>NC_056631.2:216265648-216865648 GCF_002870075.4 Lactuca sativa | reverse complement strand
ATTTCTATCTGTTAGCCATATGACGTCCCCTCTGTGTGATCGGAAGATCCGACTTGGGATACAGTAGATGCAACATTCTACCTCTCAATCCCTCTATCTCTGTTAGTCATATGTTTTCCCCTCTGCGTGATTGAAAGAGATCTGACCTAGGACACAACATATGCACCTATTTCTAAATCTAACTTCCTCCTTAATAATTGTCTATTCACCTAAAGTGCGGAGTTCTTTAGAAGTTCTTGATAATTAGGGTATATCGGGAAATGGGGAACGCGTTATAGTACAACTAAAATTGAACAATAGATTATCTGTAGATCTCGCTGCTCAATTTAGGTGGATAACAATATCCTTGGTCGTCGTCAGATAAATGGTCCTTAGGAATTTTATCTACTAACCTAGGATCAATCTCTCTAGTCACTGATAGCATACCTAAAAAAATCGTCACAATTTTTCGTGCTTAAGTGGACCACAATACCGGCGATCGACCAGATCTATTCAACAAAGGAGAGGTACTGACAAATGGAGAATGATTGTCCAACAACTTTGATCCCACATCTCAAAAGGTTATTAATTTCATACAAAGGCGAAATTTAGGATCAAATTCAAATTTTAGTATCATTTTTATTTTTAGTTTTAATTTTTTTATTTTTATTTTAGGATTGGTAAATCTTAGAAAATATTTTATTTTAATTTTAATTTTATTTTTATTCGTAATTAGTCCTCAAAAAGTTTTATTTTTAAAATATTTTTGGGTATTGGACTTTTATTTTTAATAGTGGTGAGTGGCAGCCCTTTATAGGATAAAGGAAGGTATAAAAAGGGGGTGTGTAGTCAAACCCTTCACTTTTTCCTCCTCTTAAGATCTACCGCACACTGCTCCCCTCTCTCTCTCTCTCTAAAAACTTCAAGAAAACCCTCATTTTTTGTGAAATTGAAACCTCATATTCGTAAGATCCATGAAATCGGCTCCTATAATGCAGTTTTTAAGCAAAAACGATCTTGAATCGATGGTCAATTAAAGGTTTCGGTATTGACTGTGCGTGTGCGGCCGCACACGCCTTGTGCGGCTAGATCCGTGTGCGGCTGGACCCATGTGCGGCCGCACACCCCCGTGTGCGGTTAAACTTGTGTGCGGCTAGCACTATGTGCAGTTGGAACCTGTGTACAGTTGTACACCGTGTGCGGTTGCACACATTGTGTGTGGCTGGATCTAGGTGTATGGTTGTACACCTAAAATTGACATAATTTTGTTTAATGGGAAATCTATTAATTTTTCTAATGCTTTAATTTATGCTTTTGTTTTTCAGAACATCATGGGATATCTTGAGTCCGCAAAAGTGCACAAATCAGCCATTTTTCTAGAAGATCCTCCGGTGGCTCACAATGATCTCAAATTCGTTTTCGACGGTCTAAGGAAATGTTGCTTGGTCTCTGCTTTCACCACTAGTCCAGTGATTTATAAAAAATTGATTAAAGAATTTTGGAGAAGCGCATCTATGGAAAGAAATGAAAATGAAGAGAAATATCTTGAGGCCACTGTGCAAGGAAAGAAAGTCATGATTACCGAGCAAATCATTCGAGAATCGTTGCAGGTTAATGACAGGCCTGAATTTTCAATGGAGATTGATCTGGAGCAAACCCAAGAAATACTGGATCATATAGGTTATGAAGGAACATTTCCTCCTACTATCAAGAGTTAGGAGGAGATCAGGACCTAATGAAATTTCCCTTTTCAACACTGGAGCCATTGCACTTTAGCATCGGGAATTGAGATCAACTTTTTGAAGTTTATTCTGCGTGAATTGATTCTAAACATTGAGGGAAACAAGCGGGACAAGTTCTTAATGTACCCTAGGTTTCTGCAAATTATCTTTAATGTCATGCACCCCGAGATTGAGAGAGGAAATGAAACTTTGGATCTCAAGTCTATCGGTCCCAGCGCCTTCGGTTTAATGAAACAAAATCGATCTGGAAAATTTTTCTCTGAAAGGAAATTCCCTTTGATAAAATTTGGGATCTTTGTTGATGAAAGTGACCAATCAGGATCTGAAAATATTTCTAATCCCACAGAAACCGAGGATGTCGTAATCTCAGTTTCAGAGCATGAGAATGAAGAAGGTCATATTTCTCCAGTGGCAATTGTGGCTGAGGAACATGATCAAATACATAATGTGGAGGTTGAGGGACATTTTGATCAAGAGGGAGGTGATGAGGATGTCAATGGAGATGATGATTTCTTAAAAGATTTGGATTTTACTAGTATCAACAACGACGACATTCCTTCGAGTCTTGACCTTAATCTAGATGATGATGATTTTGGTCCATTACCGGGATTCGATGACAGGCACTTTAGAAAGGTCATTGAAGTTGCTCAACCAACAACTAAGACTGCGGATGATGTAAACGCTCTCAAGATTTTGCTTTCTTCTTCAAAACCAATGGAAGATCCTTCAAGACTAAGAGATGTGGTTTAAGGGATTCCTCCCCTTGATGTTGATGTCTCTACTTCTATTCCATCTCTGAGTGAACCGACACAACCTCAAACCTCTCTATCTTCTTTGAGGTAGGGAGTGTTCATTCAAAGCCAAGCACCACCAGTTTCATCTATTGTCACCACCACAACTGTCTCTACACCACCACCACCAGCTGAAGAAGGTCCAAGCACCGTGTATGAAGCAGGCGGATCCTCTACTATTTTGTAATATTCCCTCACAATGCCTTCACTAGAGGAAGCTTCTATCCGGCTAGCTAGGCACTTGGCTCAGAACAGTCCAAATTTTTCCTCCAGAGGAAAAGGCATATCTTTTGAGGAAGAACATCCAGGGGATGATAAGACCTTAGTGTCTAAGCTTCGAGAAGAAATTGGAATTCTAAGACAAGAAGTCATTGAAAAGAACATCTTTCTTGATCAACAAGATATCTATATCGCTGAGCTTCGAGCAAGAGATGAACTAAAGACAAAGCAGATTACTGATTTGCAAACTGATCTTGGTTCTTTAACTGCCTTTTATTTTGGGTTAATGAACAAGTTGTTTGAAGCGTTTGGTGATAAGTTCCAGTCTCTTTTTCAACAACCTCAAGGGATTGAAGATCCTCCCATGGCTCCCACCCAGTCCTCATAAGGCGACCATCTTATTAATCAACCTCCTCCAAGGACAACAACCATTGTTGATCGTTTTGACAAAGAGCCTGATAATGTAAGATCACGGATCACGATCAAACATGGAAAAAGGACGGTCACTGCCAATAAAAGTGAAGGATTACTTTTCATCAAGAACTCGAACTAAAATCGCAAAGCAAAAGATCCTGTATTGACAGTGACAGATCATGAAAAGAGAAAGTTTGGTGACGAGTATGGTGATTGCTCAGGAATCAAAATGTGGGCCTTTTATCATGAGGTAAACATGTGGGTTGTAAAGAGAAACTCCAGAATTTCTAAATACTACCAGAGCATCCATGACTTCAACTCATGGACAAAAGTTGATCTTACCGAACTCTCAAGGGTCCCATTTCACAATCCTTCACAGGATCCCAGTGCGTCCGACTACAAACGATTTCTAGACAGGCAGGTCAAGGAAAATTTCTCAAGATGAAAACTGCAAAAGCCCTGTACAGAAAAGTTGCGGATGTTATTGATCCTGAATCTGGTGAGCCAATGAAGATCATACTATGCCCAACAACAAAGCAACTGAAAGAAATTCCTATCCCTCAACACTTTCATGAAGGATTTCTTGACAATATGCAATTTTGGGCATATGATGATGAAACTGCTACTGCTGCCATCAAGTTCAAGTATAGCGAAAAAGTATTAAGGCTTATTAGTGCAAAAGATCTTCTCAGATTCAGAGAAAGAGACATTCGTACCTTGGATCGTCACCAAATCATTTGCAGAAAAAAGGTCATGGAGGCTGCTGCCAAGGAATTCACTGGAATGGTCGCCACAATCATCAATGTAAAGCTATGGATGGGATCCATGGGAAAATCCGACCAGGCATTCTCATGTATAGGTCAATGCGTATATATAGGCTGTGACTGTGTGTCAGAAATAGGGACGTATGTGTGCGTGTTTCTTAACGTGTACCTGGCATTTTTACGTTATAGATGTCTGCATGCCTGGTTTAATTCTACTTCTACTCCTTCCACTCCTTTTACACTCTGCTTAATTGTTTGCAATACATTGATTACTGATTTTGATCTATAGATCGGGCTAGGCATTCTCATGTATAGGTCTTGGTGGGATGCTAGAGTGTTTTGTGATGGTTGTAGTATGATAGTGGGTGTGTGCGGCCATACACGTGTGTATGGTTGTACACGTGTGTGCGGCTGCACACTGGTGTGCTGCCTCGTGTGGTATAAATAAGTTGTGTCTATGTGTCAGAAATAGGGACGTATGTGTGCGTGTTTCTCAAGGTGTACCTGACATTTATACGTTATAGATGTGTGCATGCTTGGTTTAATTCTACTTCTACTCCTTCTACACTCTGCTTGATTGTTTGCAATACATTGATTACTTATTTGAATCTATAGATCGTGAATTACAGTGACATTATCAACATTTAGGTCATAATAAGGACCTATAATCATTACATACACCTCCAGCTTCGCCTTATCAAGCCCTGAACTACGACCAGTCAAGCATCATAGAAAAATAAGAAATAAAAAATTTCACACACATGGCAAAGCCGGCTTTCGAAATTGACTGATTCCAGTGATAGGTTGTTGATGAACTATCTCATTAAACATATAAACAACCTTCTCATCCGTTAATTCATAGAATGGACCTGTGCATAGAAGCTTCATGATTTGAGCAAACTGTCGCTTGGTAAGCTTTTGTAGTTTGTTGTTCGTCAGTTGTAACGTTACAACCTTCTTCTTTTTTTTGTTAAACATTGCCGTTGATCCTGCCAATGATAAAAAGGTCATTGGAACAAAAAAATGTAAACGACACAATATTTGAAAGAACAGAGTGATTGAGGGCAACAATCAACATCTGCAACTATTCAGGATATTACGTGACATCCGGTTGTAAACAAAGATTGGAGATTTGAATCTTGAGCAATGTATGACAAGTTTCTTCTTCACTTGTTGTGTTGGAAGGATCAACATTGCCAGTAGGAGCCGCCATGGTTAGGGCTTCCGAGAATTATGTGAAGACGATTATCTTGTAAGAACTTTGAGGAAAATTTGACTAGAGAGCACAAAGTCTTCAATTAACACCACCAAATTCCTTTTATAATCGATTTATACTTTGAATTTGAGTTGTTAACGAATCAGACTCTGCTACGCATTTCCTTGGTTATGGGGCCGGTTAGCGTAAAAGTCGCCACCTCAGAAAAGGTGATCATCACAATTTCCTAAAAATTCATGAAAGACTGAACCGTCACCTCTGTCAAACATTTCGTTGATCCCAATGAGATAAGAATTGTCACATGTTTTGCACTTTCACCATATAGTATTTCGTCTTCAGGAGAACACCGGGCCTTTGTTATGAGATTAGGCTCATTTTTTTTTGGATTGTAAAGCGAAATCATATGCCAGACTTTGTGAAATCTAGGCTTCAAATTGGTATTACCCAAAACCTCGAGGATTCTGGTGCAAATGTGTGCCAAAGAAATTATGGGAATCAAATTAAAAAAAATATATGTGAATAGTGACATCAAATAACATTTGATGCGAAAGAAGTTGGATCTGGAGAAAAGATCTCTTCATTCGACATCAAGAGAAGCAACAAACTACTTGTGTGGTTTCCTATGAAGTACAATTGAATACTCCAGAATGAGTATCGAAAGGCCTCTTTTTGCACAGGTTTCGAAGGTAGGCACAATTTTGCTCAATACATAAACTTAACATAAGTGTGAACTGATTGAAAAAAGTTACTTGTATGACCCATGTAGTCAAGAAAGAGTGTAAGGTTGGGTAACATTTTGATGTGACTGGAATTAAAAAATATATTCAGATGAAATCATAGCTCATGAATTGAGAGTCTTGGGCTTCTTTGATGTACCCAATACTATTTGAACCAGAACTGGCTTCTGCTTCGTCTAAATCTCTTAGTCAATCTCCCGCTCTCAAGCTCTAGCAAATCATATCCTCCAAGGTCCTGCAACTCAATAAGCTTACAAACTCTCGAATATCATCCCTCAACATATAATGTTACCTCATCTTTCAAACCTCCTCATCTGCAACATATTACGAAACCAATAAAGCACTCTTCCTGATCTTCGCCACAGTCTCTAGTGTTTGGCAAAGGTCCTGGAACTCCCTCGCCACATGTTGCACCTCAATGGAAGGTACAAACGCAGCCCTAAACTTCATCACAAAAACATTCCAATACATGGCCGCCATAGCCTTAGCTCCCAAGGTATGAGAAACCTGCTCCCACGACTCACAGGCTCCATCCCTTAGAAGGCAAGATGCAAATCCCACCTTCGATCCCTCAGGACAAAAAATCGTTCACCAATCATTCTCCATGACAACAATCCACTATCTATAGGTAATAGGTTGCTTCTTCCCAAAGAAATCTATGGCTCTGCAGGCCTTGAACTACTGAAAGAAGAAAGTCTGTTACCCATTCTAACCAACTGTAATCTCTACACAAAATCTATTGGCAACAAAAGCAACTAAAGGCATCTTTCCTATTAAGCATTTCTCCTAATAGGCATTCTTGCATGCACAACTAAATATATCCTTACAGTAACTGTTGGGTTTTTGGTATAATACAACATCCTATGGTGCACATACAACCCTAAATACCTTGGATCTATGTTTTCTCTATTATACATGCAAATATCAACTTTTCCAAGGTATTGTTCTAACTAGCATAATATGAAGAACATATAATATAAATTATAGTTGAATTACATACCTCTTTGTTGTATCTTAATTCCATGGAGCTTAAGAGCCTAGTGCCTAGAGTGTGACACCTCAAATGGTTCACACAACATCACCAACATCTTGGAATAACTTGAGAGAAAAGGTTCATATGCTCAAATTGTCTAGCCCTATCATGTGTACACACTAGTGCCAATTTCTTGAGCCATGGAGTCCTTATATATGGTGGCTATTACGGTTACACCATGTAACTCATGTCTTTTCATATTCTTCATGCTCCATGGGTTAAAACCTCCATGAAGTATCCATGGGTTACTCCATGGGTTTAGCCCAACATGAAGAACTATGAATCATAAGCCCACATATATAAGAATGAATGATTTACACAATCAATCCCCATATATTTAATTAGTCTCCTTTTGATCATATAATTAATTCCAAATGAATTCTTGATCAATACTAATTAAATAATATGATTTCATATTAATATATTAGAACTTATAATATATTAACAAATTATAATTATCCATTTCTCACAAAAGTCTATCCAAATTGTTCCGATGCCATGCAACCCAAATGGACCATGCCAATCGGGTCAAGTACATACCAATTATAGTTATTGACTTAGACACTAATCCAACAGTCTCCCACTTAGATAAGTCAAAAACTATTATTGCGTATGACTTCGAAACCCGACTAGCAATCGTAGCTCTTGAAAGCTGCTTTCGTACTCTGAACAAATCAATTACACGTCCATTAGCTAAGGGATCATATATTCCTCCATTGTAGATATCATATGGAATGAGACATGCATTATAATCATTCTCTCTGTTCATTTTTTGTTTCCCAATTTCCGATTTATGATGATCGACTAATTGAACAAATCAAATCAGTCCTGGCTTGGCCAATCACTTCGGGGTTTCATCACTAAATCATCGAGGGGCCCACATATATCGCTTTTATCCCTTTAAGGGTAATATGAATGGGTAAACTTCGACTTATATGCTTGTTCTACTACTTGTTGAATCATACACAAAGGCATGTTTTATAACATTGACTTACCAATGCATTTTCGTACAATCAATGCATAACCAACTCATAGGCAATAAGTCATATCTCTAGGTTGGAAGAATATAAGATATTATTGTCTCATCATCACTTGTGATAAAATCCATGAACTGAGTCAAATGAGCGTGGGTTGAATCCAATACTCAGAACTTATGAGCACTCATGAATGTCGCAGCAACTCTTGCTATGTTCACTACCATGGACATCTACAAACCAGCTTCATGACAGTCTTGATTCAGATCTACTTCCAAAATATGACCGACTATGGATGGTTTGAATAACGTAGTCATTCAGGAAGAACGACATAGTTATTCTGGAAGTCAAAATAGGCAAAGTGAAACACAAGAATAATCAAATCCAATATGGTCTCAGAACTTATGAATATAAATAAAACATCTTTTATTTATCACCATATTGATTACCCATCATTCATTGCATACTGTTTCAAACTATCAACTTTATACTTGAATTAAAAAAAAATAGTTGTCCCATGTTGCAAGCATGTACACTATGTTTTTCTAAACACTAGTCATGCCATACACCAAGTATGCACACTTTGTTTTTCCAAACATTAGTTATGCCATACACCAAGTATGCACACTAAGTTTGTCTATGATCTTTACTTTGTGAAATAGATCGATTGAACATAATTCCACTGATTCTCATTTCACAATCCCAAATCCTTACTGCAAATGCAAGAATTCCAAACTCCTGCCATTTACCTAAATCTTTTATATTTTAAACTTATATGCATTGATCCTCTTGTAATGATTATGCACAAAGTCACAAAGAATTGTGAACAGGCATTATAGAGTATTCCAATGGAGATCATTCCATGGAAACAAAGTCTCAAATTCAAAGTACATTGCTTTGAACATCCTTCTTGCATTAAGTTTCGTAATCTTACACAAATTTAATGAATAACTTCCACGTATGGGAACATTTCCATATTCCCATTTTGACTATCACTCCTTAAAAAGAGTTGCCACTTTTCAGAATATGTGAATATGGTCCTTCAAAAATTTACACCGTACTTCCAACTGTCCCTGAGCAACCAATCTTCGGTAAACCTTAGATTGTCTATGACAATTGCTTAATCATTTTAGTCATATCCAATTCTAGAATTTTCCCCTTCTTAATGCCCGATCATTTGGAAAATTAAGAAATGATGAATATTATAGCACATGCAATCGATCCTATATCCGAAGCATATGGGACACGATTCATGATGTCTCACATAAAGACTAGACCAGTCTTTTGCTATAATATTTCTATTTCTATTTGCCAAGTTCCCATAATTCAGATCATGAAAAGAGATGTCGTAATCATAATCGAATTTTAGAACACAAATAATGGACTCATATATAGAATTTCCTTATGTTGAGTCATTCCAACATAAAATTCATATATATATATATATATATATATATATATATATATATATATATATATATATATCCTTGGCTAAAGATGATTAAAACCTCAATCTAAGCTTTTAGAATTGAAATGAAGTATAATTTCCTCTCCTTTAATTATAGCAAAACAAATTTTTCCTAAGTGAAACATTTTGTTTTCTATAATTAACATTGCTAACTTGCAACACTTATCATAATTATCATGGTCCCACTAACATGAGAATTATCAGCATAACACTTATGCTCCCACTAGCTTTGACATGTACTTAGAAATCAGTTGGACTTCTAGAAATCGATTCTTTATTGACTTTCGTACCAAAGTTCAGACTTCTGATATGAGATGCGTTGATAAAAACTTTATCAAAATCATATACCTTTCCTTAGATAGCACACATGTGTGTCTAAACATTTTCAGGACTATGAAAAAGGATGTCGTAATCATAGTCTCAATTGTTTAGACCTTTTCCATTCCTCACAAGTCCATGTTAGTGTGCTGGCTAACCACACATGCTCCACTAACGACTTTGAGAATGCAAATATCATAATTGCTATCTACCTAAAATCTACTTAGTGAAAGCGTTTCCTCACCATCATTTTCATGAATCGAAGAGAAACCTTATGACACGTAGATTTTTATGGTGTATGTGTTCCTATCCATGTGAATTTGTCAAAACCATAATCACAAGACACGGTTAATAACAAATCCAAACTCATATGGATTGAACTTGTGCAGTCTTAACTTCTTGCCACCTGGCAGCTCAAGGGCATGCCATTTCTTTCAAGTTGTTATGCAACCAATTGAGAACTCTTAGAACTCATATGCATAGCCAACTTTCACTGAAATGTGCATAGAAATAGGAATATGTCAACACGATAGGTTATAAAACTCAAGTCGTGTGCTAGTGATAAACTACAGGTTTTACTCCTGATTAGATCTTGAAATTCTGTCATGATTTTTAAGACTCCCACTGTCCTCTTGGCATATAAGCCTCTCTTGCCAAATATTCAATAGATAGTGCGAATTCTTTATCAAGATAAATACATCACCCAATTGGCCTTATTTGGTCTATGTTTTATCCAAAACATCACAACTTACCAATTTCAAATGTACAAGAGTAGGACACTTTTACTCTTACATTTGACAAGTCTTCTAAACCTTTCTTTAAGATATGTCACTCAGGTTATAATCTTCGAGTATGACTCTAAGAATTGTTTTGGAACGAAGTATGACTCATTTTCTTGATTTAACCATTTCAACAATTCATGACTCCTCTTCTTAGCCATAAGAATGCACTAAGATGTCATTAGAGGATGAATTGTCATTTGGTCTCACAATCATTAAGATGATTAGAAAACATGATACGAAAGTAATCACCCATCTTTTCAGATTTTAGAAAGTTTTATCTTTCTGCCTAATTTGATTCTTCTCATTTGTTCTGCCATACATCGAAAATTTTCCAATGCTTCAGAATTATACTTAAACTTGTAAGTATAACCATATTTACTATAAATCATGACGAATATTCTTATCAATCTTTTGTGGTGGACTTGACCAATGCACAAGAATGTGTACTCGATCCTTTATTCCTTCACTTGACTTACATATACATGTGAACAAGGAATTAGTATTAATTTTCGAAAGATGAAAATTCTCATTCATCATACAAGACAACTTGCTTGATTTCCAAGTTTATATCCAATTGCAACCTTGGGTGATGAGAATATTTCATTATTTGGTAAATTTAGACACTACCACTAATGAAAGAATCAAATTCATATTTCCATTATTGCTAGAAATATACAAACATAAATTTTCCATAAGTTCCATTGCAAGGACATATAAAATAAAAAAAAATTATTTATTTATCAAATGCAGAAAAACTTTCCTTACAATGCAACTTTAAATGGAAACTATGCTATTATATATATCCTATCAATCTATCATAACTCTCTAATTAGTAGCTCAAGAATCCGATCTTCTAACCATGCGATTGAAATCCATCTTCGCGATCAGATTCAGCATACTCTTTTTCTACGTTCCCTTCCCTTTGCTTGATCTTGCCATACATTAAAAATGTATTAAGAATCTTCAAATAGGAACTTTGTAACGACCGAAAAATTCCAACCAATTTAAATTTTTCAAAACAATACGATTCCATTAAAATCATTACAAAAAAGTTTTCAATACAAATTATTTAAAGTATTCCCAGAATCACATCGCGACCAAAAACATGAGGAGCGGTACGATCACCCCTTCGCCTTGCCACGGTCTCCTAAAGAACCTGAAAAACATAAAACCACAACTGTAAGCCCGAAAGCTTAGTGAGATATCCCCAAAATACCAACCACATATACCATACACACATAACATGCCACAACATATCTGATCATAGAACAGCCATGCACTTCGGGTCTACTGTGTGACTGGTCCACCCTCTGAGTCTAGCCATAAACCTCGAGTCTACAGTGTGATTGGTCCGCCCACACTGGGCCTTCAATCCACCTGGTCCACTCTCTACATACAACTAGTCTGTAGTGTGATTGGTCCGCCCGCACCGGGCCTTCAATCCACCTGGTCCAATCTCTTAGTCTACAGTATGACTGGTCCGCCCACACCGGGCCTTCAGTCTGCTTGGTCCACTCTCCGAGCCTCGGCACGTCTGGGCCACCCTCTTGGGGCCTACAGTCTATCCGGACCGCTCGCTGGGCCTTCGGAACAACCGGTCCGCCCTGGGTATCTTGGCCTACAGCACAAAGCAGGACCCGCCTCAACCCAACTCTAGTCCAAACAACCATGTGCACATATACATACAATCATATAGCAATTCACAGTCAACAAGCAGATCAAACAGATCACATAGCATATCATCATCCTAACCAGGATACCGACCTAAGAGGTCACTAGCATAGCATCTCCCTATCTCTCAAGATACCGATCTCAATAAGGTCTCTAACATGTACCATCCTAGCTCTCAGGATGCAAACATATCACAGTAACAACATAACAACAACTACCCGGATCTCAATCCGCTAAGGGCCGCCCTTGGTGCCTTAGACCCTGTTGATATAGTGAGGATAATTCACCTCGCGAATGCCGATACACTAAACTAAAGAAGCAGACTCTCGAACCACGAACTCACCGCTAATCCCGAACTAACCATCATAACAAATAAACATTAGGTCAAACATACTTCCACATATCGGACCAAGACCAAAATCCAAATCTCATACAAAGTCCAAAATTGGCCCAATTTACCAAATTGGGCCCACTTCACCAAATGGGCCTAGAACCAAAGTCCATAACAATAATTGGGCCCAAAACACTTTGTCCATAAATTCCCAGACTTGGCCCAACAACCAACTGTCCATCAACGGCCCAAACTCAAAGCCCAAAAATGAAAGTCCAACAGGAGGAGTACGCTGGGCGTACCCTCCTTGGTACGCGGCGCGTACAGCAATGACTCGCAAAGGGAATCGGGGCACTGGCCCGCTACGCGGGGCGTACTCTAAGGCTACGCAGGGCGTAACCCTGATGCTCAACAAATCCACATAATGACTTAATGGCTTAAGCTCTTAAGCCCAAACTTCAGATCTATAGGCCACATATGATTAGAACTCATAAAGTCTCATACTTTATCACTTGGGACGTCCTTAAGCTCTTAATCCAAGGTCTTAATCCATTAAGACCTATATATCTCTCACATGGAACAAGTACAGCCCTTAGGACCTCATTTTTCTCACTCAAGACCTCCCCAAAGGTTTGAAAGGACAGATAATCTTGACCAATTCGAAATATGCAACAAGGTGAGGACTTTTGGGACAAGAATGATAACAAAGCTTCAAAACACATAGATCTATACAATATGAAGGTCAAGAAAGAAGCTTTATACCTCAAACAAGCTCCAAAGGATGGTATCTCTTCAGATCTACAAGCTCCAATCGTCCCTCTTCTTCCTTCACAACTTCTCTTTTCTCCTTCAAGCCTTTCTTTAGCCAAAATAAGCTTTCCAAGGTAAAAAAACACCCAAATAATGGAGGGAATACGAGATCTAGGGTTTTCTAAGGTTAAGGATGAGCATAAGGAGGCTAAGGGGTGAACCAACATGTTCCTTATATAGTGGCTGACCCAAAATTAGGGTTTGGAGTTTCTGAGAGTACGCTGGGCGTACTCACCCGGCCATCCCGCGTACATCACCCCATTACGCTGGGCGTACCCAGCCAGACTTCAAAACACATGCATGCCATGCATGCATGGGACCCTTCTTCCACTTATACCACAACGAGCTATAAACAATGATCAACTTTAAAACACCACAACTCCTCCAATCTAAACCCGCTCCCAAATAACTTTACATTCATACGGGGTGACGCGAAGCCCAAAGCTTCTAACACATATGCCAGCCCGAAACCTTCTCGGATGAAACTCATTTCTCAAAAAAGGACCAGAATTAACCTTCCTCTTAAATCTCAGGGACTCATAATTACACACTTAAAGAACGGGGTGTTACAAACTTAAGAGAGTTAGATAGTTGACTTACCTGAAGTAGTGTCAAGATTTTTGACTAGACCTTCTCTCAAATCTTTCAGGTAGTTAAGGCAGCTTCGCAACCAATGCCCTTTCCTTTGGCAATAGAAACATATGGACCCTTTGGGAATGGTGTACTGGACTATCTCAGACTTGCCCTTCTCTTTACCATTTGGTCAACCAAGTTGACTATGACCAATCCTTTTCCTTTGGGAAGAGAAAGCTTTTCTGGATATCCAATGTTACCATTTTCAAAGTCCATGGAAGTTTGGGAAGTTGATCTTCTAATCAAATTTGCTCTACTAGTACTCCAAATCATTGATGACTCAGCAACACAAAGCAAATAGATAAGATCATTAAGGGTCATGTCATAGTCGTTTACATAGTAGTCCATAAAGAAATCACTATGTGTCTTAGGAAGTGATTAGTCAACATCCAACTTCCTCAAGACTTGACACCCAACTCTCCCGTCTTGTCAAAATGTGACTTCATCTCCATGATGCGAGCACACATATACCTTGCTTGCCAATAGGGCTTGAGTGACCTTGAACTTGTGGGTTAGGGAGAATAATTGGAGGAGGTGGAGGGAGTGAAGAATGATTTCCAGGACATCATCTTCATTAGGAAAACTTGTTCCAAGAGTTTTTTTGGGAAGATCATAGATGTCTGAACCAAACATCTTTTGGGAGATATTCAAGATAGTTGATTTAAAGTCCTTAATATAACACCCAATATGAAATATTAAGGCTAGGACCCAACATAGTATTTTATAACTTGGAAGATGGATGTCGTAATCCAAGCTATATAATATTTGAAGGTAGGCGAATGACGATTCACCAATTTCCACCATGAAAAACGAAACAATTAATTAGGTTTTGATTGGATTTGAAACTCCTGGATCTTTTGAGATTCATTGAACTTTTCAATGGCATGTTTCAATCTCGATTGCTCCCTCTTAGGTTTTGGGACATGGATACCGAGGATCACAAAACAAGGTGTGAACAACCATGCAAATATACTTAGTACCCTTAATATTTACCCCTCAATCGAGGTGTCGGTTAACCACATGCGCTCCATCGATACTATGATAAGCATTAAGTTACCCTTTGCCTACCTTGTTAAATCAAGCTAGTGTGCTAGTTAACCACACGCGCTCCACTAACCAACTTAAGCAAAGTGAAAAGTGTAATTTCATGGGTTAGCACCAAATTCACATTTTCCTAAACTAAATATGATTGGGAATTTATAAAAGATTTAGTTACTTTATATTTATCATTAATACTTTTAATGAAGGGAGAACTCTAGTCCTTTTCCTACCCGTTCAGCTAACGACACTCCATCAGTCAAGGAAGCGGTGGGTGAGAATGGTCAACCATTAAACTTGCATTTTATAGGCAGTAACCTTATAAACCCCTTATAGACCGACTTCGTGAATGAGGCCTACTAACAGTAAGATTGACTTGTTCTTATATATATATATATATATATATATATATATATATATATATATATATATATATATATATATATATATATATATATATATATATAGTCACACCCCAAAACAAAGAATGGCGGAAACATTCTGGGGCGGAGGACGTCATGTAAACTATCACAACAATGCATAGTAGTAAACAAGCAACAACATCATCCATTGCATTAATAGTATAATTTTAATTACAAGTGTGTTCTTTCATAGTTTACAACAACATAATGAATAATCAAAATAAAAGACGAGTCTGAACTACTCCGTCTTCACAAAACCTGGTCGTCATACATGTCTATGTGTGACCTGAGAATACAAGGTATTTTGAAAGCGAGTATCAGCCAAAAAAGTAGGTGAATTCATAAGTATTAATGTGACTTTGATTTGTAAAATTGTTAAGTAAATACTTGAAAATGTTTAAAGAAAAGTTTGTCTAAGTAAGAAAGTGTTTGTAAAACAATTGTAAATGTTTGAAAAACCCTAGAAATCCCTATGATTCCTGTTAGTATAAAAGTAGTCTTCTACCAAGACTTGATTTCTTTGAAAGTAAACATCACTGTAAATCTGATGGTTTTTCCCTGTTTAACTATTATTATAAAACTATAGTATACCTCATCGCTTATGTGTATGAGTCACAATATAAACGTAATAAGGAAAATAGTTTATCTATATCTAATATATCCTAGCTCGTCGTTCATGTGAATGTTTCACAAAGTAAAGGAAGGAAATAATATAATAACTAAAAAGTATCCTTTTTCATTAGGATAATCACGACGTGGAAACTCGCCGAAAAGTACAACCTCGGACACCCATTGATACTCCTTTTCCCTACTGTAGCTAACAGCTTTGGGTGTGGAATGGTAAATCCTGAAACGTCTGTAACAGATTCTATGTAGTAGCATCTATTAAACGTATTAATGTAAGTGGGTTCATGTAAGCGTATCTATGTCGATGTACTCATCTAAGTGTATCCATGTAAGCGTATCTATGTAAACGTATTCATGTAAGCGTATCTATGTAAACGTACTCATGTAAGCGTATTTATGTAAATGTACTCATGTAAGCGTATCTATGTAAACGTATTCATGTATACGTATCTATGTAAATGTACTCAAGTAAGCGTATCTATGTAAACGTATCTAGGTAAAGGTACTAATGTAAGCGTATCTATGTAAACGTATTCATGTAGATGTATCTATGTAAATGTACTCAAGTAAGCGTATATATGTAAGTGTATTCATATAACACGTAATGTATTAGTATATACTCATGAATGAACTGTCTCTTGTGTGATTCCTTGTACTTGGAATGGTAAGTAGTATCTCCTAACTATACCTATAATAGTTAATAATAATGTACGTGTATAACCTGAAGTATGCCTTTGCTACCCAAAGGTACTGAACTGACTGAGGAAAACTTTTATGTCTATATATGTATACATGATATATAACTAATATTTATACGACATTCGGACGAATAATCGATACCCCATAGCCACATCCCAACGAGGAAAAGGATATAGAGTGAGTTAGCCTTCCTAAGTCCTTTAAACATTACTTATATAACTATACATATATGGGCATGCATTTGATAATATAAAAGCATAAAAAGGTTTTGTAAAACCTTTGAAAAAGATTATTATCTAAGAAAAGATCGACTTGATGTCAGTTTATAAAACGGTTTGAAAGTGTTTGTTTGATAAAACAGTTTAAGTATAAAGAAACCTTTGTTTGAAACATAATTGTAAAAGAGTTTGAATTGAAACATACATTGTATAATACACCGTTTGAAATAAGAGTCTTAAACATATAAAACGTTTATAAAAATCATTTGAAGAAATTCGTTTGTTAAAACAGTTAACGTATAGTAAATCCATTTGCATGTTAGTTATTAATCACATGTGATTGATATAATAACTAGCATGATTCAACTTGTATTCCCCCCCCCCCCCCTCCCCCCACCTATAAAGCATTTAAAAACATTTAGAAACATTTTAAAAGTTAATTCAAGGGGTATGAACTCACCTATAGTTGGTGGTTTGGATGAATTGACTGCCGTAGGATGCTAAGTGCCAAGTGAAGACTTGTACACACACAAGGATCCTAGTTAACATATAGTAGTAAATATATGTATCCAATTAGTCTTTAAACAACTAATTAACAAAGTTAAGACATCCTAGGACATGATAAACACTTTATATAAGTGTTATAAGTGCTAAGGAGTACATGTAAGTGTGGTGTGACCAGGCCATTGAGTTTAGGGTTCAAAAGAACCCCTTTCATGAGTTTATTCTTTAATGACCATAACTCATTGAGTTTACGGTCGTAAACACTTGATTTTACAGCCGTAAGCTCATAATCCCTTGACCATTTGTTGATTTGAAGTCCTAGAAGTCATTCTGAAGCATCCTAACTCCAAGTCTAAGCCTTAGGAAGTGATTAGGGCAACAATTCACTCCTAAATGGAGTTTACGGCCCATGGACCATTTCTCCATGTTTTTGCTGCCGTAAACTCCTATGGACCATGGTATTTTGATGTTCTCAAGTCTTAAACACTTCATGGTAAAAGTCTAGGGTAGTTTCTAGGCATAAGGAACGAATATGGTGCATCATATCACACTTTGGGGTGTTTACGGTTTTGGGAGATCCCCAAACCGTAAACACATATGAATGGGTATTTTGGTGATTTTTATGTGCTAAACGCATCAAGGGAAGGTTCCATACTCATTTCTAAGCATAAGGAAAGAGTTGGGAGCACTTTGGCACCCAAATTAGGGTTTACGGTCCAAGAAGATCTTCGGCCGTAAACTCCTTTTTTTATGATTCTTGAGTGTTTTCAATGATATATAAGCATGTAATACACTTAAATACACTCTAGGTTTGAAGTGCTTATAATTTGGGACGAACGGTTGAAGATCCTTGGGAGATAAATCGGGTTTTCTCTAGTTGAAATGGAAGAAATGAACTAAAAATGGCTAAGTGCCATTTATATAGTCCGTGGAGTTTTTGGTCCAAAAATATCATTTGAGCCGTAAAATCCAAACTCTTGGAGTTTAGAAAATTTTAAGATGCACAAAATACTCTAGGGCATCCTCTCTCCTCATATCTCCTAAAGTGTTAATCCTAATATGCTCAAACTTATTCCAAAAGCTTGAAACTTAGCAGGAGCTGATCTGGCTTCTATTGGAGCGAAGGGTTGTATAGAATAGGAAATTTCGGGTTGCCACATCATCCCCCAGTTAGAAGGACTTTCGTACCGAAATTAGGATTTAGGTAATGGAGTAGGCATGAAAAATAGAGACAAGTAGTGGGGATACTTCCAAATCGATTTTCTTCCCGTGCTTCCAAGTGAATTCGGGTCCTTGGTTGGCATTCCAAAGAACCTTCACTAATGGAAACCGGTTCTTAATTGTTTGCATGACCTCTTGGTCCATGGTCACCATGGTTCACCCATAAAGGCGAGGCTTTCATTGATCTCGATCTCGACGAGTGGGATTACGAGAGTCCTGACGGAAAGGTATGTTTTTAAGTTCGAGACATGAAGGGAGAAATGTACGTCACTGATTTCGCGATGTAGGGTTGGTTTATGAGTTACAGGGCCGATTCGAGTAAGAATGTCGGAGGTCCTAACTCTCTTGGATTTAGCTCTCCACGCTTTCTGAAGCGTATCAAGCCTTCCCAAGGTGAGGCTTCCAAAAGGATTTTGTCTCACTTGGGATTCCAAAGTTTCTCCCTCTTGATTCTCTTCTCAGTCAAGGGCCACTCCCTTCTGAGTCAAAGTCGTCAGAGGCTCTGTAATTTCGCGAGGAGTTCCGAATGAACTTACGACGGTAGGTCAGCAAGAACTAGAATTTGGTGAATTCCATAAGCGTCTTCATTGTTGACAAATTCTCAATGGTTTTGATATTTGGGAGGGTCCTCAAGAATTCCCACATCACTAATACTGTGTCTTAGGAATTTGACTCTTCCATTCTAAAACTCGTATTTAGAGAACTTTGCGTAAAGCTTCTCTGATCGTAATGTTTCCATGGTTTGTTGTAGATGCTCTTTATCATTTCCTTCTTACCACAAGAGTAGATAAGTAAATCATTTACAAGGACAATGACGAACCGATCCTACTAAGAATTGTCTACTCTATTCATTAAGTTCACGAATACTACGGGCATATTGGTCCTATCCGAGGGGTATCACTACAGACTCATAGTGTCCGTATCGAGTTTGGAAGATTTTCCTCAGAACATCCTTCACTAACACTCGCAACTGGTGATATTCGGATCTTGGGCAGTCTCCGTCCTGAAGTTTATATTAGAATTCATACATGGTTCATCAATCGCAGCCTCGTGTATACGAGTTGTATATAATTAAGATTGAAAAGGTAGTCGAATAATTGATTCTTCTTTAAGCTCACATTCCAACGAGGAAAAGAAGTCAAAGTGGAATCATCCATTCTAAACCTGTAGAACCTTGATTATATACCACCCCTATGTATACATTTTTTAGCGATAGATCAACCGTATGGATCTTTGGATTGAACTTGACGTACTGTACGAGTGGTACTTCGGGGAGGTTTGTTGAGTTTTCTTCGAAAAGGATAAGAAACATGAGGTACTCATTGCATGAGTACTTCGGTGTTCTGGAACGATGGCTTTGCTAGAAAGACAATTTCGGAGAAAGAGGTGTGCGCACGAAACTGGTATTGCGATGATCGAATTGACTCAAGTTGTATGATAATGTCGGAATCATATGGAAACTAAAGACATTAGATTTGAACAAAAGGCATTACAGACAAAGCACAATAGTGCAACCTTTAACAGAGTTACTGTACTTTAGATTTACTACAAGACTATTGACGCGAATAAGGTATACTACAAAAAAACAAGTATACACAGCACGAGGGTCCCTTTACTGACGGGACCCCGAAAAAGATAAGACTCGAGATGCACTAATTTAAAACGGTTTGTAAGTCTGTTACAATGAAACACCTTAATTACTTTAATGTGGGTCCGGAGTAATCTCTCCTGCGGCAGTGATCCTTAGTATGCTGCCATATGCGCCAGAGTTTTTTGTTATTGGGCAATCCTTCTTTAAGTGCCCTATCTCACCGCATTGGTGACATGACTGGCTAGTACTAGCATTGGTGGTCAGAGTGAGGTGTCGAGCCAGAGTTATGTGCACATGGGTGCCCTCCTCATTCATCCACTTTCAAACTCTCCTCTTATACGGTCCGGTTTTACCACCACCTTTTGGTTCAGGGATGGTCCCGATGACAGGGACTTGAGTGATGGGTCGTGCCGTTGCTCCATAGCTACTAGCATGGTGCCCTATTTTTAGGCAATTGTAACATTGCATTTCATGGCAAGCTCCATTATGATGAGATTTACACTTATCACAGTTTGGTAACTTTCCCTTGTATGGTCTGATCGGTACTGGGAATGCAGGGGCTATCACTTGTTGTTGTTTCATGGCAAGTCTTTGGGATCGCTTGTGTTCCTTCTGGGCTTGGTGCTTACGTTTCCTGTTCTCTGTTTTATGGCTTTATAGGTCTGTGACTGTTATCACTTGTTGGTTTCCCGAATTGGTACTACAATTTGAATTGTCAACTCCTTTGTCAGCCTTGTTCGCTTTGACAGATTTGATGTGTGCAAGGAAAGCTGTTATGGCAACTATTACCGCGTCTTGTAATGTAGCGGCGTCGATATGGAGGATAGGGGTTTCATTGTTCGGCTGACTATTTCCGGGTGACGACATGATTATGTTACACGGAAAGAGAATGAATTCGTGAGCGAGTATGGTTGAACCTAGATGTACTTCGATCGTTCAAGTAAAGAGTAAGAATATGTTCTCAAGGGTTTTGACCTACATCCCTATGATGCAGCCCTAGTACGGAATAGAAGTATGTTCGCGAAGGTTTGACCTACATCCCTATTATGCAGTGCTAATACAGAGTAGAAGTATGTTTGTAGAATGGTCTCAAGACGTTTAACGTTCACACCGGGGTATCATTGGTTGTTGAATAACATGATCCAACCCTTGGAAGAGGAATGGGAAGGATTCCTGAGCTAAGTTACTCTAGTCTAATAACTTGACTAGAGTGGGTTTCAGATAGACTCCTACGAAAGTATAATGAAAGTATTTGAACAAAGAGTGACACAGAAGTTAGCCGACTGCCAAAACAATTGATGTTTAAAATGTAACAAGTTTGGGAAAATTGACCTTGTAGAGGGTCTTACATCATATCCGGAGTAGAAAAGTTTCAGACGCTTAAGGCCTAACTAAAAGTACTTACAATACCAGTTAGTTACATAAAAAAATGTCACATAGGACTAGATAGGAACACGGTTCTTTAAAAAAGAAGTAAAGTAAATCATCTCCTACTGGTGACGATCATCCCTCTGGTGAACTCTCAGTTCAGCCAGTTGTCGTTCCATATCGAGCAGGTATCTTTCGTACACCCTCTGACGTACTCGGAGCTCTATGACTTCGGCTCGAGTTTCAGCTAGTGCTTATAGCAAGGTTTCATGGTCTTTCTCAGACCTCTCATGAGTATGATCAAGGTGATTGGTGCGAAGGATATGCATTCCTCCATTGGTATCAACTTCTGCGATACGTCGTAGAGCTGCCCTAGCCTAAATTTCGTTTCGGGCGACTCTACTGATCAGGATAGGTAGAACTATGTCTACTGAGCTCCCTTCATTTACGTTGTAGAAGCTTTGGTCTCCATTAAACGGCATAGGTTGATCTTGATCTTTGCTCCATGTTTCCAAGCATTCTACCCAAGAAGGTCTTCATCATGGTGATCATTCTCTGCTTCTTCTCCAACCCACCCAGCATTGCCTTCATTCGGAAGGTACAGGTTGCCGTGGGGATGGAGTCCAGCCATGTTATCTACACGAGAATTGGGGTCAAGAAGTAGTTATTTAGACGAACTATCTAGATAATTATAAGAAGATCTTTATTAGTTACATCACTATTTGTAAAGTGCATACCAATTATATGTAATCAAACAGGATAGGCCTTCGAATAAGTGACCTTAACTCCAAATTCACGAGGAACAGGGGTAAAGCAAAATTTCACAGATTCTAAGTCTATATCATCCTAGTTACATATAACCTTAATGTATCCACTTAGCAAGTATCGAGCTAGTAATGAAGGTCCTCTTTTCTTTAGTTCTCAAGTATAAAGTACTTATAGTAACACCAAATACCCCTACGGTATTTCATTGTGGTAGTGTTGGTAAGTTTTTAGACTTGTTGCCATATCACAACCATTCTTGGGCATATGCTAATCACTCCCCGGACCAGCATAGTTGATCAGGCTATGCCACTCCCAAGACTGACCATACATCCCCGAGCTTACCTCTGATATTCAACAATCGTAATACTTTTGTTCTTGTCCTTGTGACACAGATTTTAGTATGAATGCAGGTACGTATACTCAATAAAATATTTTATTATTTAACATATAAACTTTTGGTCAGAGTATTTTTAATCCCATTGTATTTATAGTTAGTATATCTTTTATAGGTTTATATACTTAATTCACTATAAACAGTGCTCTGATACCAATCTGTCACACCCCAAAACCAAGAACGGCGGAAACGTTATGGGGCGGAGGACGTCATGTAAAGTATCACAACAATGCAAATTAGTAAACAAGAAACAACATCATCCATTGCATTAATAGTATAATTTTAATTACAAGTGTGTTCTTTCATAGTATACAACAACATAAAGAATAATCAAAATAAAAGACGAGTCTCAATTGCTCCGTCTTCAGAAAACCTAGTCGTCGTACCTATCTATGTGTGACCTGAGAATACAAGTTATTTTGAAAGCGAGTATCTGCCAAAAAAGCTGGTGAATTCATAAGTATTAATGTGTCTTTGATTTGTAAAATTGTAAAGTAAAGACTTCAAAATGTTTGAAGAAAAGTTTATCTAAGTAAGAAAGTGTTTGTAAAACAATTGTAAACGTTTGAAAAACCCTAGAAATCCCTATGATTCCTGTTAGTATAAAAGTAGTCTTCTACCAAGACTTGATTTCTTTGAAAGTAAACATCACTATAAATCTTATGGTTTTTCCCTGTTTAACTATTAGTATAAAACTATAGTATACCTCATCGCTTATGTGTATGAGTCACAATATAAACGTAATAAGGACAATAGTTTATCTATATCTAATATATCCTACCTCGTCGTTCATGTGAATGTGTCACGAATTAAAGGAAGGAAATAATATAATAACTAAAAAGTATCCTTTTGCATTAGGATAATCACGACGTGGAAACTCGCCAAAAAGTACAACCTCGGACACCTGTCGATGCTCCTTTTCCCTACTGTAGCTAACAGCTTTGGGTGTGGAATGGTAAATCCCGAAACGCCTGTAACAGATTCAATGTAGTAGCATCTATTAAAGGTATTAATGTAAGTGTGTTCATGTAAGCGTATCAATGTCAAAATACTCATGTAAGTTTATCCATGTAAGCGTATCTATGTAGACGTACTCATGTAAGCGTATCTGTGTAAACGTACTCATGTAAGCGTATTTATGTAAATGAACTCATGTAAACGTATCTATGTAAACGTATTCATGTAGACGTATCTATGTAAATGTACTCAAGTATGCGTATCTATGTAAACGTATCAATGTAAAGGTACTCATGTAAGCATATCTATGTAAACATATTCATGTAGACATATCTATGTAAATGTACTCAAGTAAGCATATCTATGTAAACATATCTATGTAAGCTTATTCATATAACACATAATGTATTAGTATAGACTCTTGAATGAACTGTCTCTTGTGTGATTCCTTGTACTTGGAATGGTAAGTAGTATCTCCTAACTATACCTATAATAGTTAATAATAATGTACGTGTATAACCTGAAGTATGCCTTTGCCACCCAAAGGTACTGAACTGACTGAGGAAAACTTTTATGTCTATATATGTATACATGATATATAACTAATATTTAGACGACATTCGGATGGATAACCGATACCCCATAGCCACATCCCAACGAGGAAAAGGAAATAGAGTTAGTTAGCCTTCCTAAGTCCTTTAAACATTACTTATATAACTATACATATATGGGCATGCATTTGATAATATAAAAGCATAAAAAAAGTTTTGTAAAACCTTTGAAAAAGATTAATATCTAAGAAAAGATTGACTTGATGTCAGTTTATAAAACGGTTTGAAAGTGTTTGTTTGATAAAACAGTTTAAGTATAAAGAAACCTTTGTTTGAAACACAATTGTAAAAGAGTTTGAATTGAAACATACACTGTATAATACACAGTTTGAAATAAGAGTCTTCAACATATAAAACATTTTTGAAAATCATTTGAAGAAATCCGTTTGGTAAAACAGTTAACATATAGTAAATCCATTTGCATGTTGATTATTAATCACATGTGATTGATATAATAACTAGCCTGATTCAACTTGTATCCCCCCCATAAAGCATTTAAAAACATTTAGAAACATTTAAAAAATTAATTCAAGGGGTATGAACTCACCAGTAGTTGGTGGTTTGGATGAATTGACTGTCGTAGGATGCTAAGTGTCAAGTGAAGACTTGTCCACACACAAGGATCCTAGTTAACATACAGTAGTAAATATATGTATCCAATTAGTCTTTAAACAACTAATTAACAAATTTAAGACATCCTAGGACATGATAAACACTTTATATAAGTGTTATAAGTGCTAAGGAGTACATGTAAGTGTGGTGTGACCAGGCCATTGAGTTTAGGGTTCAAAAGAACCCCTTTCATGAGTTTATTCTTTAATGACCATAACTCATTGAGTTTACGGTCGTAAACACTTGATTTTACAGCCGTAAGCTCATAATCCCTTGACCATTTGTTGATTTGAAGTCCTAGAAGTCATTCTGAAGCATCCTAACTCCAAGTCTAGGCCTTAGGAAGTGATTAGGGCAACAATTCACTCCTAAATGGAGTTTACGACCCATGGACCATTTCTCCATGTGTTTGCTTCCGTAAACTCCTATGGACTATGGTATTTTGATTTTCTCAAGTCTTAAACACTTCAAGGTAAAAGTCTAGGCTACTTTCTAGGCATAAGGAAGGAATATGGTGCATCATATCACACTTTGGGGTGTTTAAGGTTTTCGGAGATCCCCAAACCATAAACACATATGAATGGGGTATTTTGGTGATTTTTATGTGCTAAAAACATCAAGGGAAGTTTCCATACTCGTTTCTAAGCATAAGGAAAGAGTTGGGAGCACTTTGGCACCCAAATTAGGGTTTACGGTCCAAGAAGATCTTGGGTCGTAAACTCCTTTTTCTTATGATTCTTGAGTGTTTTCAATGATATCTAAGCGTGTAATACACTTTAATACACTCTAGGTTTGAAGTACTTACAATTTAGGACGAACGGCTGAAGATCCTTGGGAGAGAAATCGGGTTTTCTCTAGTTGAAATAGAAGAAATGAACTAAAAATGGCTAAGTGCCATATATATAGTCCAAGGAGTTTTTGGTCCAAAAATATCATTTGAGCCGTAAACTCCAAACTCTTGCAGTTTTGAAACTTTTAAGATGCACAATATACTCTAGGGCATCCTCTCTCCTCATATCTCCTAAAGTGTTAATCCTAATATGCTCAAACTTATTCCAAAAGCTTGAGACTTAGCAGGAGCTGATTTGACTTCTATTGAAGCGAAGGGTTGTACAAAATAGAAAATTTCGGGTTGTCACATATATTAACTTATAATACTATAAATTTTAAGGGTTTAATTTTAACTTTTAAAATGCTAGGGCTTGATTTGGAATTAAAGCATTCATAAGTAAATCTTTACAAATTCCAAAACATTAGGGCATGTTTTGAAACTATTCAAAACTCTTTGATTTTCATAACTTATGAGATTAATTAAAGTTTTAGACACTTAAATTAAGAGACTCTTGAACATCCATAACTTGAGGACAAGTTATGGAGTTCATAAAAACTATTTATGAGAAAAAGACTCTTCATTTTGCAACCTAAGGCATTATTTATGAGTTTTAAGAATCATAAAGGTGTCTTTTAATATAACTTGAGGACATGTTACAAAAACAAATTTTATGAACTATTTGTAGATTAATTTGGATTGAAAACAACTAACACAAAGTTTTTTCATTATTCTAAATTAACTCATAAAACAAGGTAACACAAAAAAAACATTTGATAATCCATAACTTATGGAAGTTTCAAAACTCTTAAGATCATAACTTTTAAAAAAAACTTTTGAGTTCCAAAATTTTATGACAAAATTTATAACTCCTTAAAAAATTTAGATCAAACTTAAAAAAAATCATATCATTGTATCTTTAAATAAATTGACCTAATTCAACTCTTGTAGTAAAATGACTCAAATTTTACAAATAATTAGTTTTCCATAAAAACAAGTAATTATCTTAAAATTTAACAAACTTCATGTTTTTTTTCCTTTTGTTTTCAACTTTGAAAATCAAACATTTGCATCAAATATAATAGAAAACAACCCATGGTTCTGATACCACTGTTGGGTTTTTGGTATAATACAATATCCGATGGTGCACATACAACCCTAAATACCTTGGATCTATGTTTTCTCTATTATACATGCAAATATCAATTTTCCAAGGTATTGTTCTAACTAGCATCATATGAAGAACATATAATATAAATTATAGTAGAATTACATACCTCTTTGTTGTAGCTTGATTCCATGGAGCTTAAGAGCTTAGTGCCTCAAGTGTGACACCTCAAATGGTTCAAACAACATCACCAAAATCATGGAATAACTTGAAAGAAAAGGTTACTATGCTCAAATTGGCTAGCCCTCTCATGTGTACACACACTAGTGCCAATTGCTTGAGCCATGGGGTTCTTATATATTGTGGCTATTAGGGTTACATCATGTAACTCAAGTCTTTCCATATTCTTCATGCTCCATGGGTTAAAACCTCCATGGGTTTAGCCCAAAATGAAGAACTATGGATCATAAGCCCACATATATAAGAATGAATGATTTACATAATTAATCCCTATATATTTAATTAGTCTCCTTTTGATCACATAATTAATTCCAAATTAATTTTTGATCAATACTAATTAAATAATATGATTTCATATTAATATATTAGAACTTATAATATATTAACAAATCATAATTATCATTTTCTCACAAAAGTCTATCTAAATTGTTCCGATGCCATGGAACCCAAATGGACTATGCCAATCGGGTCAAGTATATACCAATTATAGTTAATGACTTAGACACTAATCCAACACTAACTTCTAGCATTTTAAAACATTCTATAACACATATAAAATATCATGTATGGGTATTTTGGGAATCACTTACTTAAGCTCGGCTTAGTACACGTATCACACCTTTTTTATTCGAAAAAAACTTTTTAGAAAATTTATTTTCTTTCAAAAACATTATCAATTCCCCTGTTTGAGTTCAAACACAACCGAGAGTGTTCCCGAATCCCTCAAACCAAGGATCTACAAAATTTTAACATCTCCAAAATACCAATTAAATTGTCATTTTTAAACCATCATATCCATACAACCACTTGTTTTAAAGCCAATCAGAGTAAAATTTATCCTTCAAACATTAGGGTAAAACAATAATAATCAGAGTAGAAATATAACACCGTAAATTTTCAAAAAAAAATTCATTTTAAAATCACATAATTCTCATAACACATTTCACAAAAATCCCATTTATTTAATTTACAAAACGTATCTCCTTAATTGTTTGATTGGTAATCTAGGATCCTCAAAACGAAACTCTTTCTATGGTGTGTACAATCAAACCGGCAACTTCCCACAATCCCGAGAAGAACCTTGTAACATCCCAAAATTTAAGACCAAAAATTTCTTTTTAATAAAACATTACTTTAACCAAAGACATCATTCCAAAACATAATCTGAGTATAGGTTTTCAAAACACATGTTTATTATCAGAGTAAACATTCCCAGGTTGACTAATCTATGGTGTGTGCCATGCGATCACCCCGAGCTCCTCCCTCCGCTACCGGAAGTACCTGAAAACAAAACTGAAAACCGTAAGCACGAAGCTTAGTGAGTTCCCCACCTTACCACATACCATGCAAAACCACATACTGCACATACTGGGCCACGCCCGCTATCCTGGGCCTCGCCCTCTACTTCGGGCCTCGCCCGCTACAACGGCCCCGCCGCTCCAGGCCCCGCCTGGCTTCGAGCCCCGCTCGGATACAGATCTGTTTCACTTAGGCCTCGCCTGTCACAGGGCCTCGCCCACTAACATATAATAGCACATAAACGTATCACGTAACATTACATAAGCTAAACATATACTAACAACCCTTGCTCTAAGGCCTCGCCTATCTCTGGGCCCCGCCCGAGTTCTGCTACTGATGAGTCATGGAACCTCGTCCATACTCCTGCTGATAGTGAGGTTCGAGCCCAGCCCACCCTCACTCCTTTCCTAACTTGGGCCTCGCCCCTGCTCTGCTGCTACTGAGATATGGAACACCATCCACACTCTGCTATTGGTGAGATACGGGACCTCGCCCTCTCTCACCTCCCTACCAGGCACATACAAGTATCACACAGACAACAAGTATAAACTATTACATAAACCGCTCCTTGGGCACCCGCCCTCTGTCATTGGACCTCGTCCAAATATCATACTAGCATACTGTGCCTAGGGCTAACCCCCGGGTCTTCTACTCATAACTACATGGGCCGGCATTGTGGCCGTAGACCCATTCATACAAAGGGAGACTCACCTGATACTGCTGAACTGCTGCTGCTAACCCCTTTGACCGCTACCTGACCACTGACTCCGAACTGCTGCTCCGCTAGCTCCCCGAGCTACCAGTATCAACATAACACTTAGTCTAACTGACCTTCAAAGGTCAACCAAGTCAACTCTGGTCA
Source organism: Lactuca sativa (assembly GCF_002870075.4). NCBI lineage: Eukaryota > Viridiplantae > Streptophyta > Magnoliopsida > Asterales > Asteraceae > Lactuca > Lactuca sativa. Next base: position 216,836,401 of record NC_056631.2, on the reverse strand, counting down.
AGGTCATCCTTACTCGTCGAGTCGCCCTACTGACTCGCCGAGTTCATAATTCCAGAGTCTTTCCACTCGCGACTCTACTCGCCGAGTCAGCCCCTGACTCGCCGAGTCTACTGTTCCCGATTCCTGTCCTGACCAACTCACTGAGTCCTGGCTCGACTCGCTGACTCGAGACTTAACTCGAAGGGTTTGGGACCACGCGACCTGACTCGCCGAGTCTAAGAACAGACTCGCCGAGTTCATGCCTATCTTCATCCGACTCGACGAGCTGTTCATCACACTCGTCGAGTTCCTCCTCATCTTCAAGCTACTCGCCGAGTCCACTCGAAGGACTCGCCGAGTTCAATAAGATCCACTTACATGCAGAGGACTTCCGAGTCATGCATGAACTCCAAACTGTAGATCTACCCTTCCCAAGCCTATTCCCCACGTAAAGTTGCAAACTTTACGTGTAGAGAGGGAGATCTAGGCAAAATACACCCATAGCTAGGGTTTAGGACCAAGAGGCTCCAACTTCCACCCAATGGCTGATACTTTCTGGGGTTACAAACCAAAATAAACATGGATCTGAGGTAGCAACCTCAGATCTGGACCTCAAGCTCAAGATTGGTCTTAAACATGGCTTAAAAGCCCCAAAACTCATAACCAAGGAAAAATCTGGAGGAGAGAAACGAATTGATACCTTCTAATGCTCTGAAATGCTTCCCAAACTTCAGATCCAAAGCCACTCCCTGATGCTTCAAGGATTCCCACTCCTTCTTCTTCCTTAAACCCACTCAAAATGGCTAAAAGCTTGAATGAACCCAATGGGGGCTTAAGGTGCGGCGTTCTGGGTGTGAGAGACTGTAAAGGAGCCCTAGGAAGAAGATTGAGATGCTTAAATAGGCTCCAAGCCCCGGATTTAGGGTTTTCCTCGCACAGACCAGACTCGCCGAGTCCACTTGGCCGACTCGTCGAGTTGGTCACTTTCTTATCGACCCGGATCCCGCTCCGACTCGCCGAGTCCTTCCTTTGACTCGTCGAGTCCCTCTTAAATTTAGGGTTTCCGTTACTTTCTTGGCTTTCAAAATCCTGTGTGTTACAACTCTCCCCCACTTAAACTGAACTTCGTCCTCGAAGTTTACGATGGCCCACCGCCTGCGATCTGCCTCCAATACCCAACACCAGCCGCCTACCTGCACTGGCCTTCCACCGAATACTGCACTGAACCCACAGGGGTTCTCCACTTCTTTCCTTGCGCAAATCCCTTGCCTTCCCAAGGCAAAGTCTCATTTCCGACTTTTCCTTTGACACTGTGAAGGTCCTATCCTTCACTAACTCCATCATCTCCCTGCTATTTCCAGGACGGGTCATCGCCGTCAGCACTCACTGACACTCCTTCCTGCCAACACTTGGTGTCGAGCACCCCTCGACTCAACTAACTGAAATCCACCATATGCTGCATACTCGCACTGACACTGACTGGCAATTCAATTATTCCCCGACTGACTTCCTGATAAACCGGGACCGCCCTGGTCCCTACCAATCTATCAATGACTGGATTACCGGTTCCCACCGGTAGCTAGTCCCAACACCATCACTGGTCGCTCTCAGCGACTTCCAAGGATACCTCGACCATCTATAACTGCTCAATCAGTCCTGCCATCCAGGCACTACAAACCTGGGATCCCCGATCCCTTAACCTGACACTAAGATCCCGACCAGGTCCCACCTGCGCTGCTAAAAACTCACGGGCCTTGCCCACAGGTCTCACCCAACCATACTACTGAGCAACCCTGCTCCCAGGTCTCACCTGCACCGCTAATCTCATACGGGCCTCGCCCACGGGTCTCACCCAATTATATACTGGAGCGGCCTCTCCCAAGGTCTCACCTCCCTAGAGCTATACAGGCAACTCCCTACTACTCTCATCCACTATCCATTCCTGATCCCTACCTGATCACTAGGAGATAAGGGCCTCGCCCCGACTCCGCTAACGAAACTACTAAGGAATGCTACGGCTTACCCGTAGTCTTACATCACTCCCTACCACTGACTGCTAATACGAAGGCACCCTCGTGCCATCGACTTCTCAAGATCCTTATTCCGACTCCCGCGAGTCCTTCAGGCGATCCACAATCTGAATTCTCAATCATAACCAACCATACCATCCCACGCGCTGGCTGATATGGAGTTTCTCAAACTCCCAACCCTGGAATCCTCAATCCATCAAACGTTGAACTACTTCTCTTCCCTCTCGGAGGTCACGTACTCGTTCTGGGTCTGCGTGCTCCCCTCTGGGCACATCTGGAGGATTCTCCCCCATTTCGATCCTGCTTACCCCTTGCTGCTCAATATTCAAGAAATCCCGATCCTTGCTACCATTCCATAACCCATCCACTGAGGAACCCAAGCCCGCCATAGCTAGGGCTTTAGCCAATCCATCACAATCACTACACCACTCTGAACTGACGAAACGAACCAAATCCCTCCCAAGCATGCTACAGATACTGCATCCTTCGAAACCTTCTTCAATAGAGCACATCCCCCTAACTACCATACAAATATCCAAGGTATGCAGATGGCATATAACTCGATCACCATCAACCAATCAAAATAAAATACTCATACCGATAATGATGCAGAACCATAACAATGAAGTCATGCACAAAATAAAAGAACTGAGAATGGAAATTGCATACCTGCGACGTCCGGTGATGCTCGCGTCTCCAAGGTCGTCATCTGGAAAGCCCTGCTCCCTGCTGCAGGTGCCTCTACCCGGCCCTGGCGGCCATCCGTGATCCTCAAGGTCGCAGGGGCAGGTGCCATCACCCGTCCTGCTGAAGACAAACTGGGGCACTGGGCCTTCTTGTGGCCCCGCTGGTTGCAGTGAAAACATATCATGTCTGATCCCTGCGCGGCGGTAACAGTACAATCCCTGCTAAAATGGCCAGTCCGACCGCACTTAAAGCAGCCAGACTCACCACCGCTACCACTCCTGCACGCGCCCCCGTGCGCCCTGCCACACTTTCCGCACCTAAGGCATTATTTATGAGTTTTAAGAATCATAAAGGTGTCTTTTAATATAACTTGAGGACATGTTACAAAAACAAATTTTATGAACTATTTGTAGATTAATTTGGATTGAAAACAACTAACACAAAGTTTTTTCATTATTCTAAATTAACTCATAAAACAAGGTAACACAAAAAAAACATTTGATAATCCATAACTTATGGAAGTTTCAAAACTCTTAAGATCATAACTTTTAAAAAAAACTTTTGAGTTCCAAAATTTTATGACAAAATTTATAACTCCTTAAAAAATTTAGATCAAACTTAAAAAAAATCATATCATTGTATCTTTAAATAAATTGACCTAATTCAACTCTTGTAGTAAAATGACTCAAATTTTACAAATAATTAGTTTTCCATAAAAACAAGTAATTATCTTAAAATTTAACAAACTTCATGTTTTTTTTCCTTTTGTTTTCAACTTTGAAAATCAAACATTTGCATCAAATATAATAGAAAACAACCCATGGTTCTGATACCACTGTTGGGTTTTTGGTATAATACAATATCCGATGGTGCACATACAACCCTAAATACCTTGGATCTATGTTTTCTCTATTATACATGCAAATATCAATTTTCCAAGGTATTGTTCTAACTAGCATCATATGAAGAACATATAATATAAATTATAGTAGAATTACATACCTCTTTGTTGTAGCTTGATTCCATGGAGCTTAAGAGCTTAGTGCCTCAAGTGTGACACCTCAAATGGTTCAAACAACATCACCAAAATCATGGAATAACTTGAAAGAAAAGGTTACTATGCTCAAATTGGCTAGCCCTCTCATGTGTACACACACTAGTGCCAATTGCTTGAGCCATGGGGTTCTTATATATTGTGGCTATTAGGGTTACATCATGTAACTCAAGTCTTTCCATATTCTTCATGCTCCATGGGTTAAAACCTCCATGGGTTTAGCCCAAAATGAAGAACTATGGATCATAAGCCCACATATATAAGAATGAATGATTTACATAATTAATCCCTATATATTTAATTAGTCTCCTTTTGATCACATAATTAATTCCAAATTAATTTTTGATCAATACTAATTAAATAATATGATTTCATATTAATATATTAGAACTTATAATATATTAACAAATCATAATTATCATTTTCTCACAAAAGTCTATCTAAATTGTTCCGATGCCATGGAACCCAAATGGACTATGCCAATCGGGTCAAGTATATACCAATTATAGTTAATGACTTAGACACTAATCCAACACTAACTTCTAGCATTTTAAAACATTCTATAACACATATAAAATATCATGTATGGGTATTTTGGGAGTCACTTACTTAAGCTCGGCTTAGTACACGTATCACACCTTTTTTATTCGAAAAAAACTTTTTAGAAAATTTATTTTCTTTCAAAAACATTATCAATTCCCCTGTTTGAGTTCAAACACAACCGAGAGTGTTCCCGAATCCCTCAAACCAAGGATCTACAAAATTTTAACATCTCCAAAATACCAATTAAATTGTCATTTTTAAACCATCATATCCATACAACCACTTGTTTTAAAGCCAATCAGAGTAAAATTTATCCTTCAAACATTAGGGTAAAACAATAATAATCAGAGTAGAAATATAACACCGTAAATTTTCAAAAAAAAAATTCATTTTAAAATCACATAATTCTCATAACACATTTCACAAAAATCCCATTTATTTAATTTACAAAACGTATCTCCTTAATTGTTTGATTGGTAATCTAGGATCCTCAAAACGAAACTCTTTCTATGGTGTGTACAATCAAACCGGCAACTTCCCACAATCCCGAGAAGAACCTTGTAACATCCCAAAATTTAAGACCAAAAATTTCTTTTTAATAAAACATTACTTTAACCAAAGACATCATTCCAAAACATAATCTGAGTATAGGTTTTCAAAACACATGTTTATTATCAGAGTAAACATTCCCAGGTTGACTAATCTATGGTGTGTGCCATGCGATCACCCCGAGCTCCTCCCTCCGCTACCGGAAGTACCTGAAAACAAAACTGAAAACCGTAAGCACGAAGCTTAGTGAGTTCCCCACCTTACCACATACCATGCAAAACCACATACTGCACATACTGGGCCACGCCCGCTATCCTGGGCCTCGCCCTCTACTTCGGGCCTCGCCCGCTACAACGGCCCCGCCGCTCCAGGCCCCGCCTGGCTTCGAGCCCCGCTCGGATACAGATCTGTTTCACTTAGGCCTCGCCTGTCACAGGGCCTCGCCCACTAACATATAATAGCACATAAACGTATCACGTAACATTACATAAGCTAAACATATACTAACAACCCTTGCTCTAAGGCCTCGCCTATCTCTGGGCCCCGCCCGAGTTCTGCTACTGATGAGTCATGGAACCTCGTCCATACTCCTGCTGATAGTGAGGTTCGAGCCCAGCCCACCCTCACTCCTTTCCTAACTTGGGCCTCGCCCCTGCTCTGCTGCTACTGAGATATGGAACACCATCCACACTCTGCTATTGGTGAGATACGGGACCTCGCCCTCTCTCACCTCCCTACCAGGCACATACAAGTATCACACAGACAACAAGTATAAACTATTACATAAACCGCTCCTTGGGCACCCGCCCTCTGTCATTGGACCTCGTCCAAATATCATACTAGCATACTGTGCCTAGGGCTAACCCCCGGGTCTTCTACTCATAACTACATGGGCCGGCTTTGTGGCCGTAGACCCATTCATACAAAGGGAGACTCACCTGATACTGCTGAACTGCTGCTGCTAACCCCTTTGACCGCTACCTGACCACTGACTCCGAACTGCTGCTCCGCTAGCTCCCCGAGCTACCAGTATCAACATAACACTTAGTCTAACTGACCTTCAAAGGTCAACCAAGTCAACTCTGGTCAAGGTCATCCTTACTCGTCGAGTCGCCCTACTGACTCGCCGAGTTCATAATTCCAGAGTCTTTCCACTCGCGACTCTACTCGCCGAGTCAGCCCCTGACTCGCCGAGTCTACTGTTCCCGATTCCTGTCCTGACCAACTCACTGAGTCCTGGCTCGACTCGCTGACTCGAGACTTAACTCGAAGGGTTTGGGACCACGCGACCTGACTCGCCGAGTCTAAGAACAGACTCGCCGAGTTCATGCCTATCTTCATCCGACTCGACGAGCTGTTCATCACACTCGTCGAGTTCCTCCTCATCTTCAAGCTACTCGCCGAGTCCACTCGAAGGACTCGCCGAGTTCAATAAGATCCACTTACATGCAGAGGACTTCCGAGTCATGCATGAACTCCAAACTGTAGATCTACCCTTCCCAAGCCTATTCCCCACGTAAAGTTGCAAACTTTACGTGTAGAGAGGGAGATCTAGGCAAAATACACCCATAGCTAGGGTTTAGGACCAAGAGGCTCCAACTTCCACCCAATGGCTGATACTTTTTGGGGTTACAAACCAAAATAAACATGGATCTGAGGTAGCAACCTCAGATCTGGACCTCAAGCTCAAGATTGGTCTTAAACATGGCTTAAAAGCCCCAAAACTCATAACCAAGGAAAAATCTGGAGGAGAGAAACGAATTGATACCTTCTAATGCTCTGAAATGCTTCCCAAACTTCAGATCCAAAGCCACTCCCTGATGCTTCAAGGATTCCCACTCCTTCTTCTTCCTTAAACCCACTCAAAATGGCTAAAAGCTTGAATGAACCCAATGGGGGCTTAAGGTGCGGCGTTCTCGGTGTGAGAGACTGTAAAGGAGCCCTAGGAAGAAGATTGAGATGCTTAAATAGGCTCCAAGCCCCGGATTTAGGGTTTTCCTCGCACAGACCAGACTCGCCGAGTCCACTTGGCCGACTCGTCGAGTTGGTCACTTTCTTATCGACCCGGATCCCGCTCCGACTCGCCGAGTCCTTCCTTTGACTCGTCGAGTCCCTCTTAAATTTAGGGTTTCCGTTACTTTCTTGGCTTTCAAAATCCTGGGTGTTACAAACCTGAAACACATATCACATAACACGGTAAGCATGAAGCTTAGTGAGTTCCCTAAAATACAAGACATATCTCATTAGCCTCTCATGGCTATACTCAGATAATATCCTCCGGTTAATGTGTCTCAGTGGGACCCTCCGATCCAAAAACTCAGGTGGACCCTTCGGTCTTAACTCAGTAAGCTCAGAATAACACAATATAAATCACAAAGACATAATGCAAGATATCACAATACTCAATATAAGCACATGAGACCCTCCGGTCACACAAAGGTTACCACTCTAGGTAAAGTATACTGAGAAGACTCACCTCAGCTAATGAAAAGCTCCTATAGATGCTACTGTTGCACCGGCCTCTAACACTGGACCGAAATCCAACATTACCCAATTAAGATCAAAGTCCATATCCTCACTATTTAGGTCAAAAGGTAGTCCACTAACTTGTCCATCAACAGCCTAAAACTCATTGTGCCCACAAGGGCCCGATAATGAGTGGGCTCTCCCGAGGCCCAACTCTCAAGTCGAAGTAACAAGCCCAATACAAGGGCCCAAGGCATATATATATATATATATATATATATATATATATATATATATATATATATATATATATATATATATATAATATTTCTCTACTTAGAATCTCTAGTACACAAGACCAAAGATCCACGCCCAACCCATGAGGCCCAAAATAAGTTTTAGCCTAAAATACTACAGCGAGGTTACACTGGGCGTACCTCCCTTGGTACGCTCAACGTATAGAAGCATGCACAAAATCTGATCAGGGACACCAACCCAGTATGCAGGGCGTACTAGGAGTATACTCGACGTACGTCCAGTATGGCTTTTCTCACTTTCATGGTCTTAACCCATTAACACCTTAACTCATATCACAGATCTGGACTCCCTAGAGGCTCTTACTCCATTAAGTCTTTGACTTTAAGCCTTTGCATTGCTGATAAAAGTAGCAAACACCCAAAACTCTCATTCTCTTATCTCAAAATACTCATATCTCATGCATAGGTTGATTCAAACGTCCAAGTCTCGATTTTTATGACACTATACTCCTAAAGACACAGAAAAGAGTTGCTCATAATCTCTATAGCTCATTTTCTCATAAATCATGCAACTTTGGGACCAAAACCCTAAAATGGTCTAACATGATGCACAAAACAAAAGAGTGAGAAAGCTTTGAGCTTTATACCTCCAAATGAAGCTCCCAGCACGTATATGCTTAGATCTATAGTATGGACTCCCACTCCTTCTGCTTCAAATCTCCTTCTTCACTCCAAGAACACACAAAATCACTTAAATGATCTCAAATGGACACACACAAGCTCAAGAGTGGGGATTAGGATTTAAAAGGGTTGATTGTCTGAGGATGGTGGCCACGAATGAGGCCATCTTTTTTTATATATAGGGACACCCCCTCATTTAGGGTTTTCACTATGTGCCTAGTACGCCCAGCGTACCCTCTGGTATGCCATGCGTACTAGGTGGATCCGCTTAAAATTCATGCACATGTACGCTAAGAATACACACACATACGCCCATCGTACTCAGTTGCCACCTTTCTCAAATAAGGGACTTATCTTGTCAAAGCTTCAAACTTCCATAGATTCCTCGATATAACTCCATTTCCAATGAACCCCATATCCAAGGAAAGGTGATGAGAGGCCTTATGCTTCTAGCAACTCTTCGCAGCCCGAGGCTTCCTCACGCCCGGGTTGCAGCCCACGGACCCTAATCATGGATGATCTGAAATAGGATGTTACAATTCTCCCCTACTTGAATTAGATTTCGCCCTTGAAATCGCTCCTTATCATCACATAAATCGTACCCAATAACCCGATAAGAACCACCAAAAGGACCTTATATCATACAAGAATTTCTTCCAAAGACACATGAACCCAACAGGAACCCCCGACCCTAAAGAAGGACAGACCCTTCTGCCGCTGTGTTACTCGATCTGTCTCTTTAGAACTTGAAAACTCTAATGGGCTGTCTCCCTGCTAGACCACCCTCACAAAATATCATCATGTTAATCTCTCATTGAATAACAGACTCGAAGAACACTCTACCAATTCTGATTCTCTTATCGATCCCAGTCGTAACTCAAAATAAACTAAAAGGTCACATCCCACCAAGGACCCACCGCCTGAGCAACTATCAGAACTCATATGAAAGAATGAACCTCAAAACTTTTTCCTCATACCCAAGAAAATGATCACGCTCACTTGGAAGTATCTTCTTACATCTATAGACATAAGCCCCAGCTTCCTCTCAAATATCCCCTACAACACTGAGCACCAGGTCAGCTCCCGACCCAATAGTTGAACCTCCAAAGGTTACCCATTGCATCCCAAAAATGTCTCACTGGCTTCCTTCTCACAATAACTATCTCAACCCATTGTGACACACAAGTCATGAAGTTCGCTTAATCCCAAGCGAATACTACAATCTCAATTGAAGTTGCATCACCTCCGAATTCTGTCATCTACTACTCATTAGTTCCATGCCTCTTGCGGTTCTTCCCATACCAACGAACTGTCCCACCCTAGTCTAAGACATTAGATGGAGATCAATACCCCTCAAAATGAAACCCATCTACGAATCCAGAACCTCATCTCGCCTACTAAATACAGGAATTGTCCCAAACTCAACTTGAGTGTTTGATTCAACAGCAAAATCGGAACCACTCATTTCCAATCTGTTAGTCAACCCATACCCGCGATTCACGAATTTAAGCACACACCATCTCTTCAATTTCCGATTACGATAGCCCTCCTCAACTCGGGAAATAACAATTTTCAACCGTCATGAAGACCCTAATATCGCCCCTGGTCCGGCAACCAGGTTCCCGAAGATTCAAGTGGTAGGGCTACCCAAGCCTAAGAACTCCTCTGCATCATACTCTGACTAGTGAATACTTCAGCTCCCCACAGAACAATATTCACTTTTATCAACTATTAAGTGCTACGGTCCCCCCCTCCCGGTAGTCTTAAGACACTCCTTTATTGACTCATGAATGTTATGGATCCCCATAGACTCACGACACCCTCTCACTGACTCGTGAATGCTACGACTCCCCGCAGTATCACAACACTCTCTCTAACCAGTCAATACTACGGCTCCCCGCAGTACTACGACACTCTCTCGCTTACTAGTGAGTACTACGACTCCCCACAGTACCACGACATGCTCTCACTGGCTAACGAATACTACGGCTCCCCGCAGTACCATGATACCCTCTCCCACTTACTCATGGATGCTAGAGCTCCCCGTAGTCTTACAACACCCTCTCGCTTACTAACTCACCATGGGCTCACTCCATGGGTTTTCCTGATAATCACAAGCGATTACTCCCACTCGGATCCACTTTCTCTCTTATCACCCCATAATCTCATCATCAAGTCATCACTACATTGATTTTACCAATTCATGCTCCACAGCTCAACATAGATAGGTGCTTACACCCACTCAACTTATACACCACCGCTCTTTATGTAAGTTCTCATAGGCAAGGAACTTTTCTCAGCATAGAGACACCCTTAGACAGTCCCACCCCGGCGAAAATTAACTAATGGGTTCCCAATGGAACAAAAATCACTCGGTACTCCCCTCGCCATCTCGCAACTCGAGTCTCAACATGACCAAAGATTTAGGACATCATACTCGGGTACCTCGGTACACCATCACAACAACTCACAATGTCTTGCCTCAACCACTGATCTTCCACTCACACAACTCGAAACCTCGAAATACTCCCATCTCACAAATTAAAACACGAAGGAATCGTCAATGTCTGAAAACACAATGACGAAAATCCGACGCTCCATCCTCTACTGATCACCACCCATACAAAATTAATCATACCGACTCTGAAATTGGTTGACAAATAAACTGCTGCCCCTCCTAGAGTATAGATCACAATCTATACCTATACCCGAAAATCTCAACTATTGCACCCTGAACTCAGCGACCCAACCGCCTCAAACTCAACATTTGCAAATCCGAAAAATCCCTGTCCAAAATAAATTCTCTGACCAACAGCCACCTGTCATGGATTCACTCATCCTATCTTAAGCACACACACATACATCATCTCACCTTGCAGCTTGCCTCATCCACCAATAACCCAGGTCTCATGTGTCTGCACCGCAGATCTCCATAACCAGTTCTCTTACCACACTTGAGCAGATCGTTGATCCTCTAAATAGGATATCCAGTTCTCCCCCATTCAGGGTTTGAACCATCACCAATTGGCATACCAACAATCTACTCCACAGATTGTTTCACCAGGTATATCACACTTGACTCTTGGAACGTACCACGTAATCGCTTCAATGGTCTTCTCGATGGAAACCAATCAACTCCAAATATCCCATAACTCAGACAAAAATCTCAGAATCCACCCAACGTGACTGCCTCTAGTCATCTCCAAACCTCAGACCAACACACCGTCGGATACCCCATCTATTCCGAATTAGTCCTGACTCTCAATCTGGAAATAATGAACTATTGCGCACCTCGTCTCTAATTCCTCGACCAGCCTCCCATGGCAGAAATCATCATAAAAGCAAGAGACCTCACTCTCACAGTTGATACACAACATGGACAATGAGGGCCATCGCCCTGATATTCTCCTCTTAATCACCTGGAACTGCTGCTAAAAGTATGCCTCCCTCAATCAGGCACCTCCTAATTCTCTCCCATCTTAGTCCCACGGACTCTCTCATGGTATGAGAAATACCTTGCAGCAAACATACTACCCAAATACTTTGGTGAAAAGGTTGCAACCCTATGCTATCGCACGGGGTTTACCTCCAACTCTGAAACCAGAAGCATGATATCTCTTTTGCTTCTCCCAAGAAACAAGGACATCGCAATTCTTGTCACAGAAGGTGACGTCTCACTCTTTAGGTCTAAAGGTAGTCCATTAACTAGCCCATCAATAACCTAAAACTCATTGGGGCCACCAAGACCCAATAATGAATGGGCTCTCCCGAGGCCCAACTCTCAAGTGCAAGTGACAAGCCCAACACAAGGTGTCACAACCCCAAACCGGAACGGTGGAAACGTTCGGGGGTGGACGACTTCATGTAGTACCGTAACAATTGAATACATAGTAAAGAAAGCAACATAACCATCATATATATAATTGAAAGTTTACATTGTTGAAAGATACATGTTCAAAACCACTTACAATATGATGTCAAAATATGAATTTAAATTGGCATCGCAGCGTCCCTTCTTTAAAAGTTGTTTGTTACCTATAATTACTGAATCCCTGGGGCATACAAGTAGTTTTGGAAGAGCAGATCAGCATTTAAGCTAGTGAGTTTCATAAGTATTAAATGACAATGTTTGTATGAACTAAAATGAAATGTTTTGTTTTTGTTTGTTTCTTCCTAGAAAATCCCATAATTTCTACTAGTATAAATGTAGCCTTCTATCAAGACCAATGTTTGTTTCTAGAAAATTTATGTTTTTCCGTATGTGGGTGGCAGTTTAGAAGTTCCAAAACTCTAACACAATAATGTTTTTCATGCCTAAAGTAGTTAATTTATGTATGTGTAAAGTCACCAAGACGTCTGAAAAACCCCTTAAATCAATGTGCTTTTAATACTCCATGCGAGTTTTATAACCATGTTATTGACTGGATTTGCCTATACACAACGTTCTTCAGGCGTTGGAATGTTCTGACGTTTGTCACCCTAAATGGTGTACTGTAGTTAATAGTCAGGGCACAGGGTTGTCAATGCCATATAGATCTATACACAAACACCATGCTCCCCCTCCAAGGGATTTTGGTATATAATACAGGACTTGAAATGTGTACTCAAACGTACGTGAAGTTTAATGTCTCACAAAAATTTAGTATAAAATAGATTTACGTATGAAAAGGTTCGTTTGTTATTGTATATGAATGTATCTCTTTGAAATAGTGTTTCGAGTATGTAAAAGTTCTTGTTGTTCTCGTAAAACTATACCTATTATAGTTTTCTAAAAGTGTGTCTTGTTTGTATAGTAAACCCTAATGAAATGCTCACTTGTTATGAAAGTATAACTTTTGTAGTGCCAAAAATGGACACATATACATACAGTACAAGCAGAGTGTTTGACTTATATATATATATATATATATATATATATATATATATATATATATATATATATATATATATATATATATATATATATATATATATATATAACAACATTTTTCATTTCAAAAGACAAGATGTTATCGTGATATATTTTGCATATGAAAGTTTCTCTATAATAGTTATAAATCAGATATGATTCCATTGATAAAAAGTATATAATGAAACATTATATAACACACGATAATAATCGTGTGTTTAACTTGTATTCCCCCCTTAAAATCATATAAAAGTATTTATAAAACATTTAAAAGTGTGGATTATAGGGGTATGAACTCACTTGAAAGATCGAAGAAGACGAGATGAAAACTGCGCAGAACTTCGACTCGAGAAATCAGATTTTCTCGGGATTCTCAGGAATCTCGGGAGCACAAACGACCTTCGGGACTTGAGCGAGGAAATCGGGGCTTCGGGATATCCCATGCACGGAAAACGAGTCAAAAAGGCAAGAAAGATGAGAGGAACCCTCGCATCCCGTTTATAGGGGCTGGGAACCGCGTCGGTACGCTAGGCGTACGCGTGCGTCATGCGTGACCGCATCCTCGACTGCTTCGGAACTTCGGATGGGACGGGGCATAGCCTCGTATAGGGGCGACATGGACGATCCGAGGCCTAGTCTTCAAGTACGCTAGGCGTACGAGTGTACGTTGAGCGTAACTCGGATCGGCCTGGTGACTCCTCCTTCGGATAATACCGATTTTTTATTTAAAATTTATAAATTTATTATTTAATAAACTTCAAAAATTCATATCTTCTCATACGAACTCCGTTTTTGATGTTATTTATATCCACGCGTAGGTGAGACTACGCTCTACAACTTTCGTTTAGAATCCGTCAGAAAATTTTGAAATTATTTTTATTATTTATTATTAAAAGGTCGCGGTAAGAAAATTTTGTTACAAATTCATAACTTCATTATCCGACGTCTGTTTTTGTCAGACTTTTTACCATTGAAAAACCATTGTCGTGACCTTCGATTTTCATTTAGGTCATTTCGGTCAAAAGTCGTTCGATCTCTGTTTCGAGTTTTTAGCTGTCTGTCGCTAAGCCGAACTTGGAAAAATCATAACTTCCTTATACGAAGTCAGATTTGGGCGTTCTTTTTACGTATGATCACGGTTTAATGATATCTATCATTGTAGGGAATCAATTAGAGACTTTTGGACATTTTATTTTCGAAGTTAATTTCATTATATCAAAAATGGTTACAATACTTGACTTTTTAGATCAAAAATGGGGCGACAGTTCCCAAATACATCTCTCTATTTTCTTGCCCTCAGGACCAATCATATATGGGCAAAGGATTGCCAGATCGCAGAATATGTTGGTATAAGTTGCTATGTCGGTACCAATCATTCCAAGAGTCCAGAGTTCGTGCTCGAGTTTTTGAATCTCTCCTCGTGGACAGTACTCTCATCATCATGATTTTTAAGCTCTCCCAGCTTATTGACTTCGCCACTATTAGAGTAAGTACCTTAATGTGGCCATTCCACCAAGTTAAAGCTCTATCAGTAAGCGTGTAAGTTGCAAACTTGACTTTGCTATGCTCGGGACAGGAGCAGATTTCAAAGACTGATTTTGTCCTTTCGATCCACTGCCTCAAAATCATCACACCACCAGCTCCATTAAACATCCGGGGTTTGGCATTCGTAAAGTCTTTATAGGTTCACTCTCGGGTTTACCCATGACTATCGCCATGGTTGGAAGGAAGTGTGTCAATTCTCGAACCAGTAGTAACAGGGGTATTGATTTGTGACATGGCAGCCGCCACAGCTGTTGTGACTACTGCTTGGAACATGGCAGCATCAACTTAAGGAGGTGGAGGCGCTGGTGGTATCAGTGCTTCCCCACCGTTGTTTCGTCTCGGGTTTCTACGCGGAGGCATCCTTCAACTACAGGTTGAGAAGATAAAGATAAGAATTCCATAGCATAGAAAATGAATGTGCCTCATGAACTAAATCGCTATAGATCAACAACAGATGATAGTATGAGTTTCAAAGATAGAAGAATGGAAGTTATTCGTAAATCCGAATATATGAAACAAGCGTATGGTTTCTCCCTAATATTTGAAGGATTGAATGAAATACTCAATGTAGTAATAATATTGTGCCAATTATATTAATATAATAGTTGATACAATGATCACGAAAATTTGACCCCCATAAGGGTCTTCGGTTACAAAGTTTAAGAAAAATAAAACTTTTAGCCGAGGTCCTAACTTATAACAAAATTTGGGATTTTGGCAAGCACTACTTGGGACGTAGGTTGCGCTTGGAGCTTGACTCCACATCTGATTGCTTTGATTCCATAAGACGCCTATCAAAGGCGGCTTGTTGTTCCCTCAATTCGGAGACGGCTGCAATCATTTGCGCTTGGAATGCTTCGGTTTGGAGTTGGGCATTGTCTTGAGCTCTGTCCAGCCTACGGATGTCGGAAGTGTGAACCTGTACTTGCACGTTGACTTCTCGAATCCGGCTAGCTTGAACTCCAGATTGGTAGGACTGGTTGGCTAGTTTGCCCACTGTGACTGGGAGTGCTCGATCGGCTGAACCCCCGCCGCGGACATCGTAGAAGTCTCGACACATACCATAGGGAGGGCGTAGACTTTGTTGTTGGCTCCAATGGTGGAGGTGACTTCCCCAAACGGGAGTCGGTCCTTGAAAGTTTCTCACGAAGACAAGAGGTTGTGCGGGTGGTGGGTTGATTACTTCCGGCTCTGAGTCGGTACCGGAGTCCTCCTCTTCATCCAATTCTATGGGTTCTTCGTCCTCCTCGGGATCCTCTTCGATCCATCGCCCGTTGCCTTGGTTGGGATAGCAGGGGTGGCCGGGGTGATGAAATCCAGCCATTTGACTATACGAGAATAAGGTTATAAGAATTGAACAAAATTTGGAACATGTAAGACTAAACATGTATGTTAAACTATTTTATGTACCAAATACTCCTATAGTATTTAAATTCGTATGTTTGATTCTTGTGATGTTTTGGTAAGTTTTGACTTGTTGCTCACTACGAGCATTCCTCGATATACATTGGTCTGATCTCGGAAAAATATAGTTGATCACGCTATATTTGGCCCAAATCTGATTACATATATTGAGTCTTAATCGTAGTGTCCAACTTGTCTAAATACTTCTTGTATAGTTATAATCATGAAAATAAGTTGTTGTATGTATGTATTTGTACTTAAATGAACTAACAATTTAAGTTAAATGAAACGCGGCTTAGGCGTAAAACAAAAAAATTATTTTGTTAGAGGGTATTAGTCCCTTATGCGTTTATAGTTTGTATATCTTATGTGGTCCGATATACTTAGTTCACTATAAACAATGCTCTGATACCAATTTGTCACACCCCCAAACCGGAACGGCGGAAACGTTCGGGGGCGGATGACTTCATGTAGTACCGTAATAATTGAATACAAAGTAAATAAAGCAACATAACCATCATATATATAATTTGAAAGTTTACATTTTTGAAAGATACATGTTCAAAACCAATTACAATATGATGTCAAAATATGAATTTAAACTGGCGTCGCAGCGTCCCTTCTTCAAAAGTTGTTTGTTACCAATAATTAATGAATCCATGGGACATACAAGTAGTTTTGAAAGAGTAGATCAGCATTTAAGCTGGTGAGTTTCATAAGTATTAAATGACAATGTTTGTATGAACTAAAATGAAATGTTTTGTTTTTGTTTGTTTCTTCCTAGAAAATCCCATATTTTCTACTAGTATAAATGTAGCCTTCTATCAAGACCAATGTTTGTTTCTAGAAAATTTATGTTTTTCCATATGTGGGTGGCAGTTTAGAAGTTCCAAAACTGTAACACAATAATGTTTTTCATACCTAAAGTAGTTAATTTATGTATGTGTAAAGTCGCCAAGACGTCTGAAAAACCTCGTAAATCGATGTGTTTTTAATACTCCATGTGAGTTTTATAACCATGCTATTGACTGGATTTGTCTATACACAACGTTCTTCAGGCGTTGGAATGGTCTGACGTTTGTCACCCCAAATGGTGTACTGTAGCTAACAGTCAGGGCGTGGGGTTGTCAATCCCGTATAGATCTATACACAAACACCATGCTCCCCCTCCAAGGGATTTTGGTATATAATACAGGACTTGAAATGTGTACTCGAACGTACGTGAAGTTTAATGTCTCACAAAAATTTAGTATAAAACAGATTTACATATGAAAATGTTTGTTTCTTAATGTATATGAATATATCTCTTTGAAATAGTGTTTCTAGTATGTAAAAGTTCGTGATGTTCTCGTAAAACTATACCTATTATAGTTTTCTAAAAGTGTGTCTTGTTTGTATAGTAAACCCTAATGAAATGCTCACTTGTTATGAAAGTATAACTTTTGTAGTGCCAAAAATGGACACATATACATAGTACAAGCAGGGTGTTTGACTTATACATACATATATATATATATATATATATATATATATATATATATATATATATATATATATATATATATATAACAACATTTTTCACTTCAAAAGACAAGATGTTATCAGGATATATTTTGCATATGAAAGTTTCTTTATAATAGTTATAAATCATGATTCCATTCATAAAAAGTGTATAATGAAACTTTATATAACACATGATAATAATCGTGTGTTTTACTTGTATTCCCCCTTTAAAATCATATAAAAGTATTTATAAAACAATTAAAAGTGTGGATTATAGGGGTACGAACTCACTTGAAAGATCGAAGAAGGCGAGATGAAAACTGCGCAGAACTTCGATTCGAGAAAGCGGATTTTCTCGGGATTCTCGGGAATCTCGGGAGCACAAACGACCTTCGGGACTTGAGCGAAGAAACCGGGGCTTCGGGATATCACGTGCACGGAAAAGAAGGCAAAAATGCAAGAAAGATGAGAGGAATTGGGCCTTTTCTTCGGAACCCTCGCATCCCTTTTATAGGGACTGGGAGCCGCCTCGGTACGCTGGGCGTACGCGTGCGTCATGCGTGACCGCATCCTCGACTGCTTCAGAACTTCGGATGGGACGGGGCATAGCCTCGCATAGGGGCGACGTGGACGATCCGAGGCCTAGTCCTCGAGTACGCTGGGCGTAACTCGGATCGGCCTGGTGACTCCTCCTTCGGATAATACCGATTTTTTATTTAAAATTTATAAAGTTCAAAAATTCATATCTTCTCATACGAACTCCGTTTTCGACGTTCTTTATATCCACGCATAGGTGAGACTACGCTCTACAACTTTCGTTTAGAATCCGTCAGAAAATTTTGAAATTATTTTTATTATTTATTATTAAAAGTTCGCGGTAAGAAAATTTCGTTACAAATTCATAACTTCATTATCCGACGTCTGTTTTTGCCAGACTTTTTACCGTTGAAAAGCCATTGTCGAGACCGTCGATTCTCATTTAGGTCATTCCGGTCAAAAGTCGTTCGATCTCTGTTTCGAGTTTTTAGCTGTCTGTCGCTAAGCCGAACTTGGAAAAATCATAACTTCCTTATACGAAGTCAGATTTGGGCGTTCTTTTTACGTATGATCACGGTTTAATGATATCTAACATAGTCGGGAATCAATTAGAGACTTTTGGACATTTTATTTTCGAATTTAATTTCATTATATCAAAAGTGGTTACAATACTTGACTTTTTAGATCATTACATAGAATTGAAATATCGGGTTGTCACACGTTCGTACGTACATACATACATACATGTACACACACACACACACACACACACACATATATATATATATATATATATATATATATATATATATATATATATATATATACATAGAGGAACGTTTAGGCTAGATTAGGATCGTGAGCCCACTAAATTGTTCACGAGCCGAGCTTGAGATTCATTTTAAGGCTCGAATTGAGCTCGAGATTGAGCTCGAGCTTCCTCTAAATTAAACGAGTCGAGCTCGAGCTTGGTCAGGCTTGAGCTCAGATCGGCTTGTTTACTCCCCTACTTGACCTATCACCATATACATTTTAAAGTGATTGTCTCCAAGATCTGTGAAGGTGATGGTGGGCTGGTCCGCAGGAGCATTCTGATCTGAGCTCCTTTTAAACAAATATTAACCTTTCTCAGCAGATTCGGCCAGTTTGGCACATTTTAATGCCACAACACTCGGAGCTTGAGCTAGATCTTCCTCAAATTTATCAACAACACGTGATGTTTCAGCAGATGTAACAATGGGGTGAGCTTGGATGTGCAGATTGATCCTTGACTCATCAGCAGATAACTTGAACTTGTCACCAAGTTCCTCTTCTAGCTTTTTCTTCAAATCAAAGTAACTTGAAGTGAGGAGATTAAAGTGCTCTTGGAGGTCAGAAATCTACTTAGTCTTCAAAGTTTTATCCTTTTCAAGATCAGAAACTTTAATCTTCAGCTTGACATGTTCACTCAAAAGATCATTAACTTGGATATTGAGCTCAATGTTCTTTTCATCAAGCACATTCACTTTCTTCTGAAGCTCATTAATGGCTGGATTATCTTCTCCTGAATGACCTTCTCTAAAAGAAATTCCTTTAACTCTTGGAGAAGGCATTGAGCTTTGTTCCTGAGCTAGATGCATGGCGAGCCGTATAGAGGCAGCATCATGATCTAGCCTAGGAGGAGAAAATCTTGCTTAAGCAGTAGATCCACCAGCCTCAAAAGTGGTGCTAGGACCTTCACTGAAAGGTTCTGATGAGACAATGGCAGGAGTGATAGTTGGTGTAATTGGGACGCCTTGAAATAAATCAGAATCCAAAAGTCCTTGTCAGGGATCACGTCTTCTTCTTTTTGAAGGCGGTTGTGAGGTCTGGATTGTTGCATCATCACTCTGAAGTGGTTCCATGGTAGGTGAAACTATATCAAGGGGAGGAATCCCTGACACTGTCAACATAGGAGTTGTCGTATCAACCACTTGTTCGGTAGTAAGTGGCGTTGACTCGAGAACGTCATCGGAGTCCCGTATCTTCGTTGCTGGATGAGCAACATCATTGACATTGTCAAGTAGCGAGTTGAGATTGACATTTGATAAAAAAAACTTCATTACTTCCAAAGTTTGATGGAATGTCATCCTTATCTAATCCCAAAAGATCAAGGTCTTCATATAGACCAATCTCAGTCACATTCTTTGAATACCCTTCGTTATAATCACTTTGAACTTGAACTGGTGTCAGATCATGTTCCTCCGCTACAGAAACATCGGAGTCCCGTATCTTCGTTGCTGGATGAGCAACATCATTGACATTGTCAAGTAGCGAGTTGAGATTGACATTTGACAAAAAATCTTCATTACTTCCAAAGTTTGATGGAATTTCATCCTTATCTAATCCTGAAAGATCAAGGTATTCATATAGATCAGTCTCAGTCACACTCTTTGAATACCCTACGTTATAATCAATTTGAACTTGAACTAATGTCGGATCATGTTCCTCTGCTACAGAAACATTTGGAGAAACTGCCTCTTCTCTTTCTTCTTGGTCTGACACAGCGATCACATCCTCTTCTGAAATCACTCTTTCTGAGGAAGTAGGCTCAGGGGATACTTTATCAGAGGATCCATGAGACTCGGATGCCTCATTTAGCTCAGCAAATCTTCCGAACCTCACAAGCGGATACAATCCTTGGTAAACGACCTTTCCCTTGCAATTCGGCTTGATAATACCAACAGTGTGAGGACCTAATGACTTCATGTCTAGGTTTTCTCCCTCCTTGACCATCTCAGGAAATTGACTGTTGATGAACAATTGAATGAACCTGGGATACATCAAGAAAGTATCCCGGGTTATAGCATTGATGTTCACGACGAACTCGTCCAAGATAAATCTTGAGAAGTTGAATTTTATTCCTACAGCAAGTGAAGCGATGGCTCCAGTGTTCCTTGGTGAAATCTCATCAGCCCCAAACCTTCTCCCAGAAATGCAGCTCACAAATACATGAGCTAAGAATCTCCAATACGGTGGCAGAAGCTTCTTCACAGTGGGAGGAGAGTTGCCTTCATACCCCATCTTCTTGAGAATCTTCTGGGCATCTTCAATCCTGATCTCAGTAGGAAAACTAGGTTGATCATTAATTAGCAACGCTTCTCTAATGAATTGCTCAATTATCACAATTTTGCATCCTTTAACAATTGCATCAACAGTAACTGCTCCATCGTCATCTCTCTTCATCTTAGCAGTCTGCCAAAATTCTCTTATAATGTTCTGATAGACCACGGTATTCATAGTGATAACAGAAGCTAGGCAGCATTCTCTCAGCCCGTGGATCATCGACCTGAATTCTCCATGTGCAACTGGGGGATCTGCTAGTACGATGGCCAAGTTGTGCTTGTCTGCGAATCTAAAGTTAGCCATTTGATCTGCACTAAAAACGAACCAAGTGAGAAAACAAATATATTAAAGAAGTTAAAGTTTCATGGTTCTCTTATTTAATCAACTTAATTTGGCCCCAAAAATAATTTTGACGAAAAGGAGTTTACAGTAAACTTTGGGTTTACGGCCGTAAACTCCTGGCTATAAGCTTCGACTGTAAACGCCGACAGGTCCTTTTTTGTTCGATTTTGGCCCTAAAATCCATCGATTTGATGAATAAAACATATTCTCACGGTCGATTTTGATGTACCTTTGAGATGGACTAAACGATTTCACAAAACGAGAGAAATTTTTTTCGAGAGGAGAGAGGATGGAGAGAGTTTGCGGCCGGAAAGAGGAAAAGTGACAAGTGGAGGAGGTTCCGGTTGTAAACTCCCTTTAAATACCCTTGACGATTTTACCTGTTTTCCACACAGTACAAGGCACAGTCCAGATTCAAAATAATTTTTTTTAAATAAAAATAAAAATATAATCTTTTGAGGATTTTAAACATTAAAATTAAAATTAAATAAAAATAAAATAAATAGAAATAAAATAAAATAAAATAATTTCTAAAATTTTAAATTTTGACAATTACAAAATAAAATAAAATAAAAAGAAATAAAATAAAATAAAATAAAATAAAATAAACTTATCTCAACAAACATTGAATATAATTTTGTGACGCAGGAATCAATGCTGTTAGACAACCTTAGTCTGTTTGTCGGTACATTTACCTTCATGTCTATGTCTGGTCGACCGCTGGTATTGTGATCCACTTAAACACAAAAAATTATGATAAAATTTTGGACAAACTAATAAAGACAAGACATTTTTGATTCTATATTCTTAGATAAAATTTCTAGGGACCATTTAGCTGACGACGACCAGGGATATTGTTGTCCACCTAAATTGAGCAGCGAGATCTACAGACAATCAGTAAGTGTTCAATTTTAATTGTACTAGAACATGTTTCCCGCTTCCTGATATGCTCCAGCAATCAACGACTTCCAGAATACTCCTTACATCGGGTGAGCAGACAATTATTGAGAGAGAAGATAGATTTAGAATGCATCTGCCATACACCCAGGTCAGATCTCTTCTAATCACGCAGATGATGAAACATATGACTAACTGAAGTGTTACAGGGATTTAGAAGAAGAATGATGCATTTACCGTGTACTAGGTCGGATTGTAGTTCATGCAAAGGAGACAGTATATGGCTAATAGACAGAAAGAATTACATAGAGAGAAGATGCAGAGAGATAGAGTTGCATATGTTAAAGTCCAGGTCGGATCTTTCGATCATACAGAGGAGGCAACATATGACTAACAGACAGAAAGAAAGAAAATAACCTTCTACAGACCTAATTTATCGGAATTCCCCAGTCACCCCCATCAATACAAAAATTAAGGATAGAATCCGCACATCGAAGAAAAGTTAATCCACAGTTCTAGATACGGGTTCTTTTAATGTGACTAGTAGATTCCCATGTATATCTCCCTGCTCAACCTATCCGAGCGTCATATTGTCAGGCTAAACGGATCTAACTAGTTCAAGATTCGTCAAGTCCTTGAATTCCTTAAGTTCAATTCTTCCTAGTCAAGTCCATTTAAAAACTTTCTTGCCTACCAGCGCATCGAACACAAAGCATATACAATTTAATTTTGATACGTTACGCAGATTCAGATTGCCTGTTATCACTTGATAATATCACTTCCCAACGCATCACCTACCAAGAAAACTATTAGTAACATATTTTTGATTTTCTGATTTTTTAAAGTTTTTGGATTCTTGAAATTTGTCAATTTTTTTGTTTGGTTTTTGTTTATTTCTCCCCCTAAATTTGTGCATGGGTGAGAATGAAATCACTAAAATGCGAAAATTAAAAAAAAAAAAAAAAAAAAAAAAAAAAAAAAAAGAACAATCTAACCTAAAATTAAAATAAAATAAAAATATAAAAATAAAAGATAAAAATAAAAATAAAAAATAAAAATAAAAATAAAAAATACAAAATAAAAATAAAAAATAAAAAAAATAAAAATAAAAATAAAAAATAAAAGGTTAATCCTCAAAACGAATCATTTTCAAAAATCCCGCAAGCACATCGAATCGAGCTTTGTTAAAGGGCTTGGTGAACAAATCCGCCACATTATTAGTAGTGGGAACCTGTTCCAGTAGGATAAGTGAACGCTCATAACAATCTCTGATAAAATGGATTTTGATATCAATATGCTTGGCTTAGGAATGTTGGATAGGATTGTTAGCAATTTGAATCGCAGCCTCATTATCACAATAAATGGGAGTTTCTAGATAATTCAAACCGTAATCCAACAGCTAATATTGGATCCAAATAACTTGAGAGCAACAAGCAGAGGCAGCAACATATTCCGCTGCTGCCGTTGAGGTTGAGACGGTATGTTGTTTCTTGCACTGCCATGACACCAGCCTATCTCCAAGGAATTGACACCCTCCTGATGTAGATTTCCTGTCAAGCTCACAGCCTCTATAATTACTGTCAGCAAAAGCATATAAATCAAATTTGGAATTTTTCGGATACCAAAGACCCAATTTTGGGTTGCCTTTGATATACCGGAAAATTCTTTTGGCAGCAATAAGATGTGAAAATTTAGGATTAGCCTGATAATGTGCGCATTGACAAATTGAAAACATTATGTATGGACGGCTTGCAGTAAGATACATCAACGATCCGATCATCGATCTGTAGTGTGTCTGATCTATAGATTCGCCATCAGTATCTGGAGTCAGCAGGGGTCTTTCGGCCATCGGCATCGATGCAGGTTTTGTGTCTTGAAACCCGAACTTCACAAGAATATCCTCCACATACTTAGCTTGATGGAGCAGGATTCCAGTTGAATTTTGTTTGACTTGAAGCCTGTAACGCCCGCAGATCCAGGCTAGTCAATTTAGAGGCAATAAGGATCGAAAACGACTTTTCGACAAAATATTATTTTGAATAAATAATCTTAACCAAATTTTAGAATGTGTCACAAGGTTTCCGTACATATAAAGAACGCCGAAAGATATAACGAAGAAGTTATGGCCCGTCGAAGTTTTTTGGCAAAACCGGTGCGGCATCGGGAGGCGTAAAAAGCGAATTTACGATAGAAGACTTTTTAGCCTTAGTAGTCTAAACCAAAGTCATATAGTATGATAAAACGAGAAAATCCATAAAAAGAACGCCCAAATATGACTTCGTATGAGGAAGTTATGATTTTTCAAAGTTTCGGCTTAGCAGTGCACGACCCGAAACTCGAATTTTAGTTCGAGCTGTTTTGGCTTACATGACCTAAATGAGATTTCAAGATCTCATTAATAGGAACTCAACGGTAAAAATATGGACGAAAACGGAGTTCGTATGAAGGAGTTACGAATTATTTGCGGTCATTTAACAGTCTAAATGCCTCATATTGTTAAATTTGAGATCGGTCGAAAATTAGCTGACGGAGTCTAAACGAGCGAAAGTTGTAGAACTTGATTTTACCTACGCATGGATATAAAGAACGTAAAAAACGGAGCTCGTATGCGAGAGTTATGATTTTTCTAAGTTTGAAGGCTGATATGCGATAGGGGGTGACGTGGCACCACCAGAATTGGACACGTGGCACCACCAGAAGGTTGCCACATGCACCAACTCGGCGAGTAGGTCCTCTTACTCGGCGAGTAGGTCAATCCGCACCCCTATAAATAGAGGTGTCAGGTTCCCTCATTCTTCACACCTTCAAACCTTACTTTCTCTCTCTAGTTTCTCTATCTAAAGCCTCCCAAACCCCCCACCCCCCCTAAAGCCTAGGTAAACCCCCTAGCACCCGAAGGAAGCCCCGAGGCTCCCGAAGTCCCAAGAAAAGAGCCTTTCGGCTAGGGACGCTGCTCCAGCGAAGCCCGGTTTTCGAGAAAACCCGTTGTAAGTGAGCTATGCCTACCCTATCTTTAGTATAGCTTATGTTTTAATATAGTAACATTATTAGGAACTTATAATGAGTATTTGGGCTATTATTATGAGTTATATTGAGTTTTATTTAATGATTATATAATAATAATAATAATAATAGCTAGACTATTAATTTGTCACGGTTAACGTCAGACTAAACCCTAGTCATATTGATACTAGGTTTTGTCAAGGAAATCGTTTTAAGAGTAACGAAGTGCTGTCCGAGTGACGAGTCACCACCTTCCCAGGTGAGTGCATAGTTACTTTCATCTTACACATAGATATGAAGTATTTTATATAAACTACTTGCTATGTGTGCATATTATCTGAATACTTGCAGCTATGGAATTAGTGCTTTACGAACGAGCATTGGCAGCTATGGATTTAGTGTCAGTCATATAACCCTGGAAGTAAGGGACTTAAGAATAAACGAATGCATGATAGATGACTCTTAGGATAAATCCTTAAGAGTAAAGAAGATAATGGAGATGGGTAATTGGG
This sequence comes from Lactuca sativa, assembly GCF_002870075.4. Classification (NCBI taxonomy): domain Eukaryota; kingdom Viridiplantae; phylum Streptophyta; class Magnoliopsida; order Asterales; family Asteraceae; genus Lactuca; species Lactuca sativa. The sequence continues at coordinate 216,810,419 of NC_056631.2, read as the reverse complement.
TTGATTGTTTGATTGTTTAAACATAATAATTATATTATTGTAGGTTGAAAACCCTATGTACTCACCAGGTTTCCCAACCTGACCCACTCCAGTTTATTTATATCTCAGGTGTTGATATGAAGTCACATTACACTGAGAGATTTAAAGAGATGTAGATCACTAGTGTAAATAAATATAAGTTCCGTTTATGCTTATGTTTCTGTATTAACGATGACATCCCAAATGTTTTAAAATGAATAAAATACGTTTCTTCGAAAATGTTTTAATAACATATTTATCGTGTTTTTCTGGGAACAAATTCCGCAACATTTTTGTTAAAAGAAGTACTCTGATTTTTACAAAGCATAAACAAAATCGGTCTTTTCTGGCCGTGAAAATGGGGATGTCACAGTTGGTATCAGAGCATTAGTTTAAGCGAACTAGGAATATGGATTTATTTCTACACTTAAACTTAGAATGCTAAGAGATGATTGTGAGGTGTGAGCACTAGATTATTTTAGGGATTGTGCCTAAAATGCTTTTATGTGCTAAATGCTTGTGTCTGATATGCTGTTATTTGTTCAGATCTAAGGTCTATTGCCGACCGGATCTGGAAATTTTATGTGCTCAGGTTTCTAAACATTTAATTACGATATTAGAACCGGCATGTAACTTTTCGGAGTAATAAGGAGGATTACACGTCTAAATCTTCTTTATCTATATTCTCGTCTTGATGCACTGAACGCATGCTTTCGTGAACGTAACGTCATGGGGAAGGCTGGTAGCAAATTATGTAAATGGTGGAAATGAAAAGGCTTATGATAGTGAATGATTCCAATCGGAAGATATCATAACAGAGGTATCTTGCCTTTAGAATACGTCTGATAAAATCAATACGTCTAGAGAAGTACGATACATATGAATGTACACATTTGATTGGTGGGAGGATAGAACGATTGGTGTAATTCCTAAAGTTTTCCTATAATCTGGAATTTCCATCACCAACCGAGTTGAAGTAGAATTGATGATTGAAGATACGCATGGAAGAAGTCCTAGTAGAGTTTAGGGAAATTTTTATGATTATTTGGACACACTCGTATGTGTTAAATTGTTTTGTGATTTTATAACTTGGAAAACTGCGAGACAATACTTGGGACGAGTATGAGTAGGTGCGAATGGTAGTAGAGGCCTATACTACCGGAAGCACATGACTCACGCTTGGATCAGGGAAAGTCACAAGGTTACCAAGAAGCTAGTAATTAATTATGTTTTATTCAAGTATGTCGTTACCATTGTTTCGGTAATGACTAAGAAGATTGTTGTTATCCCGACCCTAGTGGTCATAACACATTGAGTTCGAATACAATGAGTAGGTTACGTGGTTCAGAGAACCAAGTTTGATGTAGCGTCCGACTTAAACCAAACGATTGAAATCAAAGCGATCAATAGAAGTATCGCGCTCGTTGTTAAAGAAGTTGGTAGCTAGAAATGCTACATGTTAAAATGTGATTATATCACATTAGACCATGAAGGAAGGCATATTCCATTCCGGAATTTGACTCTAAGAGACCTGAGTCTAAGAGTTGCTACATACGATGATAGGTCATTAGAATATGATACATCGGTCAATTGTAGTAATCAAATTAACCTATCCTAAGTTTGTTAAGAAGAAGAAGGAGTCTCTGATAAAGAATGAGTTTGTGACACGAAGGTCATGATTGAAAGTCTAACGAGTAAGTGCAAGATCGAGCACCGCCTGCAGTCAAGGAGTCCAAGAGATAGATACTCATTCGAAGAAACGAGGAAGTTACGATTATTACCTAGGATGAATAGATAACGTATGGATTCATTATACTATCCTGTTTCGTTGATGATTCCGGGACGTAATCATCCTAAGGGGAGATAATTGTAACGCCCGCAGATCCGGGCTAGTCAATTTAGAGACAATAAGGATCGAAAACGAATTTTCAACAAAATATTATTTACAATAAATAATCTTAACCAAATTGTATAATATGTCACAAGGTTTCCATACATATAAAGAATGCCGAAATCCAAGATATAACGAAGAAGTTATGGCCCGTCGAAGTTTTTCGGCAAAACCGGTGCGGCACCGGGAGGCGTAAAAAGTGAATTTACGATAGAAGACTTTTTAGACTTAGTAGTCTAAACCAAAGTCATAGAGTATGATAAAAAGAGAAAATCCATAAAAATAACGCCCAAATCTGACTTCGTATGAGGAAGTTATGATTTTTCAAAGTTTCGGCTTAGGAGTGCACGACCCGAAACTCGAATTTTAGTTCGAGCGGTTTTTGGCTTACGCGACCTAAATGAGAGTTGAAGATCTCATTAATAGGAACTCAACGGTAAAAAGATGGACGAAAACGGACTTCGTACGAAGGAGTTACGAATTCTTCGCGGTCATTTAATAGTCTAAACGCCTCCTACTATTAAATTTGAGATCGGTCGAGAATTAGCCGACGGAGTCTAAACGAAAGTTGTAGATCTTGATTTTACCTACGCGTGGATATAAAGAACGTCGAAAACAGAGCTATTATGCGAAAGTTATTATTTTTCTAAGTTTGAAGGCTGATACGCGATAGGGGGTGACATGGCACCACTAGAATTGGAGACGTGGCACCACCAGAAGGTTCCCACATGCACCAACTCGGTGAGTAGGTCCTCCTACTCGGCGAGTAGGTCAGTCCGCACCCCTATAAATTGAGGTGCCGGGTTCCCTCATTCATCACACCTTCAAACCTTACTTTCTCTCTCTAGTTTCTCTCTCTAAAGCCTCCCAAACCCCGCCTAAAGCCTAGGTAAACCCCCTAGCACCCAAAGGAAGCCCCGAAGCTCCAGGAGTCTCAAGAAAAGAGCCTTTCGGCTCGGGAAAGCTGCTCCAGCGAAGCCTATTTTTCGAGAAAACCAGCTGTAAGTGAGCTATGCCTACCCTATCTTTAGTATAGCTTATGTTTTAATATGGTAATGTTATTTGGAACTTATAATGAGTATTTGGGCTATTATTATGAGTTATATTGAGTGTTATTTAACGCTTATATAAACTACTTGCTATGTGTGCATATTATCTGAATACTTGCTGTCTATGCTGGATGAATGTTTTATACATGTTTCAAATGATTTAAACTGTATACGTATTTTATATATACGAATATGTTGGGTATGACATGGGTATATGAATGATGAGAGATAGAATATGATGTGAGTAAACATAGGCAACTATAGACTTGGTGCCTAATAAATAACCTCGGCAGCTATGGACTTAGTTCCTATTGGACAAACACTGGTAGCTATGGATTTAGTACCTGTTAGGAATTGGTAGCTATGGAATTAGTACCTATTGGACAAACACTGGTAGCTATGGATTTAGTACCTGTTAGGAATTGGTAGCTATGGACGTAGTACCTATTAGATAAACGATGGTAGCTATGGATTTAGTACCTGTTAGGAATTGGTAGTTGTGGACTTAGTACCTATTAGATAAACACTGGTAGCTATGGATTTAGTATCCGATGAATAAACTACAACAGCTATGGAATTAGTGCTTTACGAACGAGCATTGGCAGCTATGGATTTAGTGCCAGTCCTATAACCCTGGAAGTAAGGGACTTCAGAATAAACGAATGCAGGATAGATGACTCTTAGGATAAATCCTTAAGAGTAAAGAAGATAATGGGGATGGGTAATTGGGTTGATTGTTTGATTGTTTAAACATAATAATTATATTATTGTGGGTTGAAAACCCTATGTACTCACCTGGTTTCCCAACGTGACCCACTCCAGTTTATTTATATCTCGAGTGTTGATATGAAGTCACATTACACTGAGAGATTTAAAGAGATGTAGATAACTAGTGTAAATAAATGTATGTTCTGTTTATGCCTATGTTTCTATATTAACGATGACATCCCAAATGTTTTAAAATTAATAAAATACGTGTCTTTGAAAATGTTTTAATAACGTATCTATCGTGTTTTTCTGGGAACAAATTCCGCAACATTTTTGTTAAAAAGAAGTACTCTGATTTTTACAAAACATAAACAAAATCGGTCTTTTCTGGCCGTGAAAATGGGGATGTGACAAAGCCCCAGAAACATGGTCATTTCACCTAATGAACTCATCTCAAACCTCTTTTTGATAATGCCTTCAAATCTTTGCATAGCTGTGGACTAGTAGCCCCAAAGATAATGCCGTCAACGTATATCTGGACTAGAAAGTGCTTTGCAACAGTCGCATACCATGCGCGAGGAGCTTGATATAACCCATACAACGCCTTGTCCAACTTGTATACATGATTAGGAAACTTCGATTTAACAAACCCAGGGGGCTAATCAACGTAGTTTTCTTCGTTCACCTTGCCATATAAGAAGGCTGTCTTGACATCCATTTGGTAAACCGTGAAGTTCATGTAGGAAGCATATGCAAGGAAGATACGAATTGCCTCCAAGCGAGCCACTGGTGCATATACCTAGGTATAATCAAGACCCTCGACTTGTCGAAACCTGCGAACCACCAATCCTCCTTTATTTCGCACTATAACGCCAGAATCATCCTGTTTGTTTCGATAGACCCAGCGTGTCTCAAGAGACTATTTGCCCATTAGTAACTCAACCAATTTCCAAACCCAGAGATTTTCGAATTGATTTAGCTCTTCATGCATAGCATCTACCCAGCTGGGCTCATTCAAAGCCATTTCAATATTTTTGGGCTCTATTTGATACATAAAGTAAGAATAGAGACATGTATTGACATCTCCACTCTGACTTCTTGTTCTAACCCCATCTCCCAGCTGATCAATGATGTTTTCGATCGGATGATCACGTTGAATTCTTGAAGGTATTTCTTGGTTGATATCATTGAGTGAAATGGGAAGACTATGAATATTGAAATCTCCATCACTTGCTGATTGTTCCACATTAGATGAATCTGCTACAAACTCATTAGAAATTTTTTCAGGAAAGAGTAGTTCCATAAAAGTTGAAGTGACAGCGGAAGTATCTCTAGACATGAACTCCCTTTCAACAGGAGTAAGAGGTGTAGCATCAGCATTTGGGTTATCATTTTGAACTGGAGACTTTGGACGACTAAGAGAAACAGATGACTCCCCCTCAGATGGAGCAGATGATATCATTGGAGGTCTGTAAAAAACTTCTTCGTCTTCGTCTTCAGAAACAATCTTCGAAACAGAAGAGGACCCAGATGAACCATCTGAAGACACATTAATGGATTTGAAAAGTGATGTGCAATCAAATAGCCAATCAGGTCCCACTTGAGCATCCATTTCATTCTCCTCCAACCAACACACGTCGAAGGATTCTACAATCTGCTTCGTCTTCTTATTGTAAACCCTATACGCAGTGCATGCAGCATACCCTACGAAATAACAATCATCAGTTTTGGCATTGAACTTCGTTTTGGATTACAGGTAGAGAAGGGTGCAAGGGCAGCTAAATACACGAAAATGCCTGACTAAAGGCTTATGACTATATAGAATCTCGTATGGTGTTTTCATCTGAGCTTTGTTGATTAAGACGCGATTCTGAACATAACAAGTAGTATTAATCGCCTCAGCCCAAAACAAAACGGGTAACTTCGAATCATATAGCATTGTCCTTGCAGCTTCTTTTAACGTTCTATTTCTCCTCTCAGCAACACCATTTTGTTGAGGCATGTGAGCAAAGCTGTATTGACGCACAATTCCTTTTTCTGCCTAAAAATGATCAAGAACGGCATTCTAGAATTCTGTTCCATTATCAGTACGAAGCTGTAACATCCGGATTCCTAGGTATACTATTTTATTCATTTATTTTGAGTTTGGGGAGGAACTCGGCGAGTTGATGCTTAGACTCACCGAGTAGGATCGTGAGTTCTTATCCAGATTAGTGACCGGACTCAACGAGTCGATTCGTGGACTCGGTGAGTCCACGTTGTTAAGTGAAACCCTAATTCTCGGGTTTGGGATCTATTTAAAGGCTCTTATAGCCTTCAGTTGCGGCTACCAGACCCTAAGAGAGCTAGAACGTTTGTGAGGAAGGAGATGCCATTTTTGATCCTTGTGTTGGTGTTCTTGCAAGAAAAAGGTGACCAGGGTAAGAGGGAGCTGAAGAGGGTGCTATTCTGTAGATTTCAAAGCTCAGGGACTTCATATTTGAGGTATAGATTCGATATTTCTTCAGTTTTGGTGTTAACCTTGGGAGTTAGGGTTTTCTAGACCCTTTAGAGGCTCGATTTGATGAGCATCTGGTCCCTTCTCATATTAAGGCTTTGGATCTGGATCCAAAGAGGTCCAAAGACCTTTACCCTTTGATCTTTATGATTGATATTGGGAGACATGAGCTTAGGATGTCATATTTGAGGTTATTTCTTCAAATAGAGTTTTTGGGCCTTTGCATGGGCACCAAGTTCTGAACTTTACGTGATTATCGTGCTTCGGAAGGTCAGATCTATGCATTAGAGGAACGGATCTGATCTCAGGACGTCTTTTGAGTTTGAGCATGGAATGAACTCGCCGAGTCCAAGACCAGACTCGACGAGTAGGAGTAGGTTCCCCGTCAATCAGACAGTTGCTGACTCGCTGAGTTGGGGAAATGACTCGGTGAGTCAGAGGGGATCTAGAGGACTTGAGTTCACGACTGAACTCGCCGAGTCAAGAGCCAGACTCGACGTGTTGGGACTGGTTGTCCCGCGATTCATGATTAGTGATGATTTGAAGAGTGGAGGGTTGACTCATGAGTCAGGTGAGGACGAGGAGTGTGAAGGACACACATGGACTCGCCGAGTCACATTTGTGCACTCGACAAGTCTGGTCAAGGTTTGACCGTTGACTTTTGTTGACTTTAAGGGATTGGTCAAGACTTGGACTTGTGGACCGTTTGAAGGGTAAAATGGTCTTTTAGCCTTCTTAGAGGACATGAGAGAGAGTCTAGCCTAGCCTAGAGAGCCGCTATTAATTAAGATGATTGTTTATGTTTTAGGCAGAGGCTAGATCAGTGTACACGCGAGCGAGATATTATCTGAGATATCCGAGGTGAGTCTTCTCACTATACTATACCTTGAGTGGTAATTAGAGTTATATGACAGAGTTATTGTATGCTATTTATGTGATGTGTTGCACTGCATTATTTCTATGTGATTTATGCCATGTGTATATCAGTATATATCAGAGTTCGAACCGGAAGGTTCACAGAGCTAGGACCAGAGGGTCCACAGAGTTAGGGCCAGGGGACTACAGAGTTATAGCCTCGAGTGGCTAGTATGTGCTATGTGTAGTATTTTGGGGAACTCACTAAGCTTCGTGCTTACAGTGTTTTGTGTTATACGTTTCAGGTACTAGTGAGGATCACGGGAAGGTGTTGGCATGATCAGTACACACACACGCGGAATTTTATATATGTTATGATCTTGGGATTTTGACTTATGTTTGGATATCTGAAACAATGAGTTTTATAATATGGTGAAATAAAGTGTTTTTAAAATGTGAAAATTTTATTTGAAATTTTACGGCGTTACAGAAGCGCCTTCACCCGATTGTTGGTTTGGTTCTCAATCATCATAATGAACTTCTTTATCAAATCAGCAACCCCAGCTTTATTGGATAAGAAGAAGACCCACGTAAGACGATAGAAATCATCAATCACAACCAGAAAGTACGAACTTCTGTTGATGCTTAGGACGTTGACCGGACCTGTTTTCGCAGGTGCGGTTTTCTATGATGTTTATCCCAGGCACATGACACACACTTTTCAAATGTTATAAAATCTCTGACAGGTAAGCCTCAAACGAGTTGCTAGATGCACTCGACGAGTTGGGTCAACATGGACTGTTGACCATGACTTTGAACTTGGTTGATCAAGTTTGACTTTGTGGGTATTTTTGGTATTTCAGGATTTCGACAAAGTTAGTCTCATGTTGGTTGTAGGTAGTTGACTTGGAGCTGCGAGTTGGAATTTATCTTATCTAGTCAGCATTTCTTGAGAGACGAGTCTCCTCACCAGACCAAGGGGTCGAAGGCACCAAGGTTGGCCCATTTTTGTGATTATGTGGTATGCTAGTGATTATAAGGTATGCTAGTTGAGTGTGTGGTATGTGCTATGCTAGTTGTCTTTGTGATACTTGCATGGAAGAGCCCATGGCACTTAGATATAAGATCATGTAAGGGAGCCCATGGAAGTTCAGGTAAAGGCCATGATGGGAGCCCATAACACTTGGATATCAGACCATGTGGAGGTGCCTATGGAATTCCAGGTAAAGACCATGGGGGAACCCATGGCACATAGGTGTAAGACCTTAGGGGAGCCCACGATATCCTTATATGTTTATATACATGGCTAATGGGATTGTTATGGATTATATGATTATGCGGATTGTGTGGGGTATGCTCTTGGGAACTCACTAAGCATTTGCTTACAATTTGTTGGTTATTTCAAGTACTTCAAGATCTAAGGCAATGACCCGGCTTGATGGCGTGGCATGCACTCTCTGGCGATTTGTTTGGGGACACTCTAATTTTATGAATAATGTATCTGATGTTTTGGATTTGAAAACACTTGTGATTGAAATTTTATAACTTATGGAAATGGAATTCACTATTTAAAAATGAAAAATTTTATTGAGATTTTGGGCTGTTACAAAAAGATAGCCTCATTTGGCCTTGTTTAACTAGCCTCCATACCTTTGATAACCCTAATTCATTCCTTTGCCTTCTGTGGTGCTCTTAAGCCTTGGTTTTGATCTTTGGTGGGTTTTGTGCATCTTGAAGTGGTAGAAGAAGAAGCCTGAAGACTCATTCTATGGAGGAGAGCCTTGAGATCCAGCTATAGGACCTTCGTTTCATGGCTTTTGAGGTATAAAGTTCAAAGCTTCTCATCTCATTTCATATATCTATTCCTTGGCTCGCTTTTGGCTATTTTTGTCATTTTTTGGTTGGTTTTGTGAGCTAAGGACGTTTAAGCCGTGCATGCACGTAAAGTTCTATTGAGCTATAGAGCCCCATTAAGCCATGCATGCATGTAAAGTTGGAAACTTTACGTGATAAACCAACTTAGGGAAGTCAGGTCTGAGTTTGGGTTGAAGTCATAATCGATTAAGAGTTTAATATTGGAATTTTCCAAGTTGGTGGAGTACGTTGGGCGTATAAGTAGGTAGCGTGGGGTAAAAAGGTCTTTTACCCTATTTTGGACTCTTAGTGTGAGTCATGATCCAATTATTAATTGGATGTTATTTTGCGAATGATAGCGTGGGTTCTTAGCGACACAGTAGCCAGAGATTTATCTATGGGATTCAGCATGTTGAGGTGAGTCTCATCATTGTGTTTAGCGGGTCAAAGGCACTAATGCCGGCCCATGGTATATTATGTTAGGATGCTAGATGTCTTCGTGACTCGTGCATGTATTATGTGTTGTATTCTTACTGGGTAAGGCCCGATGAATATCTTGTATGCTATTTATCTTTGTGATTATTGCATGTGTTTATGTGTTTATATGTTTACATGTTTATATGTATAGTGGGTGGGGCCTGATGATTGACAGATCTGTATATCGAGCGAGGCTCAATGTCGGGCAGGGGCTGTTATATGTTTCATATGTATGGTGGTGGTAGGGGAGAAATAGACCTGGTATCCAGTTAAAAGAGACCGAAGGGGATTTCAAGCACCCATATATGCTTGGTTGTATGTATATATGGTATGTGGTATTCTGGGGAACTCACGAAGCATTGTGCTTATAGTTTTCAGTTTATGTTTTAGGTGCTTCTGGTTTCAAAGGGAGCAGCTTGGGATGACTGCAGAGCACACACCACTCGATTCTGCATTTTGTGGTTTACACTGATAATGATGATGTATTGATAAAATTTGATTACCTTGGTTTTATGACAATCATATGGTTTACTGTTTTATTAATATAAAAATGAAAGATTTTCGGGACTTATTTTTGGGACGTTACATCTAGCTTTCAATATCTGAACTTTAATACACCAAAATGGCCTAAAGGACCAAAATAGCTTGCAAAACTGAAAAGGAAGGAAAAAGATAAAAACTCTCCTTGTAACATCCCAAAAATCGAGGCCAAAAATTTCATTTTAAATTAAGTAATTCATAACATAATTTACCAAACATTGACAATGTCATATCAATTTACAAAAAACCATAACAACGTGTCTGAAAACCATATCATCGAAAGTAATAAAATCAGAGTACAATCCCAGAAAACTCCATGCGGAAATCATGTGTGTGATGCGCTGCTACACCGCCGGCTCCTTCCCCTTTGACGAAGAGGTACCCGAAACCACAACCAAAATCTTTAAGCACAAAGGTTACTGAGTTCCCCCATCATACTACATACCATATAATATCTTCGGTATCCTTCAACCGGTAACTACCATCGGTATCTTTCAACCGGTAACTATCATCGGTATCTTTCAACCGGTAACTGTCATCGGTATCTTTCAACCGGTAACTGGGGACTATTTCACCCCTACCACTAACATACAATAGCAAGATATAAACATACAGTCAGGCACATCGGGTACTAACCTACCCGTTGGTCCTAACGACCAATGCCAGGGAAGGACTATTCCCAACCACTACCACTAACACAACGTTCATAGTACGCAAACATATCTTATGACCAAGTCACATAACCAAACCAAGATAATTATCACAAAGACAATTACCTACTAAATATCCCTGTTGGTGGGTCGGCATTGTGGCCGTAGACCCACCCCTACTGGAAGGTAACTCACCTCGATGCCGTGTAGCGTCTGAACTGCCCGCAACGTGAAGGTCGGATCCCCTCGATTCCTCAATCCTTACACGATAATCCTCAAGTCATCAAACAGAACATATGACCCTAACCAATGTCAATGCCATAACCAGAAAAGGTTAACCTTGGTCAAAGTCAACATCCAAATGACCTGAGTCACCGAGTTGGCCCACCAACTCGCCGAGTACACACTCCACTAATCCGATACAATCTCGACTCTGCTTGTCGAGTCTAGCAAGAACTCGATGGGCTCTTCTTCCTTCAAACTATCGTGACTATATTCATCCGACTCGTCGAGTTCTTCCTTCAACTCGGTGAGTTCATCTCCCTCTTATGAACATGTCCAGACTATGACTCTCCGAGTTATAGAACAACTCATCGAGTCCATCTTCAAAGGTTGGTAGATTGCCTTGGACTCGTCGAGTCTGTTCATACACTCGTCGAGTCTCATGGTTCTCAGGTCCTTTTTCGTGTCTAAACATCTACGGGACTTCCCTCCCTAACAACTGGTCCATTCCTAGAATGGATTTGGTGGTCATTACGCCTCGACTCGCCGAGTCCCAAGAACAACTCGGCGAGTCCATCCTTGACCATTACTATGCAGTCGATTTAAATGGGTCTTAACACATCAAAACCATAGATCTGGCCTCTTAATGTCCATTTTATACGTAAAGTTCCAAACTTGGTTCACATGCATGGGGTTTTTAGCTCAAAAATCCATAAAAGTTGCTCTACAATGTGCATGGGGCTCTCATGGCCATAAAGTTGGCAACTTTATGCCTTGAGACCCCTCCAATAACTCAGATCTGAAAGTAGAACTCCATGAATCACTTCACAAATCCGGAAATGGCTTAGAAAGCCCTAAATGCACCCAAAATCTAAGCCCTAAAGATGAACAACCAAAACAAAGACGAAAACAGGGGCATTTACCTTGATTAAGTTGAAGATGGAATAAGATCTTTGGATCTACAAGCTCCAACTCGAATTCCCAAGCTTCCCCCTTCCTACCAAGCTTCACAACCACCCAAAAGCACCAAAAATGGCCTTAGATCACTCAAAGCGGTTAGGGTTTCGATAAGAAGTGTTATGGGAGCATAAGGGACAATGGAGGCTACAATAAGTCGTTTAAATAGGGTGCAAACCCTTGGATTTAGGATTTCTCCGTAACAGCACCTACTCACCGAGTCATTCTCCCGACTCGTCGAGTAGGTCACCTAAAATGCCCGCGGATCACGACCCTACTTGACGACTTGGGCCTCCAACTCGTCGAGTCCCAGAGAAAAACATAGAAATGCTTTAAATTGAATGCGTACCGGGAATCAGGTGTTACAAATCTCCCCCACTTGTTCTAGACTTCGTCCACGAAGTCTACTGTTTGATCCTGAAAAAGCCCAGGGTAATGCTCCCTCATCTCGTCCTCTGGCTCCCAGGTCCATTCCGAGCCCTTGTGGTGCTGCCACTGCACCTTTACCAGTTCCACTTTCTTGTTCCGTAGATTCTTTGACTTCCTATCGAGGATCGCCACTGGCCGTTCGATGTAGTTCAGACTGTTATCAACCTGAATATCCTCTAAAGGCACCACTGCCAAATCATCTACCAAACATTTCCGTAATGGGAGACGCAAAAGATGCTATGAATCTGACTGAGTTCGGTTGGCAGCTCCAGCCTATATGCTACCTTGCCCACCCGGGCTATAACTCTGAAGGGTCCAATATACCTGGGGCCCAGCTTGCCCCACTTCCCGAATCGAATGACGCCCTTCCAAGGTGACACCTTCAGGAGCACCATATCCCCGACCTGGAATTCTAGGTCTAACTGTCGTTTGTCGGCATAACTTTTCTACCGACTATGAGCTGTCTGAAGACTGCTCCGAAACTACTGGATCTTCTCCGTAGTCTTGAGTACCACTTCGGTACTCCCCATGACTCTCTGTCCCACTTATCCCCAACATATCGGGGTCCTGCACTTACTCCCATACAACATCTCGAAAGGAGGACAGTCGATACTCTCATGATAGCTATTGTTGTAGGAGAACTCCGCTAACGGGAGGTAAGTATCCCAACTACCTCCGAAGTCTAAAACACATGCCCGTAGCATATCCTCCAAAGTCTAGATGGTCCGCTCGCTCTGACCGTCCGTTTGCAGGTGAAAGGCGGTGCTAAAATGCAGTCGAGTACCGAACTCATCATGAAACTTCTTCCAAAACCTAGAAGTGAACCTCACGTCCCTGTCTGAAATCACCGAAATTGGCACCCCGTGTCGCGCCACCACCTCCGTGATGTAGATATCGGCCAACCTTTCGACCGAAATGCTCTCCTGAATCGGAATAAAATGGGTGCTTTTGGTCAATCGATCGACGATGACCCAGATCGAATCTACGCCTCGCGCGGTCCTGGGAAGCTTCGTGATAAAATTGTTAGATTAATGTCTAAGTCCATGACTATATTTGGTATGTATTTTACCCGATCCGGCATGGTCCATTTGTGTTGCACTTCACCGACACAATTTATATGGATAGTCTTTTGATAATAGTATATTTATGATTTATATTAATATATTATAAGTTCTAATATATTAATATGGAATCATATTATTTAATTAGTATTGATCAAGACTTAATTTAGAATTAATTAAGTGATCAAAATGAACTAATTAAATATGGACTCATATATATATGGAATGGGCCAAGTTCATTTAGGTTGGGCTAAGCTTTCATGGATAGTCCATGGAGTGTTTAACCTATTGATCATATGAAATGAAAGGTCATGGGTTTAACCCTAGTCTCCACACTATATAAAGATGTCCTTGGTTGGTGAAATTAGCACTAGTGTGGGTACATTAAGAGGGCTAGCCGATTTCACTAGAGAGAACCAAAGTATCCTTATTCTCAAGGTTATTCCAAGGTGTTTTGGTGATTTGTGATTCCACTTGAGGCTTCCACACTATTGGGGCTAATCTCTTAAAGCTTAAAGACATCAAGCTACACCAAAAGGTATGTCATCTAACTAGTCTTTGTAGTATAGTTGCCTCATAGTATGCTAGTTAGGATTACAGCCTTGGAAAGTTCTTATTTGCATGTATAATAGAGAAAACATAGATCCAAGGTCTATAAGGTTGCATGTACACCATAGGAGTGGTAGAATGCTCAAAACCCAACAGTGATATCAGAGTCATGGGTTGTTTTCTATTATATTGATGCAAATGTTTTATATTCAAAGTTGGAAAAAAAACATGACGTTTGTCAAATTTTAAGATAATTACTTGTTTTTGTTAAAAACTAATTATTTGTAAAATTTGAATCATTTGCTATATGAGTTGAATTAGGTCAAACTTAGTAAAAGATAAAATGATATGATTATTTTATTAGTTTTAAAAGTTTGATCTAAAGACTTTTTTGAAACCTCCATAAGTTATGGATATGAAAAGGTTTTAATAAAAAATGATTCAAAATTTTTATGGAGTTGCAAAACATGGTCTTAATGTTTTAAAGAATTCCATAACTTGTTCTTAAGTTATGGAACATGAAAAGTTTCATCATAAAATAAAACATTAAACTCCATAAGTTATGGAATCCAAAAGTTTGTGTTTCCTTGATTTACGAGTTAGTTTAGATTAATGGAAAAAATATTATGTTTTAGTTGTTTTTAATCCTAATTAATCTAGAGGTAGTTCATAAAATGTGTTTTTGTAACTTGTCCTCAAGTTACATAAAAGGTCACATTTATGAATCTTAAAACTCATAAAAGTGTCATAGGTTACATAAAAAAAACTGAAGAGTCTTTTTCATTAAATAGTATTATGACTCCATAACTTGTCCTCAAGTTATGGATGCTTAATAGTCACTTCTTTAAAAGTGTTATTAAAGAATAAGAGGTTACATAAAAAATGAAGAGTCTTCATTTTAATGAACTATTAAACTCATAAGTTATGAAATGAAATTTTTTTAATAGTTTCAAAACTTGCCCTCAAGTTTTGGAATTTGTAAAGTTTTCCTATGAATACTTTAATTCCAAGTTAAGCCCTTAGAAATTTAAAAGTTAAAATTCAACCCTTATACTTTCTAATATTATAAGTTAATAATATTTATATATATGTATAAGAGTAAAGTCAGTCTTACCGTTAGTAGGCCTCATTCACGAAGCCGGTCTATAAGGGGGGTATAAGGTTACTGCCTATAAAATGGTAGTTTAATGGGTGTCCACTCCCACCCACCGCTTCCTTGACTGGTGGAGGGTCGTTAGCCGAACGGGTAGGACAAAGACTATAAATTCTCCGTTACTTAAAAGTATTAATAATAAATACTAAGTAACTAAACCTTATATAAATACCCAATCTTAGTTACTTAGGAAAATGTGAATAAGGTGCTAATCCATGAAATTACACTTTGCATTTTGTTTAAGTCGGTTAGTGGAGCGTGTGTGGTTAACCGGCACACTAACTCGTATTTAACAAGGTAGGAAAAGGGTAATTTAATGTTTATCATAGTATCGATGGAGCGTGTGTGGTTAACCGGCACATCGATTGAGGGGTAAACACTTACGGGTACCAAGTAATTTGCATGGTTACTTCACACCTTGTTATGTGATCCTCGGCATCCCAGTCACAAAACCTGAAGGGCACACTCGAGATTGAAACATGCCATTGAAAAGTTCAATGAATCTCAAAAGAACTAGGAGTTTCAAGACCAATTAAAACCTAATAATACATTTCGTTTATCTTGGTGGAAATTGGTGAATCGTCATTCACCTACCTTCAAATATTTTATAGCTTGGATTATGGCATCCCTCTTCCAAGTAATAAAATAGTTTGTTGGGTCCTAACCTTAATATTTCATATTGGGTGTTATATTAAGGACTTTAAATCAGCTATCTTGAATATCTACCAAAAGATGTCTAGTTCAAACATCTATGATCTTCACAAATCTCTTGGAACTTTACCTCCTCCACCTCCTCCAATTATTGTAACAGCCCGGATTCCCAGGTATTATTTATTCTTATAATTTTTGGTGATTTGTGAGGAGACTCGGTGAGTTGGAGCTCAAACTCACTAAGTATGATCGCGGTTTGGGCACGGGTTCGCGTCCGGACTCGGCGAGTCCAAAAGGTGGTGTCGGCGAGTCCATGCTGTTTAATGAAACCCTAATTTCCAAGGTATGAGACCTATTTAAAGGGGCTTATGGCCGTCATTTGCGGCCACCAACCCCAGAGAGAACCCTAAAGAGTCTTAGAGCGTTTTGTGAGAGAGAAGAGGAAGATCCTTGGCTAATTGTGGGTGTTTTGCATATAGAAGAGGATCAAGGAAAGAGGAGACCAAAGAAGGTGCTAATCTAGTGATTCCTGAGATCAGAGACTTCATTTGAGGTAACCATTCGTTCCTTTCTCAGTCCTTGGTGTAAATCTTAGAGTTAGGGTTTCTTTGTGGAATGATCCATGGAGTATTTGGCCTCTTCTCATGTTGGTGCTTTAGATCTGGACCCAAAGAGGTCCAGAGACCCTTTTTCCTCAAGCTTTATGAGTGTTAATGGAGGCCATGAGCTTAGAATAGCATTCTAGAGACCATATCATCAAATAAGGCATTTGGACCCTTGCATGAGCACCAAGATTGTAACTTTACGTGATGTATGTGCTTGGAAGGACTGGATCTATGAGTTATTGGAACGGATCTAACCTCAGGAGTGAGTTTGAGTTTATGCATGGCATAGACTCGCCGAGTCTGAAGAACAGACTCGGCGAGTAGCATGAAGATTGTCCATGACCACTCAGCGAGTGGTCTTGCCGAGTTAAGGGGTTGACTCAGTGAGTCAGGGAGATTCAGAGAGGGTTGGCGGATGGACTGAGTCAAGCTGGAACTCGCCGAGTTGTTCTTGAGACTCGGCGACTTGAGTCGTGGTGGAACCCGCGATTCATGCCAGGTGGAACTCGTCGAGTCAGGGAAGTACTCGACGTGTCAAGAGAGGATCCTAGGGAGTCAGTGAACACGTATAGACTCGCCGAGTCGCTCTAGTGCACTCGCCGAGTCCGGTCAAAGTTGACCGTTGACTAGAGTTGACTAGTGTTGACTTGATAGGGGTAGTCAACCTTAGTTGTGAAAGTGTTAATTGGAGATATATTTTGTTATAGGAGGATTATAGCTCGGGGGATCAAGCGCGAGTGATTTCCTGGATTTGCGAGTTATCGAGATACGCGAGGTGAGTCTTCTCACTATACTTTACCTTGAGTAGGTAATCAGAGTTATGTGACAGAGTATGTGTATGCTATATGTATGTTATGTGTTGTACTGCATTATTTCTATGTGATTTATGTTGTGCATGTTTATAGAGTTGGAACCGGAAGGTTCACAGAGTTAGAACTAGAGGGTTCACAGAGTAGGGTCCACGGACCCACAAAGTTATAGCCTCGAGTGGCTAATATGTGTTATGGGTGGTATTTTGGAGAACTCACTAAGCTTTGTGCTTACAGTGTTGGTGTTATTTGTTTCAGGTACTAGTGATGACCGTGGGAAGGCGCCACGGGATTTTATGTTATTAGATCATGGGAATTTTATATAGCATGGATTGAGTTTCAAACATTAATGTTTTTATGAATGTTAAATGATTTGTGTTTTTATAAAATGTGAAAAATTGTTTTGAAATTTACGGTGTTACAATTATTCTCCCTAACCCACAAGTTCAAGGTCACTCAAACCCTATTGGCAAGGCAATGTCTAGGTGTGATCACATCTTGGAGATGAAGTCACATACTGACAAGCCGGGAGAGTTAGGTGTCAAAGTCTTGAGAAAGTTAGTGGTTCAATCACTTTCTAAGTCACATAGTGAGTTCCTTTGGGACTCCTATGAAACAGACTATGACAAGACCCTTAATGATCTTATCTATTTGCTTGGTACTGCTGAATCAGCAATGATTTGGAAGGCTAGTAAAGCAAATTTGATTAGAAGATCGACTTCCCAAAAATTTATGGACATTGACAATAGTGACACTGGAAATCCTGAAAAAGCATTATCTTCCCAATGGAAAGGGATCGGCCATAGTCAACTCGGTTGACCAAATGGTAAAGAGAAAGACTAAGTCTGAGATTATCCCATGTACCATTCCCAAAGGGTCCATATGGTTCTACTGCCAAAAGGAAAGGGCATTGGTTGCGAAGCTGCCAAATTTACCTGAAGGATCATAAGGCTGGTAAAGTCAATAAGTTTGACTCTACTTCAGGTAAAGTCCACTATCAAACTCTATTAAGTTTCTATTATGAGATTCTTATTACATAATATGACTGAGTCACACGGTGATGTTATAAGAATCAAAGAAAATAAAGAAACTTAAAGAAATAATATGTTGAATCTGACCGCGAAAATGGATTTCTATCGCTTGTTTGAAGATCGGATTCTTGAGCTACTCTTAGGAGTTACGATAGATTTCTAGGAAACATGTAATAGCATAGTTTTCATTTCAAGTTACATTGTAAGGAAAAAGTTTTTTCCGCATTTTAAAATAAATAAAAGTTTGTTTTACTTTATTTTTATCTCCTTACAATGTCATTCATGAAAACTTTATGTTTGTATATTTATAGCAATATTGGAAATATGAATTTGATTCTTTCATTTGTGGTAGTGTCTAAATTTACCTAATAAGGAAATATTCTTATCACCCAAGTTTCAATTAGACCGAAACTTGGAATCATACAAGGTGTTGAGTGTGATGTGTGAGAATTTTCAACATTGAAAATTTAAGACTAGTTCCGTATTCACATGTATATGTGACTCAAGAGAAGGACTAAGGGATCAAGTACACTTTCTTGTGCACTTGTCAAAGTCCACCACAAAAGATGGATAAGACTATTCGTTATGATTTACTAAGATTTAGTAAATATGATTATACTTACAAGCTTAAGTATGATTCTGAAACATTGGAATAATTTCAATCTATGACAAAACGAATAAGAAGAATCAAGTTATGGCAGAAAGATAAAAGTTTCTCAAATCTGAAAATATGGGAGAGTACTTTAGTATCATGTTATATGATCATCTTAATGATTAAGAGACATTATCACAATTCATCCTCTAAGTGCATTCTGAAAGCTAAGAAGAGGAGCTATGAATTGTTGAAGTGGTTAAATTAAGAAGATGATTCATACTTCGTTCCAAAAACAATTCTTAGAGTTATACTCCAAGATTGTAACTTGAGTGACATATCTTAAAGAAAGGTTTAAAACACTTGTCAAATGTAAGAGTAAAAGTTTTCTACTCTTGTACATTTGAAATTGGTAAGTTGTGATGTTTTGGATAAAACAAAGACCAACTTAGGCCAATTGTGTGAAGTTTTTGTCTTGATAAAGAATCCGCACTATTTCTTGCATATTTGGCAAGATAGTTTTATATGTAAAAAGGACAGTGGGAGTCTTAAAGATCCTGAAAAGAATTTCAAGATCTAATCAAGAATAAAAAACATGTAAGTTCTTCACTAGCACACGACTTGAGGTTTATAACCTATCGTGTTGACATATTTTGTGCCCATTCTAGTTAAAGTTGGCTTTGCATATGAGTTCTTAGAGTTCTCAATTGGTTGCATAACAACTTGGAAGCAATGGCATGCCCTTGAGCTGCCAGGTGGCAAAAGGTTAAGATTGACAAGTTCAATCCATATGAGTTAGGATTTGTTACTAACCTAGTCTTGTGATTATGGTTTGACAAACTCACATGGATAAGAACACATACCCCTTAAAATCTAAGTGTCATAAGATTTCTTTCTAATTCATGAAAATGATGGTGAGGAAATTCTTTCACTAAGTAGAGTTTAAGTAGATTGCAATTGTGATATTTGCAGTTCTCAAAGTCGTTAGTGGAGCATGCGTGGTTAACCGGCAGACTAACATTGACTTATGAGAAATGGCAAAAGGTCTAAACAATTGAGACTATGATTACGACATCCATTTTCATAGTTCTAAAATTGTTTAGACACACCTGTGAGCTATTTAAGATAAGGTGTATAATTTTGATAAAGCCTTATCAAAGCAATCTAGTATCATAAATCTGAACTTTGGTAAGAATGTCAATAAAATATTGACTTCTAGAGGTCCAACTGTTTTCTGGATACATGTCAAAGCTAGTGGGAGCATAAGTGTTATGCTAATAATCATCATGTTAGTAGGAGCATGATAATTATGATAAGAATTGCAAGTTAGCAATGTTAGTTATAGAAAACACAAACTTTCAATTCGTGAGGTTGCAAGGGTTGAAAACATTGTTTTGCTATAATTAAGGGAGAGGAAATTATACTTCATTTCACTTCTAAAAAGCTTAGATTGAGTTTATAATCATTCTAAAGAGCTTATATTGAGATTTTAATCACCTTTAGTCAAGAATATA
The DNA here is from genome assembly GCF_002870075.4 of Lactuca sativa. Classification (NCBI taxonomy): domain Eukaryota; kingdom Viridiplantae; phylum Streptophyta; class Magnoliopsida; order Asterales; family Asteraceae; genus Lactuca; species Lactuca sativa. The sequence goes on along the minus strand of NC_056631.2, from coordinate 216,790,307 downwards.
TATATATATATATATATATATATATATATATATATATATATATATATATAACTTTCATGTTGGATTGGTCCAACTTAAGAAAATTCTATATATTGCGTTCTCAAAATTCGATTATGATTACGACATCCCTTTTCATAGTCAAATTTTGAGAATATGGCAAACAAAAAAACTATTATGGCAAAAGACTGGTCTAGAACCATGTCTTTATGTGAAACATCATGAATCGTGTCCCATTTACTTTGGGTACAAGATCGATTACATGTGCTATAATATTTATCCTTTCTGAATTTTCCAAATGCCTTGGGGCATTAAGGAGGAAAATGTCTACAATTGGATATGACTAAAGTGATTAAGCAATTGTCAAGGACAATCTAAGGTTTACCAAAGATTGGTTGCTCAAGGACAGTTAAAAGTATACTGTTAATATTAGAAGGACCATATTGACATATTCTGAAAAGAGGCAACTCTTGTTCAAAAGTGATAGTCAAAAGGGGAATATGGAAATGATCCCATAGGTGGAAGTTGTTCAATAAATCTGTGTAAGATTAGGAAACTTAATGCAAGAAGGATGTTCCAAGGAGTTGATCTCCTTTGGAATGCTCTGTAATGTTTGTTGTCAAGTCTTTGTGACCTTATGCATAATCATTACAAGAGGATCAATGCATATAAGTTTAGAATCTTACATATTTCAGTAAATGGCATGAGTTTGGAATTCTTGCATTTGCAGCAAGGAATTGGGAGTGTGAAATTAGAACCATTAGAATTATGTTTAATTGGTTTATTTCACAAAGTAAAGATCATAGACAAACATAGAGTGCATACTTGGTGTATGGCAAAGCTATTGTTTAGAAAAAACATAGTGTGCATGCTTGGAGCATTGGACAACTAGTGTTTTCAATTCAAGTATAAAGTTGATAAAACCGAAACAATGAGTATTGAGTAATCAGCATGGTGATAAATAAAAGGTGTTTTATTTATATTCATAGGTTTTGATACCATATTAGATTCACTTATTCTTGTGTTTCAGTTTGCATGTTTTGACTTCCATAATAACTAGGTTATTCTTTCGGAATGACTAAGTTATTCAAACCATCCACAGACAGTCATATGTTGGAAGTAGATATGAATCAAGACTGTCATGGGTTGGCTTGTAGAGGTCCAAGTTGGTGGACAAAGTTGTGCTACATCACTCATGAGTGCTCATAAGTTCTGAGTATTGGATTCAACCCGCGCTCATTTGAATCACTTCATGGATTTTATCACGAGTGATCATGAGACGATAATATCTTATATTCTTTAAACCTAGAGATATGAGTTGTTACTATGAGTTGGTTGTATATTGACTGCACAAAACCACATTCGGTAACTCGATGTTATAAAACGTGCCTTTGTGTATGATTCAACAAGTAGTAGAACAAGCCATATGAGTCGAAGTTTATCCATTCCTTTTACCTTCGGGATGAAAGCGATGGCTGTGGGCCCCTAGATGATTTAATGATGACACATGTGAGTGCTTAACCAAGCCAGGACTAATTTGATTTGTTCAATCAGTCAGTCGTCATAAATCAGAAATCGGGAAACAACAAATGGACAGAGAGAATGATCATAATCCATGTCTCAGTCCATATGATATCTAGAATGGAGGAATATATGATCCCTTATCTAATGGACAAGTCATTAACAAATATCAGAGTTCGACAGCGGCTTTAAGAGCTACGATTGCCAATTAGGTTTTCAAGTCATACTCTATAATATTCTTAGACTTATCCAAGTGGGAGACTGTTGGATTAATGTCTAAGTCCATAACTATATTTGGTATGTACTTGACCCGACCCGGCATGGTCCATTTGGGTTGCACTTCACCGACACAATTTATATGGATAGTCTTTTGAGAATAGTATATTTATGATTTATATTAATATATTACAAGTTCTAATATATTAATATGGAATCATATTATTTAATTAGTATTGATCAAGACTTAATTTAGAATTAATTAAGTGATCAAAATGAACTAATTAAATATGGACTCTTATATATATGGAATGGGCCAAGTTCATTTAGGTTGGGCTAAGCTTTCATGGATAATCCATGGAGTGTTTAACCCATGGATCATATGAAATGAAAGGTCATGGGTTTAACCCTAGTCTCCACACTATATAAAGATGTCCTTGGTTGGTGAAATTAGCACTAGTGTGGGTACACTAAGAGGGCTAGCCGATTTCACTAGAGAGAACCAAAGTATCCTTGTTCTCAAGGTTATTCCAAGGTGTTTTGGTGATTTGTGATTCCACTTGAGGCTTCCACACTATTGGGGCTCAGCTCTTAAAGCTTAAAGACATCAAGCTACACCAAAAGGTATGTCATCTAACTAGTCTTTGTAGTATAGTTGCCTCATAGTATGCTAGTTAGGATTAAAGCCTTGGAAAGTTCTTATTTACATGTATAATAGAGAAAACATAGATCCAAGGTCTATAGGGTTGCATGTACACCATAGGAGTGTTTGAATGCTCAAAACCCAACAAAAATCCATCGTAATATCTTCCCATTTCCACAGCGGGATATCCAACAGGTGGACCTTTCCGTGAGGACTCTGGTGCTTAGCCTTGACCTTTCTGTAGGTCAGGAACCTCTCCACAAACCAAGCTATGTCCCTCTTCATGCAGGGCCACCAATAATTGAGACGAAGATCCTTATACATCTTCGTCACCCCGGGGTGGATGGAGAACCTGGATTTGTGCGCCTCTGCCATCAGTACCTGGCGCACACCTCCATGATATGGGACCCACACTCTACGGTGAAGAGTCAACAATCCCTGGCTATCATAGTCGAAGGAGGAAATCTGGCTCACAATTCGCTCGCTCTTCTGATGTTCTTCCTTTATGGCCTCCTTCTGGGCCTCCCGAATCTGCTCCAACAATAGAGTCACAACTGTCATCCTCAGACAGATATCTCTGATCGATGCTGCCTTGCGGCTAAGTGCATTGGCTACGACATTGGCCTTCCCCAGGTGGTAGAGGATCTCACAATCATAATCCTTTACCACATCAAGCCACCGACGCCACCCCATATTTAGATTCGGCTGGTCCATGAGATACCTCAGGCTCTTGTGGTCCGTGTAAATCGTACAACAAACCCCATAGAGGTAATGGTGCTAAATCTTGAGGGTGAAAACAACAGCCCCCAACTCCAAATCATGTGTCGGGTAATTCGCCTTGTGAGGCTTCAACTGCCTCGAACCATAAGCTATAACATGCCCTCTCTGCATCAGTACTACGCCCAGACCTGAGATGGACACATCGCAGTATACCAAAAATTCCTTCATGCCCTCTGGTAGGGCTAAGATTGGCGCCTCGCACAATCTCTATCTCAACGTCTCAAATGCAGCCTGCTCAGGCCCCCAATGAAAGACTATGACTTTCCTCGTAAGCGTGTTCAGGGGCACGACTCTCTTGGAGAAGTCCTGAATGAACCTTCGATAGTAGCCTACAAGTCCAAGAAAGCTCCGAATCTCATATGGAGACCTCGGAACCTCCCACCTCATCACGGCCTCCACCTTGGCCGGGTCAACCGAAATCCCATTCTAGTTGACAAGGTTCCCAAGAAACTGCACCTCGGGAAACCAGAACTCACACTTGGAGAACTTAGCATATAAGCTCTCCCTCCTCAGTATACCCAGAACCTCCCGCAAGTGATCCTCATGTTGCTCTCGTGTCTTGGAATAAACCAAGATGTCATCAATGAAAACTATCACAGACCGATCCAACATCGGTCTGCACACGCAGTTCATGAGATCCATGAACATGGCAGAAGCATTGGTGAGCTCGAAAGGCATCACCACGAAAGGCATCACCATTCATGAGATCATAGTGGCCATAGCGTGTTCAGAATGCAGTCTTCTATACATCCTTCTCTCTGACCCTCATCTGATGATATCCTGAATGCAGATCAATCTTGGAGAACCAAGATGCTCCCTGCAGCTGGTCAAAGAGGTCATAAATCCTCGGAAGTGGGTAACGGTTTTTCACCGTTACCTTGTTCAACTCCTGATAGTCTATACACATCTGATGCGACCCGTTCTTCTTCTTCACAAACAGAATCGGGGCTCCCCAGGGTGAACTGCTCGGTCTAATGAATCCCTTGTCTAACATCTCCTGCAGCTGTGTAGGCAACTCCTGCATCTCAGGAGGAGCCAACCGATATGGTGCCTTGGCTATCGGAGCCGCACCAAGGACTAGGTCGATCCTGAACTCTACCTACCTCTCCGGAGGTATCCCATGCAACTCCTCAGGGAATACATCCGCAAACTCTCGTACCATGGGCACATCGCCCACCGTCACCTTACCCGTTTCCTGGGTATCCATAACATAGGTGACGAATCCCGCTCAACTCTGCTGAAGGTAGCGCCTAGCTCTTGCTGTTGAACATAAAGTTGGTCCTTACTGTCGCCTCTCGCCCTGAATCACCAGCTCTCCCTCACTTGGGGTCCTGATCCACACCAACTGTCGCGTACAGTCAATCACTTCCCCATTGGGGCTTAGCCAATCCATACCAATAATAACCTTTTTCCCCCGTAAAGGTATGGGAACCAAGTCTACCAGGTAACGTTCCTCGAACAGCCTCAAAACACAATCCTGGTAGACCTTTGAGGCTCGCACTGACCGGTCGTCCGCAATCTCGACCTCTAGAGGGAAATCCAACATGCTCGAAGACTCAAGAAACTTCTTGCTAAGCACAACAGAGACAAATGATCGGGTAGCACCCGAATCAAACAACACCTGAATTGGGATACCGTTTACATGGAACGATCCTAAACAAAGCACATACATAATATATCAAAATCACAACGACATAACATAAAAGTGTGAATAACAAATAATACCCATCATCACATCGGGTGCAGCGCGTGCCTCCTCGGCTGTCAGTTGAAATGCTCGGCTCCGTACCAATGGAGCCTCTGACTTGACCTTCCGGCCATCCATAACTCACACAGTCACCAGAGTTGGCGCCACTGTCGGTGCCGCTGCATCTATTGTCAATCTGGGGCAATTGGCCTTCTTATGGCCCCTCTGATTGCAATGGAATCAAATCAGGTCTGATGTCTAAATCGTATGAGTAGGGGCAATACACTCTCTTCCAAAATGCCCAGTCTTTCCGCACTTATAGCAGCCTGAACATGGCCCAGTGCGGCAAACTCCCTATGTGACCGACCGCACTTTCCACATCGGTCTCGACCCTTCTGGCCCTTCGACCTAGAGTCGAATCCCTTGGCTTTCTTCCCCGAAACCCCCGTAACCTGCATAGTCTCTGCCTTCCACTTCCTGATGTGCTCTAAATCGAGCTCCCTTTCTATAGTGGTGTTGATTTTGATGGAATGTGCGGAATAAGAAAAGATCTAGTGAATCATCATGTAAAATCAAGAACACAAGGAGTAAATAAATCTTTGTAAGCTCATATTAGATCTAGAAAGAATATACAAATGGGTTTGTACAAAGTTCATCTCTATAGTATAACACTCCAAATGGTTCCTTATATAATGGGATTCACTCACTTCCTATTTATAGGAAAGACTCAACCCATTTACACATACAAGAGGGTAACCCTTAAACACTACATCCAAGAGTGACTTTGCACCCTAACACTTTTCCGCGCCCTGGCAATCATGGACTCCAGGTTCGGGCAGGCTGAATAGCTGACATGCTCTCGGATATCAGCCCTCAACATATCATGGTAGTGGGTCTTCCGCATCTCCTCATCCCCCGCATACTGGGGTACCAACAATGCCCTCTCTTGGAACTTGGCGGTGATCTCCGCCATAGTCTTCGTAGTCTGTCTCATTTCCAAAAACTCCCTGGTCAGCTGCTAAAGCTCCACAGCTGGTGCAAACTCAACCTTGAATCTTGTCACGAAATCTGACCAAGTCATAGCCTCGATGGCTGGGGCTCCAAAAGAATCGCCAACTAACTCCCACCAATCTCTGGTTCGATCCCTAAGACACCCCGTAACAAAGCGGACCTTAGACCCTTTCGGGCAGAAGCTCGTTAACTGCGCAGACTCAATGTCTGCGATCCATCTCCAGGCAGCAATGGGGTCCTTCACCCCGTGGAAATCCGGCGCACCACTCCCCCAGAAGTCCTTGAAGGACAGTGTGTGCGTACCCATCTGGCTAGATGCCAAATCACTCTTGAATGCCCGAAGGCGATCCTCCATCAACTCAATAATCCCCTCCTTGATCGACCCGAAGATGACTGGGGTCGCATCAAGTATACCTCTCGTGATCTTAGACGCGATAAACTCGCATAGCCCGTCATCAACCTACCCGGATCCTGCACCCAAGCCTGATCCTGATCCTGATCCTGAACCCGATCCTCCTGCTCCATGACGCGTGATCGCCATACTGAAAATAAACACATAACGTCAGGATCATACATACCCCCGAGAGGTCTCACGCACTATCCAAGTTTCCTGGTTCCATCTCGGCCCTCCTTGACTCGAGTACAGATCCTCTGCTTTCCGTAATACGGGCCCATATTACCTTCCACATCTATCCGTACGTTCCTCGAGGATTTCTTCAACTTCAACAAGTCCCTTTACCGATACCCTTTCCTACTAATCTTGTCCTAGGATTTCTTAGGGCACTCTCCGACCTACTCACCGCCATCAGTTGCACTAGGAGTCCCTACTTCCCATACCTAACTATCTTGCGAATACAGTTACATATCCGCTCACTAGTTAGTTAAAGTTAGCCAGGACCCCTTAAGCACAAAGCAAGCAGCATTCGTGCATCGAGTAACCACATCAGGCATAACCTAATCAGGCTATCCTACTGCTGACTAAACAGTCCTAACATACAACTCATATAACAAGCATTCAAGGCATCCTCTTGATCCCTGGCCCTAATCTAGCATGCAGTTCTCAGAATCATATATCAGGCATACAAGGCATCCTTCTAGATCCCTGGCCCTAATCTAGCATGCAGTCCTCAGAATCATGAATCATACACATAATATAACAATTATGGGTATCTTGGGGAAAATTTACTTGATCTCGGCCGATCGCACGCATCACACACCTTGTCTTTTCTCAAAATTCCTCAACTTAAAATTTTGGAAACTTATTTTCTTAAACAAAAATCTTTTAGTCCCTCAGTTTGAGTCCAGACACCCCCCGAGGGTGTGTCTGAATCCCTCAAACCAGGGCTCTGATACCAACTTGTAACATCCCAATAATCGAGGCCAAAAATTTCGTTTTAAATTAAGTAATTCATAACATAATTTACCAAACATGGCCAATGTCATATCAATTTACAAAAAAACCATAACAGCTAGCGTGTCTGAAAACCATATAATCGAAAGTAATAAAATAAGAGTACAATCCCAGAAAACTCCATGCGGAAATCATATGTGTGATGTGCTGCTACACCGTCGGCAACTTCCCCTTTGACGAATAGGTACCTGAAACCACAACTGAAATCTATAAGCACAAAGCTTAGTGAGTTACCCCATCATACCGCATACCATATACTATCGTCAGTATCTTTCAACCAGTAACTACCATCGGTATCTTTTAACCAGTAACTATCATCGGTATCTTTCAACTGGTAACTGTCATCGGTATCTTTCAACCGGTAAATACCATCGGTATCTTTCAACCAGTAACTGGGGACTATTTCACCCCTACCACTAGCATACAATAGCCAGATATAAACATACAGCCAAGCATATCGGGTACTGACCTACCCATTGGTCCTAACGACCTATGCCAGGGAAGGACTATTCCCAACCACTACCATCGGTATCTTTTAACCAATAACTATCATCGGTATCTTTCAACCGGTAACTGTCATCGGTATCTTTCAACCGGTAAATACCATCGGTATCTTTCAACCAGTAACTGGGGACTATTTCACCCCTACCACTAGCATACAATAGCCAGATATAAACATACAGCCAAGCATATCGGGTACTGACCTACCCATTGGTCCTAACGACCTATGCCAGGGAAGGACTATTCCCAACCACTACCACTAACACATCATTCATATTACGCAAGCATATCTTGTGACCAAGTCAAATAACCAAACCAAGATAATTATCACAAAGAAAATTACCTACTAAATATCCATGTTGATGGGTCGGCATTGTGGCCGTAGACCCACCCCTACTGGAAGGTAACTCACCTCGATGTCATGTAGCGTCTGAACTGCCCCCGACGTGAAGGTCGGTTCCCCTCGACTCCTCAATCCCTACACGACAATCCTCAAGTCATCAAACAGAACATATGACCCTAACCAGGGTCAATACCATAACCAGACAAGGTCAACCTTGGTCAAAGTCAACATCCAGTTGACGTGAGTCGCCGAGTTGGCCCTCCAACTCACCGAGTCCACACTCCACTAATCTGATACAATCTCGACTCTGCTCGTCGAATCTAGCAAGAACTCGACGGGCTCTTCTTCCTTCAAACTACCGTGACTATCTTCATCCGACTCGCCGAGTTCTTCCTTCAACTCGGCGAGTTCATCTCCCTCTTATGAACATGTCCAAACTATGACTCGCCGAGTTGTAGAACAACTCGTTGATTCCATCTTGAAAGATTAGGAGATTGCCTTGGACTCGCCAAGTCTTTTCATGCACTCATCGACTCCCATGGTTCTCAGGTCCTTTTTGCATCTAAACATCTACAAGACTTCCCTCCCTAACAACTAGTCCATTCGTATAATGGATTTGGTGGTCATTACGCCTCGACTCGCCGAGTCCCAAGAACAACTCGGCGAGTCCATCCTTGACCATTACTATGCAGTCGATTTAAATGGGTCTCAACACATCAAAACCATAGATCTGGCCTCCTAATGTCCATTTTATACGTAAAGTTCCAAACTTGGTGTACATGCATGGGGTTTTTAGCTCAAAAATCCATAAAAGGTGCTCTAAATTGTGCATGGGGCTCTCATGGCCATAGATTTGGCAGTTTTATGCCATGAGACCCCTCCAATAACTCAGATCTGAAAGTAGAACTCCATGAATCACTTCAAAAATCCGGAAATGGCTTAGAAAGCCTTAAATGCACCCAAAATCTAAGCCCTAAAGATGAACAACCAAAAGAAAGACCAAAACAGGGGGCATTTACCTTGATTAAGCTAAAGATGGAATAGGATCTCTAGATCTACAAGCCCCAACAAGAATTCCCAAGCTTCCTCCTTCCTTCCAAGCTTCACAACCACCTAAAAGCACCAAAAATGGCCTTAGATCACTCAAAGAGGCTAGGGTTTCGATAAGAGGTGTTCTGGGAGAATAAGGGACAATGGAGGCTGCAATACGTCATTTTAATAGGGTGCAAACCCTCAGATTTAGGGTTTCCCCCAAACAGCACCTACTCGTTGAGTCAGTCTCCCGACTCATTGAGTTGGACACTTAAAATGCCCGCGGATCACAACCCTACTCGACGAGTTGGGACTCCAACTCGTCAAGTCCTAGAGAAAAACACAGAACTGCTTTAAATTGAATGCGTACCGGGAATCAGGTGTTACATTCCTAGTCAATGAGGTCTAAGAAAACATTAAAAACTGATGAAAAGGTGTTGGAGTCAAGATCTGAAAAATATAATGTTCTTGGAGCCTTGGAGAGTAATAAAGTTGCAAACTTTATTCCTGCCTCTTACTCAAAATTCCTTAAAATGTACCAAAACACCAAATACACTTAGATCCAAAGATGAAATGCAGTAAAGCTTAGAACTTTATAGCTTACAAAGGTCTAGAAGGTAGATGAAAGTTGAGATCTTCAATTGTCAAGCTTCAAGGATCAATCTTGCATGAAAACATTGCTCCAAAACCACCAAAAACTCCAAAAAAAATAGATGATAGAGGAGAAGGGAGGCTCAAATCTTGAAAATGGGGAGTAGGGTTTCTCCCAAGAGGTTCTAGATATGATGGAGACTAAGAAAATACCCTAAAACATGAATCCTTAACTTTAAATACCTTTAAAACCCCAATAATTTCATGGGTTTGGGTGATATAGTTCTCATGTCGTGAGAATATATTCTTACCTCGTGAGAACTCTCACATCATGAGAATTTCTTTTCACCTCTTGAGAACGAGTTTTCACCCAATTTGACTCCAACTTCAAACAGTGATAACTTTTTCGTTTCAACTCTATTTTCGAAGATCTTTATATCCACATAAAGGTATCGACAAGCCTTATACTTTAATGTAGTTAATATTGGCTTAACACATGTCGAACTAAAAACCATAATTCATGAAAGAACTCTAAAACATCACTTCTCCCATTTTACCCTTTTTCCCTCAAGCACAAATCGAAGGCTTTTATCACTTATCCAACATTTTCATCATCTAATATGGTCTAAAACCCATTCCCTTGATTTCTAAGGCTTTTGCTTGTTCCGTTTATTGTCCATAATCCTAAAATAAGAAACTTCTCGAAATAGGATGTTACAATTCAAGCAAAAGGAAGAGGATCAAAGGCTTCTAGGTTTAATTTATTCTCCTTCTAACCTAGAAATTCGAATTTGTGAAGTGGATTAAACCCAATGTCGAGTTTTGTGTGATTGAGTGGTTAGGGTTTTTGTTTCTAACCTCCCTTGAGTGGTTTCCGTGGTTCTAATCTCAATCCAATCATCTTATTGATGAATCTAATGATTTGGGTAAAGAGCTTCATGAACCCTAGAAATCCAACAGAAGGATTTCTTTTTTATATGTTAAATTGGAATGGATTCAATGACCTAGATGACGTTTGATAACAATCAATCCAATTGGAATGGTGAAACACATGCCACATATGATTATTTGGGTGTCTTTGGGTGTCTCTACAACCACAACACCTCCTCATCTGCTACACAAAAGTTATCCCTTTTCTCCTTCGTCTATGTGTACCTTGAACCCCCTCCTGATCATAAGAGACACAAGTGCCTTGACCATGTTACTCAACATGTCATTATCTCTTGTCATATGGTCTTTGATGAAGAATATCTTCCATACCCTGACTTTCATTCTACACCTTCCCAATCCGGCTATGAATCTCTTGTTCTCGATAATTACTAACCTCCACCTCTTGAAACTCTTTCCCCTACGAACATTGATGTCTCCCCCACTCATTTGGTTCCCTCTCACATCGAACCACCGGTCTTATTTTTCCCATCTCAAGATCTCTTTTCTAGCACTCCTAGTCATCCTATAACTATCCTCTCCCAAACTAGTTCCTTAAAACGATGTTGGATTCTAAATCTCTTTGTAGCATACATAATCTCTCTCCAATTCCTCGATCCACAATGCAAGTTATGTGTGATCCAAATTACAAATTTGTCATGAACACATAAATATACGCTCTTAAAAATAATCACACTTGGGGTCTTATTCTTATTCCTCTAAATGCCAATATTTTTGGTTGTCATGGGTTATATCATCACAAGTTTCATTCATAGGATTGTCTTGATCGCTATAAAATATGTCTTGTCGCACAAGGTTTTTCTCAACAACATGGTCTGGATTTTGATAACACATTCAAGCCTGTTAGTAAACTTGCTAAGATTCGCAATGTTCTTAGCATTGCTATTTTCTACAACTCAACAATTAATCAACTCGATGTTGAAAATGCCTTCTTGTATGTTAACCTTACAAAAGAGTTCTACATGAAGCAACCTCCCATATATGTTCACCCTTGACACCTGGAGTATATTTTTCGTCTATGCAAAGCCTTATACGGTCTTAAACAAACACCTCATTCCTTGTACCAAAGGTTGTTCGTCTACATCTCTTTGGTTTCACGAGTAGTCGATCTAACAACTATCTCTTCACATTTCATTGTGGTGTGAAAACCATTTACTCATTCTCTATGTTGATGACATAGTTCTTACAGCCTACGGTCCTTCTTTGATCAAATGAGTCATTTCACATCTCTCCTTTGAGTTCTTAATGACTAACTTAGGCTGTCTTTCCTTTTTTTTCTTAAAGTTGTTAATAGTCGCTCCTCTCAGGTTTGTTCTATCCTAAACCATCTTTTCCAAGGAGATTCTCTCTGGTGCCAACATGACCGCCCCTACAATGTTTTTTGTACTCTAGCGGTGACTACGTGGGGTAGTTAATGTTGTGGTTGAATTCACTTGGCTTCATAATCTCCTCCTTGAATTATCATGGACTCTAATTTGTACTATGGTTGTGATTTGTGACAATGTCACTCATAATCTCTATTATTGTAATATTAGATTTTTCTTAGTAACACTCAAAGTTGTCAATTTTCCAAAACGATGTTTTTTGTCGACTATTTATTAACAGGTCTTAATAACTTGTAAAACATGTCAAAAAATAAATCTAAATTATTTTCCCTTTTATAGATGACCTTTTGTATGTGATTTCTGCGTGCCAAATAAATTCCCATTATGTTGACGACTGATTGTAAGTGAAAGAAAATTAAGGCTCAAAATAATAATAATAATAATAATAATAAATAGGCTTTCAAACAACTCGTTACAGAGTAATATATGTACGCGTCTTTATTTTTTTGGTAGGTCACAACCATATTTACTTTTATTTTCATTAACAAGGCAGGTGATCTCCATATTTTTATATATTTTTTTATTTTGTATTATATTTACATATCAATAAACTAGAATCTCCATTTTCTTTCATGTTACATAAAAAAATTATTAAAATAAAAAAAAATCATGAAACATGAAACTTGAATAATAAATAATGGAAGCATTTATGTCCAAAACACAAACTTTTAAAGCATTCCAAAAATCAAGGTGGTCAAGCGAGTTGAAATAAGGGTAAATTAACAGTAAAAGTCACTGGAGAAATGTGTAATGTAGGTATAATTAGGGCCAGGTAGGTATGTTGTTTTGTTTTGTTTTATTTTCTTCAATAATTAATTACATATTATTGATATCCAGTTTTGTTTATATCTTTAAACATTTACTATTAGATATCGGGGATGATTGATTCTTCAAAAATAATAGTGTCTTACAAAATTAAAAGGAACAACTTTCTTTTAATAAAAGATTGATGTTTATTTAGTTAACAACCAAATGGTTTCTAGCCTAATAGTATTCGGTGTTGCCTTCCCTCCTTAAAGTTAAGGGTTCAAGTCCCGTCGTAGACATATATGGATTTAAGGAATAGTTAAGAATAGGTTTTGCATCCTTGCATTGCATCTCGAACTCTTCAATCCTATCAAAATCCCTATCATGACTCTTTCTAAATAGTGAACGAACATCTTTTTTCTCTTTTAAATATTTCACTGTTTTGAAAGAAAAATATATATATATAAATTCAATCTCAAATTTTTAGGGCATTTGACCAAATTCAGTTAGAGGTAAATTTTGCTGTGAAATTAATAACTTTTTTTATGGTCAACAACGAATTTGGACTCAAAAAGTCAATTTGGCATCTAGCTTGTTGTCAACATATGTTTACAACTTTCATTCAAGAACCCTTGTGTTTGTCACAAGTTCCTTGTGTCTCCTTACAAATGGTCATTAAATTATACACCGGTAATGGATCTACGTTAACAGTTTTGAAAAATATAGAGAGTTGAGTATATTAATATTTTCTTAATGAATTTGGAGATCATGAACTCAAATCTTACTCCTACGAATTGTAAAATGTGTTATCACCCATGTAATTTGTTTAAGGGTTTTATGAGTACCAAAAAAATATGGAAAAACCTAGTTTTGCTCATTTTGATTAAGATTATCACCTGGTTGTCTGTCGTTCATCATATCGGATTAGGAAATTAACTTAACCATGATATTACTTTCTTTAATATTAAAACCATTTTAATTATTTTAGTTGTTACTATATGTGATTAAAGCATATACCCGAAAAAATTAGGATTTCGATCCCCTTTAAATCTTCATGTAGAAAACCTCTATTAATCAAGAAAAACAAAAACTTGTTGATTGGAGAATGATTACTTTGGTATCTATAACATTTTAGGTTTGAATGCATCATGCAATTGTACTCTGGAGCAATTAACGCATCATTCAATTGTACTTTATAACCATTTGAAGACAGTACTTGTAATAGTTTTATATAACTGAATAGATCCAAACTAATAATGACCAAGTAACACATCTCCTTCTTTCTCTTCCCTAAAAACATAAAAACCAATGATATTCAACACAAAATTAAAAGAGAAAAATAGAAGTACACATGCGTATAAGTTACAACCATCTTGTATACATCAAACACTTGGTTTTACTTTGTCACATTTGATATGGTAATTTACCTTCTAATTCACGGATTCTGACACCCTTTTGGGTTCTTGAAACAACGAGAAAATTGTATGAATAAATGCATAAACAATGACAATTACAAAAGGATTTGAAAGGAATGAAGCCTGGTCCGATGCCATCACCTTTTTACACGATATCGTAAGAAAAAGTGATTGCACCGAGCCAGCCAACATCCCTCACAAACCACTAGTTGTTCCATCGCCTTCATCATCTCCTTTCTTTCTATAAACCCTAATTATTAACGAACAGAAGCTAGCTCTATAAATACACACACATACATATAAATATGTATACATGTATGTGTGTATATATATAGAGAGCGAGAGAGAAAAATTTGATGTGGGATAGGAAGTATTGAAAACCCTGAGGCCACACATAGGCGATATATAGAGAGCCTTGATAGTTAGGGTTGGAGTTGCACCCTTATAAAACTTATTTTAAAATCATGTTCTTGCCGATTTGCATCTCATTATGCGTGATAGCCACTCTCCATAAAGTTGATCTATTCTATTAAATTTTCTTCGGAGAAAAGTTAGTGATAGTGATTTTTAGGGTTAATTTATAAAATATTTTCTATTTTCTGTTTCTTTTTTATGCTAAAATCTATTTTTTATCACAAAAACCCCCCATGATAATTTTCATTTTAATTATAAAAACACTCGTGAAAATTTTCATTTATTTTTTTTTTTAATTTTTTTTAGTTTTTGTTTAGCACGTCACAACTAGTTAATAAGATAGTTTATTTTTCAAACATTTTTAAGTTATTATGTTTGGTAAACCAAAAAGTAGTTTATAAGCTAATTTTTTATACAGCTATTTATACTAACTTTTCAAGAGCTTTTTTTAAAA
This sequence comes from Lactuca sativa, assembly GCF_002870075.4. Taxonomy (NCBI): domain Eukaryota; kingdom Viridiplantae; phylum Streptophyta; class Magnoliopsida; order Asterales; family Asteraceae; genus Lactuca; species Lactuca sativa. Next base: position 216,775,211 of record NC_056631.2, on the reverse strand, counting down.
ATTTTCATATGTATACCTTAATTAATTACAAAGAACATATTCTTCTAAATGCCGTTTTATGTCATTTTATATATTTCACCTAACTTCTCAGCTAGTTTTAATAAACATTGTTATTTATTAGTTAGTTTTTCACATAACAGCTAGCTTTTTAACTAACAATTAAATTTTCAACTAATACATCAAACATAGTTTAATAGATTTACCAAGAGGCATAGTTAGTTTATGGGTTTAAGGGTGTACTATCCCCTCAATAACTTCTAATGATTAATAGGATAGATGTATTAAAGAAACTTACAATCTCATTTTTATTTATGTTAATAATAAAGCTTCGTTTCTTTATAGTCAACTTGTGTATATCTTTATATTTTAATTGTGTAATAAAAAAATATAAATATATAAATATATGACATATTTATTATAACACAAACAAAACCTTTGATGTAATAAAACCAACATTCACTTAAATTCTTTTGGAAGCTCAGGAAATAGTCTAAAGAAGAAATGTTTGTCATGGGAATAACTTGGTAATTTCGGGTGTGTCATCGCAAGAAGAGGAATCGGTAATCGCGTCCGCCCAGTTTAATAGCTCGAATAATGAGAGCAGATGCCATGATTTAATCAATGACGCCAACTCCTTCCCTTCAACATACCAAAACTCATATTACTCACCATGAACTTCACGTGTAAGACGCACCAACTTACACTAGTACAAAAATGACATAGGGCCACACTTTTGGAAATAGGGTAGTCGGAAATTTGGTTAATTGCATCACTGAAGGTCATTAATCACATTTCAGTAATGCTTTAGTCATATATTAGTTAAAAACCATCACCATTGCAAATAATTTTCACACTTTGTCATTATTTTACATAAAAGTATGACAAGTATTAGCTAATAGTATCGACAGATCATTGTGATTGTAAGTATATAACTATGACATCTAAAAAAACATGTGACTATAAGTGTTCTATGATAATAGTATAATTTCATATGTATGTCTAAATTAATGATTTTGAATATAAAAGAATAACATGTGATTGTAAGTATTTTATTATGACATTTAGAAAAATAAAACATGTAACTGAAAGTATTTGATAGTTACGTTTTAATTTTTATATGTATCTAAAAGTAACAATAGTAACAATAAAAGAATATATATATATATATATATATATATATATATATATATATATATATATATATATATATATATATATATATATGTCACTATAAGTGTTTTATGGTAACAGTGTTGAAAATTGAAACCAATATTTAGAGGGAATTCAATTTTTTTAGTCGTTCAAATTTTCATTCTTTACTAAAATTTCAATATTTTTTTTCCTCTTTACAAAAATTAAATATTTTTATTTCCCTATTTTTTTCAAAGAAAAAAAGTTAGACTTAATACCCCTTCTCTATCTTTGTCATCATCTCCACAACACCCCCCCCCCCCCACTCCTTTTTTCTCATACGCAATTACATCCATCGTCGCCCCTACCGAAACTGCTACATAGTCGACGACGGTCATCACAGTCGACGCCGACTCCACCATCGTACCACCATAGAGAAACAATTGACACCGATTACAAACAACCAAAAAACAAACTATACCTGCTACACAATCGACATCAACATGGACCTTCTCTCTTATTCTCTATGTCTTGCATGATCAATTGCCAATCCCCTATTGATAATCGAGCGAAGATTTCAGGTATGTTTTGGCAACAAATTAAAGGGTTTTGTTCTTGATGTCACTTCTCCTATCGTTTACATCATGAACTTTAACACAATGAGGACCTACGAACCTTCTTGCAGGCTAACAAACAGGTACTAGACAATACATAAATTTCAGTTCTCCCATCGATTTTAGGTCTATCAGCTCCAATGAATTTTATAGTTTGTATTGTTTTTGTTGACTTGCATTTTCTGCTTTATATGTATATTGTTATTTACCTGTTCTTGATATTTGTGATACCCAATCATATGTTGTAGGGAGGTCAGCTCGTGAGTTACTCATGCTCCACCAACAACACCAATTAACCGATCACACCTCCTTCCCCTACTCAGCCTATCAGTTGTGGATTGGTACTTGGAGTCATTGGTTCAACCGTAGCTCAAGGTTCATCAATATAAACCATATCATATATCATTATACTTTTTTCATTTCTTTCTTTCTTCAATTTATGAATATGAATCATATTTTGATATTGTAAGTATTGTAGGCATGGCTTTCGGTACTGGATGGTCTTTTTAATGAAGAGAAAGATGACTCTGAGTTGGTTAATGTCTAGTAATGATGTATAAACAAGGGTAATAGGGTATTATAGTTGTTTATTTGATCCAAATGATGTTTTTACATAAAGATTATGGAAGCAGAGACCTATGAGAGCATGAAGAAGTCGTTTTGGTGCTGGAATTCCATTGACTGGTAACCATTTCAGTTTGGAGAGAGTTCTTATGAGGATATGTTGATGTTGTTCTTGATCTGGGCATGTATTAACCATCCATGTACCGAACTCCCTTTATGATTTTATTGATTTTCTTTTTTTCTAATTTAAGGCTTCAAATATGTAGGTATATGTTGATGTTGTTTTTTATCTTGATCTGATATCACATTTCATCACGCCTACACCATGTTCGACTTCCATGGGTTTATACATGGCAGATCCGACATGGAGAATGCAAAAAGGGTTGTTTTTATCCTTTTTATTTACTAACCTACATTCAAATTAGAACGGAGTTATGAATTCCAATACTTAATGGAAAAGCAATGGGCTTTGTAAAACTTTGGGGAATATTACTTTCGTTTTCTTTTGTTTGCAAATTGTTTTTTAGTTGCTATAGCTATATGTCTAAGTGAATTGAATGGTTAAAAAGGAAATGCGATCACCATTTCAACTTCCACATTTGCATATTCAAATTGGTTCTAAAAAGATGCAAATTCATTGCTTGATGACATGGATCCACCAAAGGTATAGGCGGAGGCTAATGTTAATGATCTTGAAAGGCACGTTTTTAAATTTGTTTTCACTTTTTTGCAATGGTATGTGTTTTTTCCTGTTTCTTTACATAATGTGCTTATAAATTTTTGAAGTTTCTAGTTCTTAAGACTCCTAATTTGTTAAAAACTACCGTTTTGTCATTATATATAGTATCATACTTTCAAGATTTTACTATTTTAACATTGAACTTTAAGAAATATTACCAATTGATGAAAACATGTTGCTTGTTGCAGGTATGTAACATCCCAAAAATCATGACAAAAGTTACATTTTTAAAACCATTCCAAAATCCTTAAATTACACAATAACATAGTTCCAAAACCAAAATCATGAATCAGAGTTTCCCAAAATCATAAGTCAATAAAAATCTAGGATGATGTGCACAATCATGACTTCTCCTTGCTGGTATACTTTGATGTACTTGAAACCATAAAATCAAATTATAATTCAAATCTTAGCGAGTTCCCCCAACATTCCATCACCCAAACATATAACATCATGCATATTAGGTCCACAGTCATCAGACTGGATTACCCCTGAGCTCATAGCATAAGTCTAGATTACCCTCTCAGCCCACAACCCATGCTTGGATTGCTCCCAATCCCATAGTATAAGTCTGGTTTGCCTTCCCGACCCACATCTTATGTCTGGATTGCTCCTAGGTTTCTCGGCTTCCGCACAAAGCAGTATTGCCTCAACTCAATGACACTATATCGACATATGCAATTGATAAACATATATCCAACAAACATGCAATAATATAGATATACCAGTCTAACATAACACTATTAGCAACATCGTATATGACAGGATACATCATACAGTACAAATTAAATTACATTTAGAGGCACAATTTTTTAGTTTCATTTCTTTCTTATGCCACTATAGGAGGGATGGGTTTGAGCCATAAGAACATTCCTATATGCACATGCAAACCCTAATGCTTGGATGTAGGTTTCTCTAATGAACATGCTTTTCATCCATGACTTGCAAACCCAAGATCTATGGTATACAATTCGAAATTGACAATACAAAAGAGATCTAAAATATTACATCTTGTTGAAAACTTGAATCTTGTTATCCTTGGAGCTTAGAGTCACAAATGTCACTCCTCTAATGTCTTACAAACACCAAGAAGCAAGAGGATGATTTGGAGAGAGGTTGTCGGCACAAAATCATCTCTAGGAACTTATTAGGGTTTCTGGTAGTCGATTTCTGTAGTCCCTGGGTTCTTTAAATACTTGAGCTGCTAGGGTTACAGCCTGAAACCCTAATTGGATTACTTAGGCCTTAAGCAGTCCAAGGATCCTTCTAGATTAAGGCTTGGATGAATTCAAGGAGTCCATACACCTTAATTTCGTCTACCCTATGATCCATAAGGATCCACATCCCAAAACCAACTATCACACAATTGACAATTCTAGTCCCCTTTATTTAATTAATTTCTTTTAGCCACATAATTGATTCTTAATTAATTCTTGTCTAATATTAATTAAACTATATGATTTCTCCTTTAATATATTAATCATATAATATATTAATAAATCATAATAACCTCTTTATTTATAAATCATCCTATCATGTTGCTTTGGTGAAGGCAACCCAAAAGGACCATGCACAACCGGGTCAAGTACTTACCAAATATAGTTACGAGCTTAGACACTAATCCAACAGTCTCCCACTTGGATAAGTCTAGTAACTATAAATATAAGGATAATCCAATTAGCAATCGTAGCTCTCAAAGACGTTGTTGAACTCTGATGTTATCAATATCATGTCCTTTAGATAAGGGATCGAATGATCCTCTATTCTAGATATCATGTGGACAATCACATGGAACATAGTCATACTTATTGTCAGCAGTTTGTTTCTGGATCTCAGATTTGCTTGACATAGAACTTAATTGAACACATCAATTCAGTCCTGACCAGGCCCGACACATAAGTCAAACTAAATCATCGAGGGGCCCTGATATCGCTTTTACCCTCTTAGGATAAAAGGAACAAATAAACTTCGACTTATATGCATTTACTATTCACTAATCAAATCATACACAACAATGTGTTTTATGACGTCAAGTTACTGATGCGTTTTCGCATTATCAATGCACAACCAATCAGCAAACAATAAACCATATATCTAGGTTTTAAGACCCTATGATATTATCGTCTTGCGATCACTCGTGATAAATTCCATGAAGTGATTCCAGCAAGCGTGGGTTTATTCGAATGCTCAAAACTTGTTTATAAGCACTCATGAACGTTGTAGCAAACCTTTGCTATGTCTAATACTTTTCAGACAATCTACACACCTATTCATGACAGTCTTCATTCATACCTACTTCCAACATATGAACGACGGTGGACCGTTTGAATAATTCGATTATTCTTAAATAACTCAATTATTCAGGAAGTCAAAACATGCAAAGTGAAACAATAGTTAAACAATTAATATAAGACAATAACTTTACTTATAAATAATACTACTTTATTTAATCATCAAATGTCAATTACATTTATTTATTACACGTTTCTAAAATATCTAATCTAAAATAATATTGTCCTTCAGCCCAATGCTCCTAGCATGCTGCAAGTGCTTAACCCTACTCAGTCCCTTCATAAACGGATCTGCTGGGTTATCCTCTGACGATACCCTCTTCACTACGAGGAGTCCTTCTTCTACCCGATGTCGAATAAAGTGATATTTTATGTCGATATGTCGAGATCTACCATGATCCCTCGGTTCCTTGGTCAAGGCAACCGCTCCTTCATTATCATAGAAAATTTCCATGGGCTCCTGTATGGTTGGCACAACTCCAAGGTCTCCAATGAAATTCTTCAGCCATATTACCTATTTTGATGCTTCGCTCGTTGAAATGTACTCTGATTCACATGTTGAATCAGCTATGGTTTCTTGCTTGGAACTTTTCCAAGTCACTGCTCCTCCATTAAGGGTAAAGACTCAGACCGACTGTGAACGGTAGTTGTCCCTGTCGGTCTGAAAACTGGCGTCACTATACCCTCGCACTTTTAAGTCATCACTCCCACTGAGGACTAGAAACCATTCCTTGGTCCTCCAAAGGTACTTAAGAATATTCTTGACTGCGGTCCAATGTGCTTTTCCAGGGTTCCCTTGATATCTGTTGACAATGCTCAAAGCGAAGGCCACATCAGGGAAAGTACAAGTCATAACATACATGATTGAGCCAACTACGGAAGCGTAAGGTACTCAACTCATCTCTGCTATCTCGGCTTTGGTACTCGGACTTTGAGTCTTACTCAACTTGGCATTACTTAGGATTAGTAACTCCCCATTCTTGGAATTCTCCATACTAAAATGTTTTAGTACCTTGTCCAAGTAAGTATTCTGACTAAGTCCTATTTGTCTTTTACTCCTGTTTCTCACTATCTTTATTCCCAGAATATATGCAGCTTCTCTGAGGTCCTTCATAGAGAAGCACTTCCCGAGCTAGGATTTAACTTCTTGCAGTGTTAGGATGTCGTTTCCTATGAGCAGTATGTCATCGACATACAATACGAGGAAGCTCACTATACTCCAAGTGGCTTTGACATATACACATGATTCATCTTCGCTTCACAGAAACCCAAAATCTTTGACTTTCTCGTCGAAACAAAGAGTACATTTGCGAGACGCTTGCTTAAGTCCATAAATGGACTTTTCAAGCTTACACACTCTATTGGGATACTTCGCATTGACAAAACCCTCTGGCTGAGCCATGTAAACAGCCTCAGCCAACTTCCCATTAAAGAAAGCGGTTTTGACATCCATCTGCCATATTTCATAATCATGAAATGCAGCAGTGGCCAGCATCACCCAAATAGACTTTATTTTCGCAACTGGTGAGAACGTCTCATCATAGTCAACTCTGGGAGTTTGAGTAAATCCCTTCGCAACCAATCGCGCCTTATACGTGTGCACATTTCCATCCATATCGGTCTTCTTCTTGAAGATCCATTTGCACCCGACCGTCTTACGTCTGGGCACATGGTCAATCAAATTCCAAACTTGGTTGTCATACATCGACTGAATCTTGCTATCCATCACCTCTTTCCATTTTGCAGACTCAGGGCCTGCTATGGCTTCCTTATAGTTGTTAGGTTCGTCCAAATTCACTAGTGTACTATCACTAATGAAAGTATCCCCTTCCATAGTAATATCAAAACCATAAAACTGGGGTTGAACCTTAACTCTTTCGGAACGTCTAAGAGGTAAGGACTCGTCAACTGGTTCAACCGGAGTTTCCTCCTCGGGTTGGGAGCCAACATTAAAGGTTCCTTCATCACTCGACTCTTGAATCTCTGCAAGATCGATTTGCCTCCCACTGTCCCATTGGCTTATGAGTTCTCGCTCTCAGAAAACCCTTGTCCTTGCAACGAAGACAACATTGTCACTCGGTCTATAGAAGAGATATCCAAAGGATTTTTGCTGGTAGCCGATGAAAATACATCGCTCACTACGAGGTTCAACCTTGTCGTGATTCTATCGTCTTACGAAAGCCTCGCAACCCCAAACCTTGATATGTGCCAACGAGGGAGCTTTCCCTGTCCACATCTCGTGAGGTGTTTTGGCAACCTTCTTCGTAGGGACTAAGTTAAGGATATGGGTGGCAGTCTCTAAGGCATACCCCCAGAATGAGATAGGGAGTGAAGCACGACTCATCATGTAACGAAAAAGTTCGACTACGCCTGTCAGCTACACCATTCAATTGTGGTGTCCTTGGTGGCGTCAATTGCGAAACTATTCCGCATTCCTTGAGGTATTCGTGGAATTCAAGACTTAGGTACTCTCCTCCTCGATCGAATCGAAGCATCTTGATTTTCCTACCCAATTGATTCTCCACTTCTTGTTTAAACTCTTTAAACTTTTCAAAGGTTTCTGACTTGTGCTAGATTAAGTAGATATACCCATATCTGTAATAGTCGTCGGTGAAAGTCACATAGAAGCGGTTTGCATCCCTTGTGGTGGATCTAAAGGGCCCACACACAACACTGTGTATGAGATCCAATAGACCTTCACCTCTCTCACAAGTGCTAGTGAAGGGTAACTTGGTTATCTTTCCAATTAAACAAGACTCGCACACGTCATCGTCCCTCAGGTCGAATAACTCCAACACTCCATCCTTTTGGTGTTGGGTTATGCGTTTCTTGTTGACATGTCCAACACGACAATGCCACAAGCATGCTTTATCCATACTATTGGAAGAATCAATACACAACACATCATTTCCTAGGTTATCTACAACCATCATAGTTTCATAGATTCCATTACAAGAAAATGCTTCGAAATATAAAACACCATTTAGATAAGCATAAATAGAACCTTTCTCATTATCAGATGAATATCTAAATCCTTGTCCAAACAAACCATGAAATGAAATGATGTTTCTTGCCATATCTAGGAATAGCAACAATTATTTAAATCTAATCCTAATCCATTACTAAGCGCTAGAGAATACACTCCAATCTTGGTGACAGGCGACGATCTTCTGTTCCCCATGATTAGATTTATCCTTCCATGCTCCACATCCCTATCTCTTCTTAGTCCCTGCAAATCAGAACATATGTGAAAACCACATCCTGTATCAAGAACCCAAGAAATAGCATGTGATGAATCATTAGATTTAATCGTGTAAATACCAGCGAAAGATGGCTTGATCTTCCCATCCTTGATGGCTTCCAGATATTCCGTGTTGAGAGAAAAACTTTGAGATACACTTGAACAAAATGTTAGAACAAGTATATAGCGGAATAGTTAATATCGAAGGACTGTTAGCTCAACAATAATATTAAGAGTTAGAAGTTAGTGAGTTAGATGCGGAAATGTAAAGAAATGTAAATGACAACAATTGTTATATCAAGTATACACAAAATCAGATTCATAACAAGGAATGCATCCAAACCAAGTTAGAAAGTGAGATCTAGCTTAGTGGTTAAGTCACAAGTGACTTGCTCTTCGAAGAGAGATGATGAGAGTAAGAAGCTTTGATAACTAAGATAGAATGAGAACTTGAAGATGTGTATTAGAATTTTATAATAGATTCACACCGGTACTGAATACATTAGAAATGATCTCTATTTATAGAGAAGTTTACAACTCTAAGAGTAGCCATGCAAGGCATACTGGACATTAGAGTGTTTTACAGAAAAGACAAAATAAACTAAGTAAAGATATAGATTGCGGTGCTGAAGACTTCGGATAATAGTTGATGAAGAGATTGCTTGACTGCGGTGGCTTGGGCGCTGCGGTAGCAAAAGTTCAAGAGGGTCACTTTTTGATTCAACAATTTCCCCCTAAGTGACCTCTTTAACTTAGATCAGCTATCAAGTTTAAGGAATTTGATCGGTATCCACCAAAACTTCCTGACGTTCTCTAACCAGTTGATTCTTCTCAGTATTTCAAACTTGACCTCTGCGGTTGTATGCTTGGATTTTTCAACTGCATTGCAGCAGATCTCAAGTTGTTTTCTGGTGAGACGATGTATGGCAGTCATAGGAATGAAATATTTGACGTTGTCAGTCTTCCTCTTGAAAATGAATCCCAGCTCAGGATAGTTGGTTGCACCTAAGGATCTTTCTTCATAGCCTTCGGTAGGCATGGGTGCGGGGTCAAGCGGTGGCAAGTCAGCAATCTTCGAGATGATGGGATGAATGTCTACATCTATTTTTGCGAAGTCACAGACTGTTTCCTTAAGAAAGGTATTGGCCCTTTCTAGAGCAATCTTCATCTTCGGATGCTTCTCATACTTTTGTTGAAAGACCTTGGCGATGAGAAACACTTCTTTTGGGTTCATACACGGAAAATCAGCATGGGTGCGGATGTAGTCGTGATCCCTCTTGGTCAAGGTGTACTGGATGAAATCAGTCTTCATGAATTTCCTGATCTTGTAATTCTTTAGTACGGATGGTCTATCGTTAGACCATATGTGTTCAACTAGAGAGGCATGCTTAGCATAGAATTGGCTAAGTCTCTCGAACTCCATAGGAAGTCTTTTGTCGTCCAGAAGGCTGCGGTCGAACTACTCAAATATAGTGAAGTATCTGGCATTCGGTGAGATTGGGACATCCCAATATCCGTCTGAGGGGGGGTTCCGCATATGTAAGATGAGGGACGTAGTCATCATCAAGAAGTCTTCTGTGAGGATTGATCTAAGAATTTATCAAGGATTCATCCATAACTGTGTCGAATCCACAGAGTCTCCATACTTCTTCGGCCAACTTGGCTGCCTTCCAGTCTCTTTTTCTCTAAGCAGCGGCAGGAGAATCGTTTGAGCTCGGAGACGACATATACTCCTCCAGATTCTTGAAGTGTGGGGGAGTTTCTGGTTTTTCAGGAGTATTATGGAGAGGGGAGTTGTGATGAGATGGTTACAGTGAGAGTTGTGTTTCATGTTGCAGTGATGGTTGTGGTGTGGGGATTTTTTCAGTAAAGACTGGGGGAGTTTGATGATGTGAAGGAGATTGGTCGGAGTGATGGACTTCTTCACTTCCCCCTCTTGAGGAGTCCAAACCCGGAGCCTCCTCAAGCCATTGACGAAGGCCATCAACCTTGTCAAATACCGTTTGAAATTGAGCTTTGAGCTCTTCTGCCAGTTGTTGGTTATTGGGGATGGAGGGATTCAAGAGTAGTTTGTGAATCTCCTTTGTAAGCTGAAGAATCTCCGGACCATGGAAGTTGGTGCAGAGTGAGCGTTGCATTCTGTTGATAGTTGTTTGGAGAACGGAGATTGCTGACTCATAAGCAGTATGAGTTTCAACAATCAACTTCTCAGAATGTGAAGCCTGATCCGCAATTGATGCTTGAAGGTCGGTTTTGATTACGGTAACCTTAGAGATGAGGCGTTCCGCAGCAGCCATGAACTCCTTATGATCATCTTGACGATTGTTGTCAAGTGATCTGATCCTCATTTCAACTTTTAGAGAGATGTGCTCCGCAGCCAATCTCTCTCTCTTGTTTCCAGTCTTTCGATTCTTTCCAACAGGGACTGCGGTCCAGGGTTGTCTTCTGGTTGCGGTTGATTCGGATTGACCGCAGCTAAGATTTGATCTACTTTAGCTTGAAGACTTAGAAATTCTTTTCTTATGACTGCGTGCTTCTTCTTCTTCTTCTTTTCTTTTAGCTTAGTTGTGGAGTGATGAGACCCACTGGATTCTTCATCTTCATCGAACATCATCAATTCGTCATATGAAGGAGAGGGTTTGTTTACCTCTTGTGGTTCATCATCATCGAAGCCAAAAATTGGAGCAGAGCTCACTTCGATTTCTGTTTCTTCATCCTGAGAACCTGCAGCAGTTAGAGAGGGGGGAGCTTGATGAACATGCTGATCAACAACAGTTTGTTGAGCTTGTTGAACTTTGGCTGCCATTGCGGACATCCATTCTTGAACCTTCAGGATATTGGATACGGTATTGGCATTGTTGATGCCATCTGCCTAATACTTTGCCACAGCTTGAATCTCTTGTTCTTTGAGCTGTTGTTGCTTGATTTGCTGATCCTTGTGAGCTTGAAATGCCCTACAAAAAGCGGCATATTTCTTGGCTTCAGCCTCGTTAGAGGGTTGATATCTGCTCCAAGAATCATTAGAGTCTTCTCCGTCAATTCCTGAAAAACACACCAAGGTGTCCCTTGGGTTCACGGATCCTTGCACATTTGTGCTCATCGTGCCTAAACCACCTGAATGTAATGTAAGCAGAGTAGGATTTCCTGAGCTTCCTTGGTCTCCTTGACCCGTGGTCAAGTTTGGCCTCGGCTCAATTCTGCCAAAGGCGGAAGAAGTGCCTTGCGGATGGGACTGTGTTTGGAGTGTATGGTTGACATTCAAGAGGATGGAGTTCAACTCCTCAGATGAAAAAATATGCAGTCAGGAAGCCCTAGAGACTTTAGGGCGAGAACCAGTATTATCCCTTTGGGAATGTACTAGTGGCGAGTCTCCTCTCTGTTGTGATTCAGACTCACTTTCTGAGTCTGAAAGGAAAAGGATGGTTTTGTCAAATGGATGTGCAGGCATTCCAAGGACTACTAAAGTCTGTTGAAAGGCTTAGGTATCGTTCTGGTCATGCATTTGGTCAGTGGGATCAGCTTTTCGTTTCTTGAGGATAGAGATGGGTTGGTCATCCTCTTCAGAATCACTACCGGAGTCATGGCGACTCGGTTCAGCAGTTATGATAACTGGTGGTGATTTTCTCTTCTTTGATGGTTTGGATGGTTTGGGGGCATCCTTTTTGGGGGTGCTAGATTTCTTTGTGGTGCAGGGACCATGAAGAGAAGAAACCTTATGTTTACGTCTCTGAGAGACGTTAGAAAGAGTGGTAGAAGAAGGAACTACGGTACCTTCAGGGTTTAAGGCTACAGATGGAAGAGGCGGGGTAGGAAGGTATGGGTCAACACCTTCCATAGCCTCAACGTGGTCTGAGACATCAGCAGTCTCGAGACCAAGTGAAGTAAGAATGTGGGTAGGGAGTCTACGGATGGGACCAAAAATAGTTTGATCAGAGGAAGGGTTGTACCTTTTTAAGTCTTTGGTGATGTAGAAATTGATGTCGTCACCCATGTCAATCTTGGCATCCGCATGCAAGTCAGATATGCATAAAGACCAGAGTCGAGAAAAAGTAAGCTTGGATGGGTTCTGCCTTGGGCACTCCTTGGTAATGTATTGGAGAAAATCGTCCCACAGAATCTGACCGTAGTTCACATCACGGCCAGCGAAGATGCTCCAAACCAGTTCTAGAAGTTTTAAACCCATGTTGTCCGTGCCTCCAGTTCTGCCGGACAGACTGCGGATAATAAAGTGACAGACAAACTGCCATACCGCAGGCAATTGGTTCTTCTTGAACTCACTAATGCCTTTTATCTTCTTCTGATAGCCCATTTGGTATAGTGCAGTGGTGACATCCGCCATTGATGGAGTGAAGAACTTCACAGATGGATGAATCAGAAGATTGATGGCTGAAAGGAACTTTTCTTTGGTCAAGATGAGCAAAGCATCATTAACAAGGTTGAGATGGACTTCTTAAGGGTTATCGATTGGGCGATATACATAAAATACACACTTGTAGAGAGTGGATAGTGGAACAATGTCTGTAAATGAATCAAAAGGTCCAAAAAGGGGATGACTCTTAAAGAACTTGATGATCAGTTTGGTTAGTGCATTGTAAGTGGGTTGATCATCGAACACATCTCTGAAATTGCTCGAGGCAATCGTGGGAGAGTCTGAACCAATTGGGTTCGCTGATCCTGAAGCTTTGGATTGTTTCTTGGAAGCGCCAGATTTCACCATTGTTGAGTTTGAAAGAGCTTGAAGAATACAGAGAAAGATTGAGGGTTTTGAGAGCATAAAGGTTTCTTTGTGGAGAGGAAAAGGGTTTTATAGTGATTTGTAGGAGCGCGAAACGTTAAGGTTTTTGACCTAGGTGAAACTGGGTAAAAAATGGTTTATCTGTGAAAAAGGCATCTTTAATCTTAACCACATATTGACAAAAAGGGATAAAGATTAAAATTGGGATTATCCAAAAAGAACTCTGCATTTAATGAAATGTCAGATCACATCTTGAGAACGTGTGGAGGGGGTAAGAAAAATCCGTTGGATAAAGTAGAATTTGTAACGAATGGGATGGTTTGGGTAATAGGAAGTGACAGTTTCTCAAAGGAATGTTTTTATTTAATTTTTTATTTAATGAAGGATCATTAAATAGCACACTATGTTTTTGTTTTTTTAAAAAAATGAACCGTCTGTAAAGCAATTAATGTGACTGCGGATGAACACATCATTGCGGATGGCTTCTTTGATATTGCGGATGACTGTAGTGAGAGAAACTGAGAAGAGCACTTGTACAATACTTAGTAATAACAAACAAGAAAGACCCATGAAAGATAGATATAATATATGGTTGCGGTACATTGACTGTGGTACACAGAATGTTTCAAAACAATCTATTATCAAAAACTTTCAGTTAGAACCGCAATAGAGACCAGGAAGGTCTGCGGTGCATATTAATTCAAGAAGAATTTAGTGTCCGGATTCATCATTCCCAACATTTGTAGGAACACATTGAGTTTTGTAGAGTCAAGTGCTTTTGTAAAAACATCAGTAATCTCTTCATGAGTAGGGACAAAGATGAGTTCAATATTACCTTTCAGAATGTGGTCTTTGATGAAGTGATACCGTAGTTCAATATGTTTAGTCTTGGAGTGCTGAATAGGATTATGAGAAATCGCTATGGCACTTTCAGAGTCACAAAAGATTGGTAACCCTAGCATTCTGTATCCGTAGTCTAACAGTTGTGTCTTCATCCAAAGGACTTGGGAACAACAGCTGGCTATGGCCACGTATTCTCCTTCTGCGGTAGATAATGAAACACATCTTTGTTTTCTTGAGGACCAGCTGACAAGTCTACCTCCTAAAAATTGACATCCACCAGATGTACTTTTTCAATCAAGTTTTCATCCGGCATGATCCACATCAATAAACACTTGAAGACTGAATTCATTGCCTGCGGGGTACCATAGACCAAGAGATTTGCTTCCTTTTAGCTACCGAAGAATTTGTTTGGCTGCGGTCATGTGTGACACTTTTGGGTCAGCCTGATACCTTGCACACACACCAGTTGCAAAGACAATGTCCGTTCGACTTGCGGTGAGATACATTAAAGAGCCAATGATACCTCTATAATTCTTGTGATCCAAAGATTCGCCAGAAGGATCAACAGAGATCTTATATCCGAAGGCCATAGGAACCTTAGCCGAGGAACAGTTTTCCATAGAGTATTTCTTAAGAAGTTCAGTGGTGTATTTCTCTTGATGAATGAATATCCCTTGCTAAATTCGTTTGACTTGAAGACCTAGAAAGAAGTTAATCTCTCTATTCATGCTCATTTGAAATTTGTTTGTCATGAGCTTAGCAAATTCATCTACCATACCTTGATCCGACGATCCGAAGATGATATCATCCACATATATTTGCACAAGCATAAGGTGAGAACCGTTTGCTTTTCAAAATAGTGTGGGATCAATCACTCCTCTTTTGTATCCTGAACAGACTAGGAATTCAGAAAGAGTCTCATACCAAGCTCTAGGGGATTGCTTCAGACCGTAGACAGCCTTTTGAAGCTTGTAGCAGTGATCAGGGAACTCGATACTTTCAAAGCCAGGAGGTTGTTGAAGACAAACCTCTTCTTTCAATTACCTATTGAGAAAAGCGCTCTTTACATCCATTTAGTGTACTTTGATGTTTTTGTGGGAAGCATATGCTAAGAAGATTCGGATTGCTTCCATTCTAGCCACCGGAGCATATGTTTCATCGTAGTCAACACCTTCCAGTTGACTATAGCCTTTAGCAACTAGCCTTGCCTTATTTCTGATAACCGCACCAAATTCATCTAGCTTGTTCTTGAACACCCATCTTGTACCAACAATAGTATGGCCTTGTGGAATGGGAACAAGGTGCCACACTTTGTTTCGTTCAAATTCTTCCAGTTCTTCTTGCATTGCAGAAATCCAATCTGGTTCTAATAATGCTTCATTGATAGATCGAGGCTCGACTGCGGACATAAATGCTGCATGGTGACAATGATCAAATAAATCTTTGGCAGATCGAGTTTGGATACCTGCGGATGGGTTGCCAATAATTAGACTCGGTGGGTGATCCTTCGTCCATACATGTAGACGAGGCAACAGATGATCAGCAGCTGCAGTAGAAAGAATGTTTTCAATATCAGAGGTTGCTTCGGATGGGGAAGGAAGTTCCCCCTGGATTTGTGAACTGCCTGCAGAATCATATTGATTTGTTGAATCGAGAATGACATTTTCTTGAGTAGTTTGAAGAGGTTCCCCCTGGATTGCTAAAGGGAGTTCCTCTGGAACCTGAGAAGGTTCCCCCTGGACTGCTGATGGGAAAGAAATGATTCTTGATCCGGTTCGTGTGTCAATATTCTCTATGATTTCATCATCCGAATCCGAAGATACGTTTGATGGAAGGGATTTTCTGAGAATGGGAGCTTGAGCATCATCAAGAACTGGAACCTCGATGGTTGTAGTATGAACTGGAGTAGACCTTTCTCCCTCAACCGGAGAGGTGAAAGGATTGAGAGATGCTACTTCGGATAGAGATGGACCATAAACATCAGCGTGTTGTTGTTGAGCAGTTGGTGATACAAGAACTTCAGATAGTTTTGCCATTTCAACAGGGTCGAAGAGATCATCATAATTTACTTCAACCAGGTTTAGGGGACCTGAAGAAGCAGGAATGTCGCTTTCCATGATGTCAGTGGTTTTAGTAGATGGAGGGGTGTTGCGGATGTAAGAGTCATCAAACTTCACATCAAAACTTTCAATGATTAGCCTTGTATGTTTGATGAGAACCCGATACGCAACCTTATTTGTGGAGTAATCGAGAAAGATGCCTTCATCAGACTTCGGTGCAAATTTGTTAAGCTAATCTCTGTTGTTGATCACAAAACATCTACACCCAAAGATGTGAAAGAAACGAACATTTGGCTTTCGGTTGTTGAGACCTTCATATGGTGTCTTGTTGAGGCGTTTGCACACAATGCTTCGGTTCTGAACGAAGCATGCAGTTGCTACAGCTTCAGCCCAGAAGTAAAGAGGAAGATGTGGGAAGTTGAGCATGGATTTGGCTGCTTCAACAAGGGTGCGGTTCCTTCGCTCTACTACACCATTTTGTTGAGGTGTATACGGAGCTGAAAAGTTATGAGAAATACCTTTTGACACCAAGAAGTTGTTGAGAGGATGATTAGTGAATTCAGTGTCATTGTCACTGCGGATGCGTCTTACAGGAAGCTTGATCTGAAGTTCTATTTCTTTGATGAAATTTATTAGAATCTGCGGTGTTTCGGATTTGAGTCTGAGAAAGAATACCCAAGTGAAGCGAGTGAAGTCATCAACTATAACCAGTATATATTTTTTTATGATGGAGACTAGCTACGGTTGATGGACCGTAGAGATCAATGTGGAGAAGTTCGAGTGGTTCGGATATGGAGGAGCCAATCACCATAGGGCGACTTGCTTTTTGTGACAACTCGAAATTTATTCTGTTACGGCATCCCATTTCCGTTAATAGAATACCTTATTTTAATATTATTATTAAGATTTCCATTAACATTTGGGTTAGACAAATCAACTAATAATTTATTTTATTTTATTTTAGTGTCGTAATGAAATAAATAAAAACACGTGTATTACCCTCAAATTTTTTTGGGAAAAATTTTTAGTTACAACTAAGCCGGGTTACAACCATTTAATCGGGTAAAAATTTAAATTTAATTAACGTCAGTATGGGGTGGATCCCCACCTGGCCACCAACTCAAGCCCTATATAAGGGTTGACTGGTCACCAACTTAGACTTTTTACCACTCTAGTCACACACTCTCTCTCTCTCTCTCTCTCTACTTTCTCTCTTCAAGGCCCGGTTTTTTTTCCAAAAATCCGCAAGTTTCTGCTTCCAAACCGTAAGTTCTCTTACCCTAGATTGTTCTAAAGCTCATTACGAGGTTGACAAGCGTATCTGCATGGTTATTCCATCTTGCTTGTGATCCTTGGTATCTTAGTCACAAACAAAAGGTCATAATCTAAAATTAAACATGCCATTGATAAGATTCAGTGAATTTCAAATGATCTAGGAATTTCATAGTTTGAAATTGGTGAATTGTTTTACCTACCTTCATATATTCGCGATAAGATTACGGCATCCCTCTTCTTAGTTGTGAATTGTTATTTTGGATCCTAGCCTTGAACATTTATTATGGGTCAAAATATTAAGGATTTATTTCATCAAACTAAAACTACCTTTTTCTCTATAGATGTCTTCTCTGGGTGATACATATGCTTCTTAAACCTCCACCCACAACTCGAACTTCTCGTTACTTTCGATCGTGTCTAAGATGACATTGGATGACACCAACTACAATGACTGGATGCAAAAAATCAATACAGATCTTTGATTCAAAAGAAAAGAGTATGTTCTTGAAAAACAACTTATTGAGATCTATAAGTCCACTGCTACTCCTGAATAGATAATCTCCTCCAAGAAACATTATGACGACGCAAAAAAGGTTGCTTGCATCATGGTTACAACCATTTTTCCTTAGTTGCAAAGCTTCTATGAGCACTATTGGCCATATGAGATAACTTGGATCTTATCAAAAAAAAGTATGAGGTCGTCAACGCACTAATTCCTTGGAAGTTGAAGGAATGAGAGTCAGTCTGCAATCACGTGCAAAGAAGGAAAATATATGTGGAGCTCCTTGAAAGGCTAAATGTGAATTTCGAAGAGGATTTGGCCATTGACATGGTCCTCAACTTCTTGCCACCTTGTTATGATCAGTTCAGTTTGGCTTATCATTTGAACAATACTGAAACCACATTGGCCCAACTTAGAGTATTATAGATAGTTGAGTCGGGTTTGAAGAAGAATCAAGACTCTACTCCAACTAGTACTCCTATCCTTGCCATAGGGCAAAAAAAGGAAAGAAGAGGAAATTTTCACCTAAGACGAACAGGAAGGGCAAGGCTCAATTCTGACATTCCTTATGTTATTGATCCCAAAGAGGTCACTTCCTTTGATTGCAATGAAAAGGGCCATTAGAAACAAAGATTCCCCAAGTACTTACAGGACATCAAGGATGGCAAAGTGAATCCATCATCGACAGGGGCTAAAAGAAAGTGAGGATGTGGAGCGTGGAAGGAGGAATGAGATCATGGGCAATAGGAGATCTTCTCTTGTTACCAAGATTGGAACTTATGGTCTTGTGCTTGGTGGTGATGTTAGATTAGATTTGGTTGATTGTTTTTATTCTTCAGAAATGATGTGAAACATTATTTATTTTCATGCACTATTTAGACAAGGTTTTTGATATTCATTTGATGATTTGAATAGATCGATTTTGGTTTATAAAAATGGTATTTTTATGTATGAAGCTTTATCTTGTAATGTTGTGTATAAAACTGTGATTTTGTTGATAGCTTAGGAAATAGTGTATTCCATATTGATTCTTCTAATTGTTTAGATAAGGCATGCTTGTGCAATTGTCGTCTTGGGCACATTAACAAGAAACGTATTTCCCAATTCCAAAAGGATGTAGTGTTAGAATCATTTGACTTAAGGCCAGATGATGAATCCGAATCTTGCCTTTTGGGTAAGATGAAAAAATCACCTTTCACTGGATCTTGTGAAAGAGGTGAAGGTTTGTTGGATCTCATAGACACAGATGTGTATGGACCCTTTAGATCCACGACAAGGGATGCTAATTAATTTTATGTGACATTTATAGATGATTATGGAAATTATGGTTATATCTATTTAATCAAACATAATGTAACAACCCAAAAACAGAGGAAAATTTTTTCATTTTTAAAAGCAATAGTTTTGTTCACAAATATTCTCAAATCAATCACCATGTACAATATCAAATATCATAGTACAATATCCAAAACGTTCGGAAATCATGATGGGCGGATGTTGTGCCATAACACCGTACCACTTCTACTTAGAAGGGTTACGGGGCATTAACCTAGTACGCCTAACATACTTAGGGTTACGCCTCGTGTGTTGATTAGATATCTACAATCCTCACTAAGGCCTTATTGCATTAAGACATAACATCCACACTTCAGATATGCTCCTAATAAACGTCTAAAACCATAAAATTGCAACCTTTATGCCTTTGCATGGCTACAAGGAGCTCAAAATCGAAAACCCTAACTCATAACCCATCTAATACCCCAAAATTCTTGCATGGATGAATATAGAGGACCAAGCTTGCATTTTTATGACATGAAACACTCATAAATGTCCAAAAGGACAACTCAAATGGTGTAGATTAGAATATACTCATAGGACCAAGGTTTTTGGGTAAAAAAGGATAAAACTTGTAGCTTAACAAAATCTAACAAGGCAAGCATCAAGATGACTACTTTATACCTCCTAAAGATGCATAAAGATCTAAAGAGTCCATATTCTAAAAGCTTGAGTGCAACAACATCTCTTCAAGGATCTTCCTTCACCTACAAGAACACTAAAATAACACTCAACAGCTTCAAAATTCACACACAAGATTTAGGGTTTCGAGATGAGGTCTAAGAGGGATGTAGGCGGGAGGTAAGGAGAGGTTTGAGGCCATAAAGGTGTTTAAATAGGTTCCAAAACCTAAAAGTTAGGGGTTTAGAATCATAAGTTAGTGGGTATATCTACTGAGAAGTTAGCCAACATTTACATCCGGGAGGTGATGGTTCGGCATGGCCAACATATTCGAAATAATAACCATCCTCAGACAAATATCCCCGATAACACCCACTACCTTATGATTCAGGGCATCGGCCACAATATTGGCCTTTCCAGGGTGGTACAAGATCTCACAATCATAATCCTTTACCACATCCAACCAGCTTTGCCGTCTCACACTCAAGTTCGGTTGATCCATGAGATACTTGATGCTCTTGTGGTTAGTTTATATAGTACACTAGACCCCATACAGATAATGCTGCCATATCTTGAGGGCAAAAACCACAACCCCCAACTCCAAATCATGTGTAGAGTAACTCGCCTCATGAGATTTCAACTGCCTCGAAGTGTAAGCAATCACATGTCCTATTTGAATGAGGATAGCTCCTAAACCCAAGATAGCCGCATCACAATAAACCATAAAATCATCCTTGCCCTCGAGAAGTGTGAGAATCGGGGCCTCACATCATCTCTGCCTCAGAGTCTCAAAAGCCACATGTTGATCTGACCCCTACCAAAAAGTAACATTCGTCTTCGTCAATCGGGTCAACGACACGACAATCTTGGAGAAATCCTAGATAAATCTTTGATAATACACTTTTTTAAGCAAGCGAATGACTAATAACTAAGAATGGTGCTTTCCTTTACTGATCTAATAGAATAACCCTTTCTCGATAAGTAAGGTAGGTTGGTTGTGCTTGGGTCTCCTTCTCTTGTTGAAGGCCTGTGATACCTAGGAAGCTCTGAATCTTGGATGGGGTGCTCGGAAACTCTCATCGCATCACAACCTTGATCTTGTTCGGATCGACCAATATACCCTTATGGTTGACAATGTGCCCCAAGAACTGCACCGCGCAACCAGAACTCACATTTGGAGAATTTGGCACACATCCTCTCTCTCCTCAGGGTCTTCAACACCTCTCATAAATGCTCCTCATGTTGATCCTTGGTCTTGGAGTAGACCAAAATATCATCTATTAACACTATCATCGAACGGTCCAGCATCGTTCTGCAACCTCGGTTCATGAGATCCATGAATGTTGCTAGTGCATTGGTAAGCCCGAATGGCATCGCCACAAACTCGTAATGACCATAACGAGTTCTGAAGATCATCTTCTATATATCATCGTACCTAACCCTCATTTGACGGTAACCAAATCACAAATCAATCTTGGAAAACCATGATGCACCCTAAAGCTGATCAAATAGGTCGTCGATCTTTAGAAGTGGGTAACGGATCTTCACCGTTAGCTTATTCCACTCCTGATAATAAATGCACATCTTGTGTGAGTCGTCCTTCTTGTTCACGAATAGGATCGGTGCTCCCTAAGGTGAACTACTCGGTCGAATAAACTCCTTGTTTAGCAGATCCTGAAGTTGTGTAGACAACTCCAGCATCTCTGGCGATGCCAAGCGATATGATGCCTTGGCTATAGGGGCCGAACTAGGAACTAAATCAATTCAAAACTCAACCTGGATCTTGGGAAGTACTCCTGGAAAATCCTCCGGAAACACATCGGGTTAATCTCGAACAATGGGTACCTCACCCAACGCCATTGTGCCCCCAACTTGAGTATCTGCCAGATAGTCCAAAAACCCAGAACAACCTTATTGAATTCTAGCATATGATTCCTGAAGTATCATTAGCCCTTATCTAGCATGCAATTCACATATCAGGCATACTAATCATAACACATAGGTATGGGTATTTTGGGAACCACTTACTTGAGCTTGGTTGATTGCTCGCATTGCACCCCCTTTTTACTAAGTAAATATCTTTTTATAAATTCAATTTCTTTTTCTTTGAAAATATTATCATGTTCTCAGTTTGAGTTCTGACATACCCAAAAGTGTGTCCGAATTCCTCAAACCAAGGTTCTAATACTGACTTGTAACAACCCAAAAACAAAGGTAAAATTGTTCATTTTTAAAACCAATAGTTTTTTTACCAAATATTCTAAAATCAATCACCAAATATAATATCAAAATATCATATTACAATATCCAAAAAGTGCGTAAATCATGAAGGGAGGATGTTGAGCCATCATGTTGGGCCCTTCCCTTTTGTACTAGAAGTACCTAAAACCATAAACAAATCTGTAAGAACAAGTCTTAGTGAGTTACCCAAAGTAACAAATACCACACATGTAACTAGGCCTATCTTTGGGCTATATTCCAACCCAATACTAAATTATAGGCCCGGCCCTGGGGCCCATCCCTAGGGTTTCTCCCAACCCATCATATATTCATGGGCCCATCCCTGGGGTTTATTTCAACCCAAACACACAATAATGGGCTCAGCCCTGGGGTCTATTTCAACCCGGTCATATAAACATGTAAGAATCACATGAAATCTAGCATTCCACATAAACAATCTGGTGGGCTGACATTGTTTCCTTCAACCTAAAAGTATTGTGATAAAACTCACCTCAAACTGAAGATGATTGAATCACACACTCAAGCTATTAGTAACACACCTCCCCATACTAATCAAAATCCCAAGGACATCCCTAATTAATAATTAGGACTTTAACCCATATTCAAATGTCTAAATCATAAACTATCTTACAAGGGCAACAGACTATTTTTCCCTTTGCATGCATGAACAAAAGATACAAGGCCCAAAACCCCTAATGACCCAAAGCCTAAAAATGGACCAAGAGGGTTTTCTAGGAGCACGCCATGCATACAACTTCCTACGCCAACGTACCACATCAACTAAGATGGGTTACGGGGTAGTCACCTAGTACGCCCGACGTACTTAGGGTTACGCCCCGCGTGCTGATCAGATATCTACAATCCTCATTAAGGCCTTATTGTATTAAGACTTAACGTCTAAAATTCAGATCTAGTCCTAATAAATGTCTATAACCATAAATTCTCAACCTTTATGCCTTTGCATGGCTACAAGGAGCTCAAAATCGAAAACCCTAACTCATAGCCCATCTAATACCCCAAAATTCTTGCATGGATGAATATAAAGGACCAATCTTGCATTTTTATGACATGAAACACTCATAAATGTCCAAAAGGATAGCTCAAATGGTCTAGAGTAGAATATACTCATCGAACCAAGATTTTTAGGACAAAAAGGCTAAAACTTGCAATTTAACAAAATCTAACAAGGCAAGAATCAACATTACAAATTTATACCTTTTAAAGATGCACAAAGATGTAAAGAATCTATATCCAAAAGCTTGAGTGCAACAACACCTCTTCAAGCATGTTCCTTTGCCTCCAATAACACTAAAATAAGACTCAAGAGCTTTAAAATTCACACACAAGATTTAGGGTTTTGAGATGAGGGATAAGAGTGATGAAGGCTGGAGATAAGGAGAGGTTTGAGGCCATTAAGGTATTTAAATAGGGTCCAAACCCTAACAACTAGGGTTTGGAATATTTGTGAGTACGCTCGGCGTACATCGCAACCTCCCTATCATCCACTTAATCCACTACGCCTGGCGTACCAAAAGGTACACCCTGTGTAAGGATTGACTTTGCAAATAATTTTATACTTTTAGACAAAAATGAAAGATACCTAGAACACGAGTGTTACACACAAATCAGAAACCTCTAAAGAGTTCAAGGAGTCTAAACATGAAGTCGAGAATCAATTAGGTAGGAAGAAAAAGATGCTCTGATCTGATAGAGGCAGAGAGTATCTTAGTATCGACTTCCACGACTATCTCAAGGAATTTGGAATAGTTTCATTATTGACTCCTCCTAGTATACCACAACTTAATCGTATGACTGATGGGCATAATCAGACCTTATTAGACATGGTTCATTCCATGATGAGTCGAGCTTCTCTTCCCATTTCTTTTTGGGGGTATTCTTTTGAGACACTCGCCCATATCCTCCATCTTGTCCCTACCAAGAAGGTTGCGAAAACACCTCATGAGATGTGGACATGGAAAGTTCCGTCATTAGCAAATATCATGGTCTGGGGTTGTGAAGCTTTTGTCAGATGAGAGACTCATGACAAGATAGAACCTAGAGGTGATAAGTATATTTTCATTGGATAACCACAAAATTCTTTTGGATATTTATTCTACAGACTTCGTGAGAATGTAATCTTTGTAGCACAAAAAGGAGTCTTTCACGAGAGAGAGCTCATATGTCAAGAGGATACTAGGAGTACAATTGACCTTAAAGAGATTCAACAATAAACCAATGAAGGAACCTTAGATGACAGTAGATCTCAACCATAGGATGACATTCCTATTGAGCCCATTGATAATTCATTACCTTTCGCAAATCCATTAGAGTTAGCATACTACCTGAGTTCTATGGTTTTTATATAACTGTAGATGGTGACACTTTTGTCAGTGATCGTACACTGGTAATTTTTTGATGATCCAGCTAACTACAAAGATGAGATGGCAGGACCTGAGGCTACCAACTGGAAAGAGGCAATGGATAACGAGATCAATTCCACGTATAATAACCAAGTTTGGAATTTCGTTGATCAAGAACATGGTTGAAAGACAGTGGGTTGCAAATGGATCTTCAAGAAGAATGATGAAATGGATGGAAAGGTACACACTTTCAAGGTATGAAAGGTTGCGAATGGATTTAGTCAAACCCCAGAGATTGACTATGATGGGACCTTCCCACCAGTAGCCAAGATAAAGTCTATTAGGATAATGCCTGCCAAAGCTACCTTTCATGATTTTAAAATATGGAAGATGGATGTCAAAACCGCTTTATTTAACGAGAAATTGGTTGAAGATGTTTACATGAGTCAGCCAGAGGGTTTTGTAGGTGCAAAGTTTCATAATAGAGTGTGTAAGCTTAAGAAATCCATTTGAAGGTTAAAACAAGTGTCTCATAGCTGGAATCTTTGCTTCAATGAGAAAGTCAAAGAATTTGGTTTCTCTAGGAGTGGGGATGATTCCTGTGTGTATGTCAAGGCTAGTAGGAGTATAGTGACCTTTCTAGTATTGTATGTTGATGACATACTTCTCATAGGAAACAAAATTCCAACTTTTCAAGAAGTAAAGTCTTGGCTTGGAAAGTATTTTGCTATGAAGGATCATGGAGAGGCATCCTATATTCTTGGCATAAGAAATTTAAGGGATAGAAAGAAAAGACTAACTGGTCTTAGTTAGAGTACATACTTGGATAAGGTACTAAAATGGTTTAGTATGGAAAATTCCAAGAAATAAGAGCTACCTATTCAAAGAAATGCCAAGTTAAGTAAGACTCAAATCCCTGGTACAGATGATGAGATCGTGGAAATGAGTCGAGTCCCATATGCTTTGGTTGTAGTGTCGATCATGTACGCTATGACATGTACTCACCCTGATGTGTCTTTTGCTTTAAGCATGGTTAGTCACTATCAGGGAAATCCTGGCAGATCTTGTTGGATAGAAATGAAGACATTCTCAAGTATTTGTGAAGGGCAAAGGACATGGCTCTAGTCCTTGCTGGCAGTGATACGTTAAGAGTGAGTGAGTATAGTGACACCAGCTTTCAAACAGATAGAGACAACCTCCATTCTCAATTTGGTTGGGTGTTCCAATTAAATGGAAGAGCGGTTACATGGAAAATTTCCAAGCAGGATATCGTGGCTTATTCTACTTGTGAATCCGAGTACATAGCAACAAGTGAAGCATCAAAGGAAGCGGCTTGGCTGAAGAACTTCATCAGCGATCTCGGAGTAGTTCCGACCTTTCAGGAGCCAATGGAACTTTTCTGAGATAATGAAGGAGCAGTTGCTTTGACCAAAGAACCAAGAGATCATGGTAAATCTAGACATATCGACAGAAAGTACCATTACATTAGACATATAGTTGAAGTAGGTCATATCCTGGTGAAGAGAGCATCTTCCAAAGAACAAGGCCTTTTTCGAATAAGCCAATTCATTTGGGACCCTGCAGATCCACTCTTTTTCCTATTCAAAGCTGTCATCAGAAGACAACCTTGTAGATCCTTTCACCAAGGCTTTGAGTAGGGCTAAGCACAATCAAAATGCTAGGATCATTGGTTTGAGAGATGATATTAGTTTTAGTAGTTAGATGATTAGTTTAAAACTTGTAACAGAATAAATGTAATTGATTTTGGAGATTGAATAATAAAGATTATTTATCAGTTTGTTTACTGCATTTGTCAATTATTTATTCTTGTGTATCAATTTTCATGTTTTACTTCCTGAATGATTTGATTGATAGAAACTCGACAGTCGCTCATACTTTAGGAAATAAGTAGTGAATGAAGATTCACATGAATTGATTATAGATTGTCTATAGAGATTAGACATTGCAATGGTTGCTACAATACTCATGAATACTTAGAAAAATTGGAGATTTTGAGTATTGTATAAACCCACGCTCAGAGAATTGCTTCATGGATTTTAAATCACATGGTCGTGTGATTTACAAGTGCAAATTTACATGACATCTGAATTTATGAAATGTTTGCATTTTTGTAACTTTTTTCATTTTTAATCTATTTTGTTGTAGTTGCTTCCCTTACATTTTTATAAACTTAAAGATGTATTCTAAATGATCAAATGAGGTATTTAAGTTTAATAATATTAATTTTGGTAATTAAGAACTTAATTAGTAATTATTTATTTAGTTAAAGTTGGTCTTTCACCGACAGTTATTAGTTAATGTGTGACATCACCAAATTCATGGTCATTTTAAAAAAAATATTTATGCTTATTTGAAAATCAGAGTATTCATTTTAAAGAATAATATAGCGAAATTTGTTCCCATAAAACATGATAAATATATTAACAAAGCATTTCCAAATAAATGTTTTTTTTCTTATATTAAAACTTCAGGATGTCATCGTCAAAACAGAAACATAATCATAAACAGACCTTACATTCATTTACACTAGTGATTTACATCACCTTTAATCTCTCAGTGTAATGTAGCTTCGTATCGACACATGTGATACAAATAAACTGAGTGGATCAGGTTAGGAAACCTGGTGAGTACATAGGGATTTCAATCCCACAATGTTATATATATATATATATATATATATATATATATATATATATATATATATATATATATATATATATATATATATATATATATATTAGATATCACAATATATACAATTTCACCTCATATAACCAATTTTACCCCACCCCGTCGATCCTCACAGCGACATGGTCTATAATCTCGGATCTAAAATTAACCTCTTTACCTAATCCATACTCCTAGATCAGTAATGTCTAATCCATGCTCCCGGATTAATAACTATGTTCATTCCATACTCTCAGACTAGGGACAATTGACTATGTCTAATCCATGCTCCCGGATTAATGACAAATAACTACGTCCTCTTCATACTCTTAGACTAACGACAAACGATTAAGTCTAATCCATGCTCTCAGATTAATGATTGTACTCATAATCAGATACTACCCAATATTCCTCTTAATTAATTTAGCTTTACTCTGTATCCTAAATCATCATATATTATCAAATATGCTCTTAACACGTATTTCAGGCAAGATCAAATATTTCGCACACAAACATATATTTTATACTTTAATCAATACTTGTATTAAAATCATGTTCATGAAATAGACAAGGCACTCACTTGTTAAATTGATGATTCCCAACTCGGGCAGCGCTTCGCTTTTAATGATTTATTTTCCTTCGACGAAACCTAGTATTATTACCACTAGATTTTAGTCTAATATTTACCGCGACTATTTACGAGCGTTACTATTTTATAAGTGTTAAACAATACTTTTCAACCACTATGTACAGACAAGGGCCAGACATGAAACACCGGAGGGCAGGACCATTTTAGCATTATCATACATCTAAAATCCAACAACCTTATGCGGCCCTTCAAACCAGGTTCACCGTACCACAAGTAGTTAAAAGATATTATAATAACACTTTATATATTATAATACTTAGCACATACTGTTAGGTCCAGTTAGTGTTGCGTCTTGGGCTCGTTAGCTAGTCCAGTTTAGTCTCCGGTATGGGCCTGTCCATCCGTGAGTTATTTTGTAGGGTTTATTATTTATAGATACTTGCATGCATTCAAGTAGAAAAGATTGGATAGACATTTTAATAACGTTCACGTTCTTATCTTTTGTAACCCTAGAATCCTCTACAACGGAAGTTCTTCATCGAGCTCTGCTGAGGATTGAGTTAATAGAATCATTCGACTCATTCAGATCCATCCTTGTGTTTTTTGTCTCACTGTTATTACTTTCTTGATATGCCTGTTTGCTTGGGCAGACAAACATTTATACACCATTGCATGTCTGGAACATGTTTTGGGTATCATTCATCGTTGCAAGCAAAACTCAGCTGACGACAAGAAGTACTTCGATGATATGATCCAGTGGTACATTCGCTTCAGATAGACAATCCTCGCTCTTATCCCTCGTCTGTTTGATACCACTAAGAAGGTTCCGGCAGCTGGACCCAGCAAGAAGAAGTGATAGTATCGCTCCAATTGACGCAAAGGGGGAGATTGTTAGGTCCAGTTAGTGTTGCGTCTTGGGCTCATTAGCTAGTCCAGTTTAGTCTCCGGTATGGGCATGTCCATCCGTGAGTTATTTTGTAGTGTTTATTATTTATAGATGCTTGCATGCATTCAAGTAGGTAAGATTGGATAGAGATTTTAATAACGTTAACGTTCTTATCTTTTGTAACCCTAGAATCCTCTACAGTGGAAGTTCTTCATCGAGCTCTGCTGAGGATTGAGTTAATAGAATCATTCGACTCATTCAGATCCATTCTTGTGTTTTTTGTCTCACTGTTATTACTTTCTTGATTTGCCTGTTATAAGATCTAATCGATCAAGAGTTTTATAAACTCATCACATATATTGTTTAAAGGTTCGTAATAACGATTTATGACTATAAATATAAGTTAAACTGAAAACAGAATAGTGTAGCTTAACTTACCGGGTTTTTAACGAAAACAGGGAAATTACACAGGCAGAACTCAGACTTTAAAAACTTCTTTCGTCGGATTTTTGACAACTCGGAGTTTCTCTATCACACCCTAAAACAAGGAGAAACTGAACAAGAAAAGAATAAGGGTTCTAGAGAGGGTTTAGAGGAATGGTGTAAGAAAATATGAAGAATTCATCATTTATTTATAGGGGTTTGATCATTGAGTAGGCCCTAAGTTCCATCTGTATCTTCCACATACGAGCTCTGTTTTCTACGTTCTTTATATCCACGCATTGGTATTTATGAGTACTTCAAGTTTCATTTAGACCCCTTCAACTAATTCTCATTCTATCTCAGATTTAAAATTTTGTATCGAATTTATCGCGCTCGAAGAGTAGGGACTAAGTTTCATCTATATCTTTAACATATGAGCTCTATTCTTAATGTTCTTTATATCCACATGTTGGTATTTATGAGTACTAAGACTTTCATTTAGACTTCATCGGCTAATTATCATTCTATCTCAGATTTACAAATTTGTATCGAATTCACCGCGCTCGAAGAGTGAGGACTAAGTTTCGTCTATATCTTTCGCATACGAGCTTCGTTTTCGATTTTCTTTTTATCATTGATATCCTTTTAATGAGACCTTCAACTCTCGTTGAGATTGTTTTAGCTAAAAATCGACCGATCTAAAATTCGATTTTCGAGTTATGCACTACTATGCTAAATCTAAGACAAATCAAAACTTCCTCATACGAAGTCAGACTTGGATGTTCTTTTTATTGAACGCTCTCAGTTTAAAGTATACTACGAATTTTGTTTAGATCGCTAAGGCTAAAAAGCATTTTATCATAAATTCACTTTTTACGATTCTCTGGGTCATGCCGATTTTGCCGCAAAACTTCGACAGGTCATAACTTCTTCATTATAAGTCAGATTTCAACGTTCTTTATATGTATGAAATCTTTGTTACATATACTATTGCTTTTGTTAAGATTATTTATCCTACATAATCTTCTATCAAAAAGTCATTTTTTGATGTTTATTGTCTCCAAATTAACTAGCCCAAATATGTGGGCGTTGCAGTTATCTCCCCTCTTAGGATGATTACGTCCTGGAATCATCAACGAAACAGATGTTGTTTAATGAATCCATACGTTATCCTTTTATTCTAAGTAATAACCGTAACTTTCAAATGAGTATCTAACTCTTGTACTTCTTGACTGCTGACGGTGCTCTACCTTGCATCCATTCTTCATATTATGTTGGACTTTCAATTGTAACCTTCGAGTTAGTAACTTGAACATTATTGGAGACTCCTTCTTCTTAATATTCTAATGTGATATAATCATAATTGACCGATGGGTCATGTTCTAATGACCTCACGTTGTATGATGCAACGCTCAAACTCAGGTCTTTTGATTCAGATTCCATAATGGAATATACCTTCCTTCAGGTTCTAATGTGATATAATCACATTCTAGCATGTAGAACTTCTAGCTACAAGCTTCTCACTTTAAAAACAATCTCAATACTTCTATTGATTGCTTCGATTATCTTTCACTTCAATCTCATGGCTTAAGTCAGACGCTACATCGAACTTGGTTCTTTGAATCACGTAGAATACATATCTTAGTCAATCTCGATATGATATGACCACTAGGGTCGGAATAATAATCATCTTCTTAGTCATTACTGAAACGATGGTAACGACAGACATGAACAAAACAGTTTCAATTACTAGCGCCTTGGTAACCTTGTGACTTTCCTTGGTCCAAGTGCGAGTCATGTGCTTCCGATAATATAGGCCTCTACTACCTTTCACACCTACTCATACTCGTCCCAAGTATTGTCTCGTATTCCACCAAGTTATTATCAAAAAAACAATTTAACACATACGAATGTGTCCAAACAATCATAAAATTTCCCTAGACTCTACCATGACTTCTTCCATGCATATCTTCAACATCAATTCTACTTCAACTCGGTTGGTGGTGGAAACGCCAAACAATAGGACAACTTAAGGAATTACACCAATCATTATATCATCCCGCCAGTCAAATGTGTACATTTGGATGTATCATACTCCTCTATACGTATTGTTATTTTATCATATGTATTCTAAAAGCAAGATGTCACTCTTACGATATCTTCTGATAAGTATCATTCACTATCATAAGCCTTCTTATTTCCTCCATTTACTCAATTCGCTGCGAGTCTTCACCATGAAATTATGTTCATGGAAGCAGGCATTCAGTGTATCGGGACGAGAATATAGATAGAGAAGGTTTAGATGGGTAACCTTCCTTATTACTTCGAAAAGTTACATGCCAGTTCTAATACCATAATCAAACGTTTAGAAACTTGAGCACATAAAATATCCATATCCAGTCGGAAATAGGCCATAAATTCGATCAAACGATAGCATCATAAAGCATATAAGGCATCTTATAGCATAAATCATTTAGCATATAAAAGCATTTTAGGAATCTTTCCTAAATAAGTTAGTACTCGTGTCTATTCAAGCATACTTCCTAAATATAGCAGACACTCATCTCACAATCATCGCTTAGCATTCTAAGTTTAAGTCTAAAATCCTACAAATTCCCAGCTCTCTTAAACTAAAGCTCTTATACGAACTTTGACATCCTCAAATTCATGGTCATTTTAAAAAATTTTATTTATGCTTATTTGAAAATCAGAATATTCATTTTAAAGAATAATATTGCAGAATTTGTTCCCAGAAAACATGATAAATATATTATCAAAGAATTTCCGAAGAAATGTATTTTTTTTTTTTTTGCTTATATTAAAACTTTGGGATGTAATCGTCAATATAGAAACATAAGCATAAACAGACATTACATACATTTACACTATTGATTTATATCTCCTTTAATCTCTCAGTGTAATGTAGTTTCGTATCGACACTTATGATACAAATAAACTGAGTGGGTCAGGTTGGGAAACCTTGTGAGTACATAAGGATTTCAATACCACAATGTTATATATATATATATATATATATATATATATATATATATATATATATATATATATATATATATATATATATATTAGATCTCACAATATATACAAATTCACCTCATATAAGCAATTTTACCCCACCCCATCGATCCTCATGACGAAACGATCTATACTCTCGAATCTAAAATTAACCTTTTTACCTAATCCGTACTCGCGGATTAGGTATGTCTAATCCATGCTCCCGGATTAATAACTATGCCCATTCCATACTCTCAGACTAGGGACAATTGATTATGTCTAATCCATGCTCCCGGTTAATAACAAATAACTATGTCCTCTCCATACTCTCAGAGTAAGGACAAATGACTAAGTCTAATCCATGCTTTCAGATTAATGACATGTTTTAAAGTTCTACCCCCGTGTATATCTCACTTGTACTCATAATCAGATACTATCCAATATTCCTCTTAATTAATTTAGGTTTACTATGTATCCTAAATCATCATATATTATCAAATATGCTCTTAACACGTACTTCAGGCAAGATCAAATATTTCACACACAAACATATATTTAATACTTTAGTCAATACTTGTATTAAAATCATGTTCATTAAATGGACTATGCACTCACTTGTTAAAGTGGTGATTCCCAACTCGGGCAGCGCTTCGCTTCTAATAATTTATTTTCCTTCGACGAAACCTAATATTATTACCACTAGATTTTAGTCAAATATTTGTCACGACTATTTACGAGCGTTATTACTTTATAAGTGTTAAACAATACTTTTCAATTACTATGTATAGACAGGGGCCAGACATGAAACACCGGAGGGCAGGACCATTTTGGCATTATAGCACTTCTGAAATCCAACAACCCTATGCGGCCCTTCAAACCAGATTCCTCGTACCGCGAGTAGTTAAAAGATATTACAATAACACTTTATATTTTATAATATTTAGCACATATATTTTTTATAGGTTCATAATAACGACTTATGACTATAAATATAAGTTACACTAAAAAAAGAATAGTGTAGCTTAACTTACTGGGTTTTTATAGAAAACCGGAAAATTACCCAGCCAGAACTCTGATTCTAAAAACTTCTTTCGTCGGCTTTTTGATGACTCGGAGTTTCTCTATCACATCCTCAAACTAGGAGAAATTGAACAAGAAAGAAAAAAGGATTCTAGAGAGAGTTTAGTGGAATGGTGTAAAAAAAATATGAAGAATTCATCATTTATTTATAGGGGTTTGATCAAAGAGTAGGCCTTAAGTTTCGTTTGTATCTTCCGCGTACAAGCTCTGTTTTCTACGTTCTTTATATCCACACGATGATATTTATGAGTACTACAATTTTCATTTAGACCCCGTCGTTAATTCTCATTCAATCTCAGATTTACAAATCTGTAATGAATTTATCGCGCTCGAAGAGTGGGGACTAACTTTCATCCATATCTTTAACATACGAGCTTTATTCTCGAGGTTCTTTATATCCACGTTTTGGTATTTACGAGTACTATGACTTTCATTTAGACTCCATCGGCTAATTCCCATTCTATCTCAGATCTACCAATATGTATCGAATTCGTCGCACTCGAAGAGTAGGGACTAAGTTCCGTCAATATCTTTCGCATACGAGCTCCGTTTTCAACTGTCTTTTTATCTTTTAGCTCCTGTTAACGATATCTTAAATTCTCGTTTAGATTATTTTGGCTAAAAATCGACAGTTCTAAAATTCGATTCCCGGGTTGTGCACTGTTATACTAAATCTTAGAAAAATCATAACTTCCTCATACGAAGTCAGATTTGGACGTTTGATAAAAGTGTTTTAAATTGGGGAGAATTCTATTTTTTTTTAAATTGAGTTTTGATTATGATTATGTGTGTCCACTTTATGATGATTTTGAGTCTTGTGTGACCAATTATGACTTGGATACCCAAAAACAAGATTATAATACTTAGCTAGTGGGTTTTGTGAAAGCATTATAGATGGCATTCACTTGCATGTTGGATTAGCTACCCTTTTTATGGTTCATTTGTGAAGGTGACATGTTCTTAATGTGTGGATCATTTTGGTGTTTAATGTGTTATGTGTTATTTAAACAAGGGATTCGTCCCATCGTTTGTGAGATATTATGAACTTTAAAATTGAATTGGGTTTTGGAAATTAGAAAAATTGTTCATTGTATTTGCCTTAAAATTGTTGATTTTGTATTATTAAATCTTAATGATGTTTTAGTAGTGTTTCCTTATTTTCCTTTTTTTGAATTCTTATTACAACTTTAGTTTTGTTTGTTTTGAAAAACCTTGTAGGGGTTTTTAAATTGTATATAAAATTTGCAAATATAAAAAATGTCCAACGTCGATAATGCTCACTAGGCTTACCAAGTCTCACATACGTATTTTGATATGTGTTAATATTAAGATTCTTTGAAGACCAAGATGGAACTAACATTTGTACATTTAGAAGATGTTTTATTTGAAATTAAGATGTATTTAAGGATATTTATTTTAGCGTTATCTCTTGATCAGCATGGTACGCCTTGACACTTTCAGATACTTCATAAAATCTAAGTCGTGAATTTCGTTTCACTATTAAAAAAAACTATTTAAAATGAACGTTTCAGATACTTCATACTAAGGTTGATACACATATATAATACGATCAAAAACTCATATGAAGAAAAAATCATCAAAAACCAGCCACACATATTATTCCAAAATTTAGGATTGTCTAAAGTATACGAAATGTTAGTCGAAATGTGTTTTAGTTTGAAATATCATGTTTCACAACCCTTTATTTCTCGTGTCTAGAGTTTACTGTTGATACAAAATTAATTAGTAAAAAAAATATATTGTTTTTAAATTTCAAATTTAATAATCATTTCACAAATCTTAAAATCTAGTTATATTCATAATAAAGCTTCATTTCTTGATAGTCATTTTTGTGTATACCTATATATTTAAACATAACACAAACAAAAACTATGATATTTTTCATTTGAAGTCCATAATAAGACCAAGATTTTGTTTTAAAATTCTTTTGGCGAGTTGATGAAAGAGTCTAGAGTATGGGTGAGTATTTGCATCGGACCAAAGTGGTTTTTGGACCAGACCGATTTTTGAAAATATTATGGATCATGGACAAGACTAGATGAGACTTACCGGGTCCAAGTTTAAATATGGTTTTTCCGGTTCTTTTACACGGTTGGACCGGTACAACTTTACTTGTATATTGTACAAGTCGTTAAAATACGTTTTTAGGTTTGATACAACTCATTAAACGAATATGTTATTTGGTTTGATACGTTACAACTCGTTAAAACGATTATGTTGTTGGATTTAATACGTTACAACTCGTTAAAATGAATAAGTTTTTGGGTTTGATTGATATGATACAAATCATAAAAATGAATAGGTTTCTATCCTATTCTCAACCTCTAGGACCATTTGACATGTTTTTACTACGCCCGTAGGGGTCAATGACGGTTCCACATACCCAATCATTTTTATATATGCATGTAACAAAAAAAAAGTGATTTAGTGGTAGGATCAAGCAAAACAACAAAGTTCATAAAATCGTTCATCTTGTTGTAGGCACCCCCAATACTTATCAGATTTCGTCTTCATGTATTTTACCATTTCGAGAAACATTGGTTTGGTTGACCACTTTCTTAGATATATGTTCATATCTAAGACTTCCCACATAAAAAGATTTATCAAAGGTTTTGATGTAGCTGAAACAAGCTCTGTTTTTGTCTTGATTTTTTCAAGGAACTTCACCATATCTGTTACAATTTCGAACTTAGAATTTTCTGGTACTCTACCAAGATCCCTTTCATATGATTTATCTGTCAAAATACATAAAATTTAGAATTATAGTCTAAACAAATAACGGAAAAGCTGAAATATTTCAGTTTTAATATCCCAACTGTGAAGGATTATAACTCATTGAATATAACACCAAAAACATCAAAATTATACTTTAAATTCATCTACAAACTCTAAATTACACGTTGCAACAAATTGTATGTCAATATGACTTAAAAATAATGAGATATTCTGATTTAAAGAATTTCACATAATACAAAACTTAAATTTCTTGCTGAAAAGCTGAAATATTTCAGTTTTGATATCCCAATTTTAAAGGATTATAACTCATTGAATATGATAACAAAAACAACAAAATTATAGTGTAAATTCATCTACAAATTCTAAATTACACGTTGGATAAAACCAAATGTCAATCCGACTTAAAACGAATGACATATGATTGTTGAATTTCACGGAATGTATGTCTTTTTAATTCGTCGTCATCGTACATACATGTTATGAGAGAGACCAATAAATGATGCAATAGGTCTTCCGTATTCGATCAAACCGTCAATATGATATGGATAATTAGAAAATATATTTGAACTATTCTTTATAAATCAGGTCCAAAACCGATTCTTACCCTGAACCAGTTGGACTGGACCGGTTTTGATCAAATACTAGAACCGATAACCGACCTAGGGGTCCAAAAAAAAGGTTCAGGTTCCAGCTCTGGTCCGGTCAGGAACATCGGTCGGGTTTTGTTCACCGATCCAAATGCTCACCCCTAGTATAAAGAATGAATGTTTGGCCCGTGGGAAACCCGATAATTTCAGGTATGTCAGTGCAAGCGAAGAATCCGGAAATTGCGCCCGCCCAGTCTAAGCACCGCAAACTTATAAAATTAGTAATTAATTTCCTTTTTAAAATCAATACTACTTTTAATTTATGTAAAATTTCTAAAAGAAAATTGATACTTCGTTCGAACATATTGTAACTTAAAAAGATATTTATTATCATTTTTTTATTTTAATAAAATATATCATAAACAATAATTATTTAAAGTTGAAGTTCTTTTTTTATAATATAAAAACGTATTCTTAAAATAAATAATGACCAGAAATATATTATTTTTGCGTACATTTTATATTTAATTGAAGGTTAACTAGTAAAATATCAAAATGGATAGGTATTATGGAAAACAATCACCCACTTCTAGAATAGACTTTATGTAATCACAATAAATGATGTTGTATTTTTTATTTTCATATTTATTTTTTTAATTACCATTTTATTTATAGTTACAATCATATTTGTTAAAATTCTATTTGAACTTTCGTACAAAAACCATGTAAAGAATAATGTTTGCTTTATATGTTTTGACTAAGGGAAAATGTTTTAAAAAAGAAAAGCTCAAAATATCATAGTATAATTACGGAAAAAATTATATATTTATTTTTTGTCTATTAAAACATTTTTTTATGAAACTGTCAAATTGTGTTCTTATAGTTGTTTTTTTCTTTTCTTTTATATATATATATATATATATATATATATATATATATATATATATATATATATATATATATATATATATATATATATATATATTGTTTTTTAATATGACAAAATATTAATATAATAGTTATTGTATGAATTGAAAAAATGTGAGTTTAAATAGGAAAAAATGTAATATATAAGTTTTTGTGTTTAAAATAAGGTTTTATTTACATTTATATTAAAATTTTGGCACAGTTTTGATAGGCTCAAAGGAAATAATGTTTTTTTTTTCATGTTAAACAATAATATGGTATGTTTTGTTTGACATTACTCTTTAATCAAAAGAAATGATTCCTATACAACATTATTTTTTATTAGGAAAATGAATCGTACATAATAATATTTCTTTATATACAGTATTATTCTTTAATTAATGTCTTTCTTAAACTATAATAGATATGATAGTTAAATAAATTTAAAAAAAAAAAAATACAAATTCAAATGATTCAAACCATAAAAGAAAATACTGTGTTTTTATGCATATGTCCACAAATCATATATGTAATAAAAACGAATCAAATATTATTTAATAATAGAACAACAAAATATGAATATAATATTATTTAATAATAGAACAATAAAATATCAGTGACAAAATCCACATAAAATATGCTTGCAATTGAAACATAATTTTTATTTTTTTTTCTTTTTGTTATAACTCAAACCGAGTTTGAAAAGATGGATGAAACATCCAACGGCCCAGAATGGCGGTTTAATCTTGCGGCTGTAAATTGGCCACGTAGTGGATTGGAGTTAATATAAGTTTGGCGCAGGAGAGGTGGGACCCTTGTTCATAGGAAAGACAACATCAAGCGCTGGGTTGGATTGGGCCCACGACATGGAAAGAGCAATGATGTCTTAATGATATATATTATTTATTTACTCATTGTCAGAGTGAAAGAGAGAAACTACACAAATTCCCAATGTACCCTTCCTTCATTCAAATTCTTTTTTTTTTCTTTTTCTTTTTTTAGAAGCAAAAAATTTAACAAGTTCGAAATTTATTTATAAAATTATCAAAAAAATCCAATTTAGGCACACCAAATTAAGTTTTCATATTTAGTTGTAAAATTGAAAACAAAAATCGATTTTGTTAGTTTATTTATACTCTAAAACTTTGCAAATTAAAAGGTCTTATTTAGATAATTATCTACTTTTAAATATATTATTTTATATTTCATTTAAATTATATTATGTTAAAACAAAAAACAATATTTTATGTATATTCTTATTTAGCCAACTTGTATGGTCTCTCAAAAACAATTCTTATATCTATAACTTTGACTTAAATATTTTAATTACAATAATTTTATTTTAAAGGAAATACTAGAAAACCCAATCTATGTTATAGGTCACTAATTGAAGAAAAAAACGGCCATTAATTTTATGTCTATATAATATTTTTCTTTTCAAACCGTCTAGTTTCCTAAATATTTACTTTAATACGATGGCAATAAAAAGTTAAACTTATTTGGAAAAAAAATGTTATATTTGGAAATTTTCAAATAAATCTGCTAAACGGAACATAAAAAAAATAAAAAACTTCTGAAATTTTTTCTAAAATTAAATATATATATATATATATATATATATATATATATATATATATATATATATATATATATATATATATATATATATATATATATATATATATATATATATATATATATATATATATATATATATATATATATATATATATATATATATATATATATATATATAAACAGAAATATTCCAAAAATAAAAGTTTTTTTTTTAATAATATTATGCCTATCACAAACTTTATTTATGGATCTTACGGTACTTATTTATATATTTATATTACCATTAATAAGATAAGCAATATAAAGTATAGAAAGAAATATGATGTTTTACGTAGAGAATTTGTAAATATACACACAAAGTGACGTAAAAGGCTTTGTAATGAAAATTACAAAAAAGTTCCCATAATAATTTTTGTTTGATTTTAACAACTTTATTTGATCGAAAAAAGTCATCAATAAGGTTGGAGAGAGTAGTGTCACCGAAACCGCACTCTCTACCCCGTCACATAAGCGTCATGTCAATTTATACCACACAAGTGTGGT
Organism: Lactuca sativa; assembly: GCF_002870075.4. Lineage (NCBI taxonomy): Eukaryota > Viridiplantae > Streptophyta > Magnoliopsida > Asterales > Asteraceae > Lactuca > Lactuca sativa. Next base: position 216,735,607 of record NC_056631.2, on the reverse strand, counting down.
TTTTGCCACACCCGGGGTGGTGTCACACTTTTATTTATTTATTTATTTAGTTTTTTTGTTAACTATTTTAATTTAATAAAACTTATTTTTTTAATAAAAGAAAAACATAATTTTAAAAAGATAATATTTCATTAATTAAAAATACAAATACCATACATTACTTAATTTAAAAAAAAAATAGAAAAACAAAGTAGAAACATAAAACCTACAACTTAAAAAACACACACACACATGAAACGATTAAAAACTTGAAAAAAAAAAAACTATAAATTAGCCACGATTGATGTAACGGTTTTTCACTTCCTCCTTCATCGCCAAAACTACTTCAAGCTCGGCCCCGGTCATATTCGACGTGTCCATCGCTAGTATTCGCATGTCACTCTCTCTTTGTTTCCGAAGCTCTCTTTCAGAAGCAATTTTCAAAATCTTGTCCATTCTGTCTTTTATACCCTTCATGTCGGATCCCATTTCTTTCAAATCATCTGAATCTGACGCTTTGTCTTTGCCTTTGCTTTTTGATTTGTCTCTTCCCATTGGTCGGGAAGGTGGTGAAACTGGAACAGGTTCATCTTCGTTCAGATCAAATTGAACACGAGCATCTGATGTAGTGTGGTCGAACTCAGATGTTCTGCTGCGTTTTGACCCACTGTCGATATGTTCGTCTAATGTTTTGCTACTCAGCCATTTCCTGTTATCTTTCAAAAAATTCCAAACTTCAAGAAACTTGAAAGCCTTCAGATTTTCTTTTTGATACACTTTCAACGCTTTCTTCAAAATCACTTCATCGCTTTCTCCACTTTTCCATTGACGTTTCATGTTGTTCCACAAGTCATTAAACAACATGACTTCTTTGTTCATCTTCCCCCATTTGGAGTACACTTGATGTTTTGAACGGTATTCTCCACGGTTCATTCCTTTATGGAACCTGTGTAAAACGCGAATCCAAAAGCGGTCATGCTTTTGGTCTTTTCCAACCGTCGCATCTTCTGAAATATCGATACAAGATTGTGCCAACACTAACGCTTCCAAAGGTTCCCAACATCTAGCCCCCGCCTTCTCTTTTCTTTTAGTTGCTGCTCGAGTGGGTTGAGTCTTTGTAACGAATTCCGGTTCAGAATCAGAAACGACCGTTTCTGGTTGTGTTTGTGTTTGTTGAACAAACTCGGATTGAGATGAAAAATCAAATGGATTAAAATACGGGTCGAGTTGTGGTAGTGGTAGTGTTTGTGGTTGTGGTTGCGCTGGTCGTTGTGGAAAATACGGAAACATAATACGAAGGTGAGAAAATCGGTTGATCAAATGAATGTAGTAGAGTGTTGGTATTTCTGACTGGTGTTTTTTTTTTTTGCTTGGTCGTTTAGAAGATGACATTTTTCAAAAAAAATAGAGAAAAGGAGTAGAGATATGATAAAATGTTGTGTAGAATGGTGATATATATATATATATATATATATATATATATATATATATATATATATATATATATATATGTGTGTGTGTGTGTGTGTGTGTAGTAAAGTTAAAAAAAAAAAAAAAAAATTAACCACAAAGACCATTCAACAGTCAAAAGCAGTCAACACCCAAGGACCAATCAAAATTTGCGGTATTCCCTAGCCGCATTGCGGCCAAGACCGCACTAGACCGCGGTCTGGGGGCGGTGTTCCTGGTCTACGTGGCACAAAGTGCGGTCTGGGACCGCACCCACACCATGCAGCCTAAATATGGTGGTCTTTATTCGGTTTTGAATCAAAGAAATCAAAAATCAAACCAAATTAAAATCGATAATGGATGCGATTATTGCTAGCTCATACTCATGGAATACAAATAGGAGTAAAAATGACTGTGGTGACTAGACAAAATGGATTTGCTCACCTCTTACTCAGAACGTTTGGTATGCCTTTGACGAAGCCCAGCGTGGTCTACGTGGTCACGGAAATCCGGTGTGCACGCTATCCCGACCATTCGTGGTCGGCAGTGTTGGTGCTTCTTCATGATGCTGACGACGAAGGTAGAATACGAATATGATTCTTCTTCTCTCACACACTTCTTCTTCTCTCTTCTTTCTTTCTCTTCTCTCTTCTTTTGGGCAGTGGAGAGTACCCTGGTGGTTGTGGCGGTTCACGGAAGGCTCATAGTGGCTGATCTGGAAGCTCTCTACAACCGTTGTCGTGGAGAGTATAACGGATGGTCTCATTTATCTTTGTAACTGTTTTTGTTTCTTTTTGCTTCTTTTTCGTTTGAATTTTATGTACTGTTTTTCTATCGCAATTTAGTTACTTGCTAATTCAAGGATATAACGAATGTTTTTGTTAACGTTATAAAGTCCAAACTAAAATTTTCTTTTAAAAGAAAGTATTTATGCATTCAAAACCATTCTTCCAAATAATTATTAAAAACCCTTTTACTTAAATGATAAAACTTAGTTTCCAAAAACATAGTATTAAAATAGAGTAGGATCGTGATATTACCGGAAGTCTCCTAAACAATAACAACACTAATACGATTGTGCAATCACGCCGCATCCTTTCATCCCACATCTGAACAACTTGAAAAATATTTAACTTAAAAGCGCAAGCCTGAATCTTAGTGAGTTCCCAAAGATACCACATACTTTAATACATATACAATGCATACAACTAATGGCTCAAGACCTTGTGTCGTTCCACCCGACTCGCAACCTATATTTGTTCCTTCATCTACAGTTGAGTCACAGCCTCTCTTCGTTTTGTCATTAACAATCGAATCACATCCCAACGTTGTTCTGCCATCAACAACAACTCACGGCCTTATGTCATTTTGTCATCAACAGTATGTATCTAGTTTTACAGCCTACCATTGTTCCACAATTAATCCCTAAAATGAAAAGTATAAGTACCATATAATCAAGCAATCAAATCAACACACATATAAAAGACTAATCTAGTCTACTACTATATCATACACTAACATGGCCTCTAGCTCTACTCGATATACATACTCTTCCCTAAATCGCTTTTGACATCCTCTTATGATGTGGCCTCTTGCTTGACCGAAGAAATGGTATGAATAATCTTACCCCACCAATCCTTTGCTCCTCCACATAGAAGGTTCACAACAAACCTCACCTTTGCCTCTTCATGGAAAAAGCCCTCCCGGAAGGCACTCTCCATTTCCGTTATCAAATGCACACTAACTATCTAGTCCTTCACTCCCTCAAACATAAGAGGATGGAAAGTTGAAAAGTCACGATACATCATGGCCCAAGCCCTTAGTGGTCCAACCCTACCAATGGTTATGTATTTATCATAATATATGGCGATCAATTGGGCCTAATTTGAGTAGGGGCAAAGTAGGGCCTAATTTTGGGGCCCTAAATTTTCTGTATTATACACTTACATAGGCTGGCCCAACTCAAAATTAGAAACAAACTAAGGCTGAAGGAGTAAAGACTCGTCGACTACCCACGAGACACACCAAGAAAATTCGACAACCACCTTTGTGATTTACCTTTAGCGATTCAAAAATCAAAATCAACAGTGTGTAAAGTGTGATTTTTTGGTAAATGTTGAAATATGAATCAATGTTGAATTAGAAATCAGATTACAATTTATCAAATTATTAGATTATGTTTAATGTTTATTCGAAATCAGATTATTAGATTGTTAAATTATGTTTATCAGAAACTTGAATGTTGCAGTTTTGTTTTTTATTATCATAAATTATGAATTAGATAAATTTTGATTGAAACTAATGAACTTGTAGTTTATATAATTTAATTTGTTACACGTGATGGCCTAAAGGCCTTTTTTCGACTCATCTAGGGCATTTGAATCCTCAGGAGTGGCCCTGGCGACCAATTCCTCCTTGATCCTAGAGAGAATCTATGGAAACAACCCAAGCACAACCCTCGAGACCAAAGAATCCACCAAATCTTATAGGTCTATATCACTCAAACCCGGACCTCAACTGCTCTCACCCTGCCTAGTCACATCCATACCATAGATATAGAATGAAATAGATTCCTACAATACATAGTGCTACCTTGTACAATATATATATATATATATATATATATATATATATATATATATATATGTGTGTGTGTGTGTGTGTGTGTATGTATGTATGTATCACCTACAAGCCCCTTAGTACCCTTGTGATACTTCCTCGATCACAATATGTATTTTGTGCTTCTGGTAGTATAGGCCCACACTACTTTACACACCTATCCATACTTGTTACAAAGAGTGTATTAGAGTTCCTAAGTTGCCCTTTACCAATCCACTAGACCTTTTATCAAACATGCACATATCTAGCCACACACATACACACACACATATATATATATATATATATATATATATATATATATATATATATATATATATAACACTAATCTTCGTAGATTCTCTCTAGGATTCCTCGTCTACTCACATACCAAAAGAATTTTATGTTATTGTCGTTGTGTCGCCTTATGAATGCATAGTGGTACGTAATTGAGGAGGAGATAGACATTCAAATAGACTCCCCTACCCTAAGTCCCTAATCAAACATGAAAAGACAATAAGACCGAATAAAAAATCTTTAAGGCTATCTAATCCTAATTGCGTACAACCTTATAGCATTCACTTAACGTTGCAACGATATTAACATAGATTCCACAAAGCACATAGAAAGAAACACATTAGTCAATAAGGGTTCCCTAAAAATCAGGAAATTATTACGTGCAGTTCCTAGACATATCCTTCAGTCTACAATCTGGCATGCATTTCTATCAACTACATAAATAACGTACATGCAATATGAGTATATAGGAAATCACTTTCCTTTATGAGATCTGATTGACTGAACATATTTTATCTTCCTCTTTTTATAAACTTAAGTTAGATCAAGAACGATGTTCCTAGTCTCAAAGCAAGAATCAAACAAGAGCATACAATAAGGTCGAGTTCATTTTCCAAATCCAACTAATTTTAAGATTTTATTTATAGAAAGGTTCTCTTTTCAAAATCATTTTATAAACCAATTTCAAACTAAAGCTTTATTTTAAAATAAAATAATTAAACATTCGAAACCATTCTTTCAAAGTATTATAAAACCCTTTTTCTTAAAAGACAAAACATAGTTTCCAAAAAACATAATATTAAATCATATAGGATCATGACATCAACAAAAGTCTTAAAAGCAATAACAACACAAATGCAATTGTACATTAATGTCGTGCCCTTCCCAATCACTTCTGGAAATCATTTAACTTAATAACATAAACGTAAAACTTAGTGAGTTTCCCAAGATACCACATACTTCAATACACATAAAATGCACACAAATAATGGTTCAAAACCTCATGTCATTCAACCTGACTCACAGCCTAGCGTCGTTCCGTCATTAACAATTGAGTCACATCCTCACATTATTCCATCATCAACAATCGAATCATAGCCTAACATTGTTCCTTCATCAATAGTTGACTCACAGGCTCGTGCATTCCACTTTAGGTTCACAGCCTAGCATCGTTCCACCATCAACCCCTCAAACATGACTCATACAAGTATAATAAAATCAAGTAATTAACATACATACAAAAGACTAATATAGTCTACTTGTATAATCATAAACTAAAGTGTGTGTGTGTGTGTATATATATATATATATATATATATATCCTATCATGCAAAGGACATATACTGTCACACATAGAATAGTGGAAAAACTCACATGAGTCGAGCAGCCAAACCTCAACAGCAGTCTATGCAACAAAACAGGTAGCACAAACTACCTAATACCAATCTGAGACCAGTGTACAGTCAACTACTCAAATCCACCATATTTTGACTGAAAGTCAAACTGGTCAAAAAGTCAACGGTCAACAGACAATCACACTACGACCCAGCTCATGGTCGCATCGCGATCACTAGGCGACAAAATAGTTACGGCCTCAGCTCCGTATTAGCGGTGTGAACATTCCTTTGGCGTATAACGCTTTTCAAGGCATAATTCATTTTTATTAAGAACTTAACCCCTTAAGACCAAGGCTCATCTTTTCAAGAAGACTTCAAAATATAGTCTTAATGAATAAGGTTTCCAACTTTATCCATTTGCATGCCCCAAACATACTTTTCACAAAATCTAGATCTAAAGAGGAAAAAATAGACAAATATTGATGTATGGCTTAAAAGGATAGGTAAACACACACTCATTTCACTTAATAATGTCCAAAGAACACTCAAGAGCAACCTTTAGCACCCAGAGTTCTCAAAACTCCATAGGAATCAAAAAAAAGGGACCAAATACATTTAAAATGCTCAATCTAGCAAGTTAGAACCATAAAGCTTGAGACTTGATCACTTGTAGAGCTTGAGGATGTAACTAGAATGTAGGAAATCTCTATATATTTCTTTACTAGGCACCAAGGAGCTTGCTTCTTCTTCAAGAACCTCCAAAATAGCAAATATTTAAGGGAACAAGGAAACATAGGCTAGCGTTTTTGAATTACGGTTCTCTTGAGAAGAAGGTCGTAGGAAATGACTAACCCTAGAAGTTAGTGTTCGTGTATAGGGCTTAATGCCCAAGATAAAGGGTTTGGGCTCTTTGTGGCTTTGCATTCCGACTTTTGATGGGTTTTGGGGAACTAAAAATGATATTTTTATAAAATAATTTATAAACAGAAAACGAAGAATTTAAAATAACAAGTATATTAGTCCATTGTAACAAAACCACCAAGAGGATCTAAATACATGAACTAGAAAGATTATGACAATCATAGGATGTTAGGAATACAATCTTTGAAGACTTAGGGTGAGATTTAAAACCATAACTGGAACCGGACTGGAATCGGTGTAACAACCCAAAAATTCAGATAAAATTTTTCATTTAATAATTAGAAATCTCAACCATATTTGTCTTTCCAAAATTCCATTACATAAATTCATTTTCCAAAAGATCATAATATTCAAAACAATAAGTGCGGACATATTGGAGAGTGCATGTTGCACCATCAAGTTGGGCTCGTGCCCTTAGAACTAGAAGTACCTAAAACACTCTTTTTTATAGTCTGCAAGCTCTTACGTCGTGAGCAGTGTCCAGACATGGTCATGCCACGTGTCTCGTCGATTCGTCGCATCTCACATAGTGAGAATCACTTGCTCATGTCGTGAGAGTCAAATTTCACGTTGTGACAATCATGATTCACGACATGGTGGTCAAAGGTTAACCTTTTAGTTGAATTCCATTAACTTTCTCATAATAGCATCCTACTTTCATCTCAACTTCAAATAGCCATAACTTTCTCATACGGACTTCGTTTTCATCAAATTTTATATCCACGGAATCATAATCACACGAACTACAATATTCTTCATGTTGGGCTTAGAGTGTTGCGTCATGGGCTCGGTCCTTAGCCCAGTTTTGGTAGTCGGTTTGGGCCTGTCCAACCGTGCATTAATTTACTTTAGGGTTTTAGTATTTAAGGTGCATACATGCATCATTAGTAAGTAACTCTTTTATTATTTTTCTCATTAGTATTGTAAACCCTAGCTCGCCTCTACAGTGGAAGTTCTTCATCGAGCTCTGCTGAGGCGTGACTATATTTGAATCATAAGCTTTACTTTGATTCCATACTATGTTCATAATCGTATTGTGTTTGAATTGTTTGTTTTTCATCAATATACCTGTGAAAGATCTAAACGATCTAAGATTTGTTCTCATCAATTATTATCAAAGCATGAGATTGTGTAATTCATACACATCTCTTTTGTTGAAGAAGTTATTAGGGTTTTTCCGCATTGATTGATATTAATTGAGCCGTCATTCCATATTGGCGTATCTCATTAATTGTCGATCTTACTCTAACGATAAATTACAAGTTTGATCTTAAACAGGTTATCGATCAAACTTCATCACAATGTCCATGGATGATTCGCAAACCAATCCGATCAACATCTCCAACAATATTGGATCAACGACAAGGATTCCAATCTTATACACTCAGGATTATGAGGTTTGGACGCACCACTTCGAAGATTATGTTATCGGCTCAAAAGATAATGGGTACTTGATCTGGGAAGCAATCACAGTTGGGCCATTTGCTCACTCAAGCACCTCAAAGATTGTCAAAACTCAAAAGGAGTACAATCAACTTATAAATTATGTGAAAGACATCCCTCAAGACGAGAAAGAGAAGTTTCAATGCAACATCAAGGCCTTAAGAATGATTAGGTTTGCTTTGCAGTCAGATACGTTTCGATTGGTGAGTTATTGCGCTACAGCTAAAGAGATATAGGACAGGTTGAAAGAATTGTATTCCACTGATGAAGATCTGTAACATTCGATACAGACCTTGCTGCTTTCTGAATTTGGTGATTTCAAACAAAAGCCCGAAGAAAAACTCATTCAGGCTTTTGATCGATTTAATCATCTTTTAAGTAAGATGATAAAGCACGGGATTGAAAGGAAGGTTATTAACCAGAAGGTTACCGTCATGAACAGTCTTAGACCCGAATGGATGGTAGTCGTGTCCACAGTAAAGGCACACGAACAGTTTAAATCATACTCTCAAGCGAAATTGGTGGGAATTCTGAAGTCCCATGAAAGTGCAGTGTCAAAGGAAACGAACATGGTTTGAAGTTTGGGTTCATTAGCTCTTGTTTCAAAAGGGAAAAGTGTTATTGAAGAAGAAGAAGAAGAAGAAGAATTGGATCTTGCTGACTATGATCTAACCGGTGAAGAGTATGCCCTGATGGTTTCCAAACCCAGAAAGTTCATCAAAAGAAAGTTCCCAGCCAATAAGAACCGAAATTGGCAGGGAAGTTACAGTTCTGAAAAGGTGAACGAGGAACCAAAGATAGGTTTGAAGTCAGAAGAATCCAAGAAAGAGGCGAAGAGTGGTGGTGACTCAGGATTTGATTGCCATTATTGTGGAGGCAAGAATCACTTTGCCAAGGACTGCATGCTGAAGAAAAAGGCAGAAAAGATTGATGAGGATGATGAGGAAGCGAACCTCTTGAGACGATTGGAGGAGATCAAGAAAAGAAAATCAGCAGCTAACAATAAAACCATGAATGCTTTGATTGTACAGGATACATGTAACAATGATGAATTCGGTGGAATGGAAGTGTGGTCCACGGATTCAGAGGACGAAGAAGTAAGAAAACCGACCCATGGCAAGGCGATGCTGGTGAAAGAAGAGTATGCTGCAGGAAGGTGTTTGATGGTAACAGAAGGAGTATCTCAGATGAGAGGATATACAACAGATGGCTGGCTGGAAGATGAGAAGGAGCGAGAGGACAAGTGTTTTGCTATGAAACCTGCCAGTGCACAGATCAATGAGTGTGATGAGTTGATCAAGAAGGTACAAAATATTCTTGCTTCTCTGAAAATACCTATTGCTAACTATGAAAAGGAACTGAATAGCTTAAAATCTAAATTTTCTAGTATAAGTAGTAGTCTTACCCAAACTCGTGTCACAAACTCTAACCTAACTGATCAAATTAGCAGGATATCATCGAAGAGTGAGGAGAGGAGGATGTGGATTGAGCAGAAGGCGAAATAGTTAATTAGGTCTAAGGATGAGTCAATTTATTTGCAACGAGACAATCTTAAGCTTTTAAAACAGCTAAACGTTTTTTGTTTAATTGCTAAAAGACTCTATTTTAATATCACTCAATTGCATCTCGATTGTGAAATGGGAAAGAAGATACATTGCATGATTTTACCCTTCCTTGAGTTAAAAGAGGATGAAGTCGATGCCAAAGCTTACAACTGTGAAAATGTTGTATCTTCTGACAAAGTCTCTCCTGCCTACAAAATTGGTCTTGACAAAATAGAGTCCTACATAAAGTTCAAAGACCATAAGGACATGCTCAAAAATCTATTAGATGAAAATGATAGATAGAAGTTAATGTTGGATTAGATGTCTAAGCCCATAACTATTATTGGTATGTACTTGACCCGAGAGTAGCATGGTCCATTTGGGTTGCATATCATCAGGACAATTTGTTAAGATGGACTTCTGAGAGAAGGTTATTTATGGTTTATTAATATATTATAAGTTATAATATATTAATATGAAATCATATGTTTTAATTAGTATCGATCAAGAATTAATTTGGAATTAATTTATTGATCAAAAGAGACTAATTAAATCTATGGGGAATAATTATGATAATTAGTTATATTTATATGTGTTGGGCTTATGACCCATGTTGGACCAAGTTTATGTATGGATACATAAAGAGTTGGGCCACATGAACCATGGATCATAAAACCCATGGGTATGGATTATGGGTTATACCCATGACCCTTGGAATCCTACATATAAATAGGTTACTCCATAGCCAAAATCACCACTTCTTTTCTTAGAGAAATATGGAGGTGTTTTGGTGCATGGAATTCTCTCTCAAGAGCCACCTTTGTCCTAGGTGTGTTGTGATTCCATTTGAGGCATTTCATACTATTGGTGCTAAGCTCTTAAGGCCAAATACATCAAGACTTTAAGCCACATAAAAGGTATGTTTCCCTAACTAGTATATTATATGGTTTATGTCAAATGCATGCTAGTTATAGGTTTAATGCCTTGGAAACCATTTGCATGTATAATTAGTGAAAACATAGATCCAAGGTATTTAGGGTTATATGTGCACCATAGGATGTTGTATTATACCAAAACCCAATAGTTAAGAACCGAAACTGTACAGAAATTTGACTCATGGAATGCCAAACTAAGTTCAGAAAATAAAATTGATGTTGAAAATGCATCTGAACTTAATGAGGATGATAACCTGAGTGAAATCTCTGTAGAGGATGTGGTGGACTGTTCCGAATTTGTCAAAAGCGAACCTGAAACTCACAAAAATCTGATTTCTGAAAATTTTGTTGAGTTCGCTCGCTCGTCGACAGACAAGACCAAAATTCTCAAGGTAAAAGTTGTTGTGTATCAAAAGGTTCAAACCACTCCAAATCAAGTCTACACAGTTCAAGGAGTCACTCCTCAACAAACAGCAAAACTGACAGCTATGGTAGAAGAAGATAATGCAGCTGGATGTGAAGAGTTCTTCTGGTCAGCACCAATAGATAATGCTGACAAAACAAAAGGCCTATCTCAGAAAACCTCATGGAGAGTGAATGGTAGGTACGTGCCGGAACCACTTAATGAGCCTGCACGATATGATGTGACAAGCACAAGTGGCACCAAAACATCTTTGGGCGAACCAGTGATAACTACCAGTGAGACATCTTCGTCAAAGAGCGAAAGCCATGCTCAAGTTCCAAAGAAAAAGGCCAACATTCACAAAAATCCAAAACAGGTGGCAGAACGAAAACACCAACGAAATCTGAGATACAAAAAGAATCTCTCAGAAAGAAAACAGTTTTGGAGATCTCAAAATCCTCATTACGTAAGGTATGAAAGGATGCATAAGACACGAGGAGAATCAAGAAGCAACCAAAAGGAAGGTTTCGGTCCTTGGAATGAAAGGAACCAAAAGAAAAGCTTCGGTCCGCAGCAGGTAAGGAACCGAAAGGAGGGTTTCGGTCCACAGCAAGTAAGGAACCGAAAGGAGAGCTTCGGTCCTCAGAGCATAAGCAACCGAAAGAATGGTTTCGTTCCTCAACATAATAGCAACTGAAAGAATGGGTTCGGTCCCAAGTTCAATCAGACGAACAGAAGGGAAGAGTGTTCTCGGTCTCAACCAAGGAGGAGTAATAATCAACGATCTAATACCGCTTCAAAACCCTATTCTTCTCATTCTCATTCTAATTCTTATCCTTCAAAATATTTAAAGGGGAAAGGAAAGCTCTTTCCAGAAGACAACAAATGCCCGAAAGAGATCCAAAAGAAAGCAGACGTCAAAATCTCAAACCCTACATCTAATGAATCTAAGCCAAACAAAATTAAAGTTTTCACAATAAAAAGAAAAGATGAAACAAATCTAATTAAAAGAACTTATTTGGTTGATGTTTCTCTTACTATTCCCTATCCTGTAAAAGGCTCACAAGGACCCAAGAAACTTTGGGTTCCTAAATCTGCTTTATATTTTGCAGGTTATACGTGACAAGCAGTTTGACGAAGAATGGTATATTGATAGTGGCTGCTCGCGTCACATGACATGACGAAAGGAAGAACTGAGAGAGTTTCGGTCTCTCAAGGATGGTGGAATTGTGAAGTAAGGAAACAATTTGTTTGGAACTATCAAAGGCTATGGAATGATTACGAATGGCGATTTCTCAATAAGAAAGGTCGCATACGTTGAAGGACTGCATCACAACCTTATCAGTGTATCACAGCTGGTAGTTGGGACCGGATTGAAGGTATCGTTTGATAATGAAGGCTCAGAGATAGTCGAAAAGAAGTCAAATAACATTCTATTGAAATCGAAGCGAAATGGGGAAATGTACCCTTTAAACCTCAATCCAATTCGAGGGAAACAAGCAGTCTTCTTACTAATGAAGGCTCACTCAGACGAAAGTTGGTTATGGCATCGAAGACTCTCTCATATTAATTTCAAGGATATCAACAAGATGGTTTTAGGAGATCATGTTCGAGGTCTTCTAGTTCTCAAATTCGACAAAAAACATCAATGTGCAGCTTGTGCAATGGGAAAGCAAAGTCGACAAAGTCATCATTCTATTATCAACACAAAGGTGATAGAACCATTGGAGCTGTTGCATATCGATCTATGTGGTCCCTCCTCTATTGAAATCATTGGTGGGAACAAGTACATTTTGGTCATCGTCGACGACTTCTCTCGCTTCACATGGGTGTTTTTCTTAAAGCAAAAATCAGAGGCTACTCCTAAGCTCAAGCTCTTCATAAATCAAGTTGAAGTTCAACTAAGGAAAGTGGTTTGTAACGTAAGAAGTGACAATGGCATGGAATTCAAGAACAAGGATTTCGAAGATTTTCTAGCTGAGAAGAGAACGACTCATAATTTCTCGACTCCATATACTCCACAGCAGAATAGAATCGTCGAAAGACGAAACCAATATCTGTGTGAAGCAGCTCAAACTATGCTAAGCTTCGCTTCTTTGCCTTTGTATTTCTAAGCTGATGATATTGCTGCTGCTTGTTACACTCAAAACAGATAATATCTAAACAAGCGATTCTCTATTACTCCTTACGAGATCTTACACAACCGCAAGCCGAATGTAAAATTCTTTCATGTGTTCGGTTCAAGATGCTTCGTCTTCAACTCAAAAGAGAATCGAAACAAGTTTGATGCTAAGGCTGATGAAGGAATATTCTTAGGCTACTCCTTGCACTCGAAGGCATATAGAGTTCTGAAAAAGCGCTCAAAGAAGATTGAAGAAACATACTATGTCACTTTTGACGATAGCTATGTTAAGAAGATGAAGACAACTGAAGGTGCAATTCAGGAAATCTTTCCAAAGACCAGTCACGTTACAGTTCCTATCTCAAACCTTTTCGAGCAATATATGCTTCTTTTTGATGAACCTAAAAAGGCTATCGATTCTGAATCATAGTCGAAAGATAAAAAATTTGACAGTCTAAAGCAAATCATTGACGAAGTTGCACAGAAGATGGTTGTTGATCAACCAAAGGCAACTGAAAGGCCTGACTTAAGCGAACCTTCTGGTGACCGTCCTTCTGTCCAGGGGGAGGATCCGTCTCAACCAAAGGATCAAGGTCCTTCATTCCAGGGGGAGAATTCAACGTCACAATCTTCTAGCTCAACCGAAACTCCAAACGAAAGGGAAAATTCTGATCCATATATTGAACTCGTGTCATCATTTGAGGGGGAGAATACACATGTCAATGATGATGATACACTATCAGAATTGGAAGAAGAAATCAATGCAGAACTGGATCCCTCTTGTGATCCGAATTACCCACCTCTCATTAAATGGACCAAAGATCATCCTCAAAGTCAAATCATTGGGGAATCTTCAGAAAAGGTATTAACTCGATCACAGATCAAAGCGAAACAAGTTGCACTATTCTCTCAAGTAGAATTTTGCATGTTCAACTCTTTTGTCTCCAAAGTTGAACCGAAGACTGTGAATTCGGCTCTTGATCATTATGATTGGGTTCAAGCCATGCAAGACGAGTTGAACGAGTTTAAAAGAAACAAAGTATGGCGTCAAATTCCAACTCCAAAGGATGCTTCGGTTGTCGGTCTCAAGTGGGTATTCAGAAATAAGATGGATAAGGAGGGGAATGTGATTCGTAACAAGGCTCAGTTGGTTGTAAAAGGCTACTGCCAAGAGGAATGTATTGATTATGAAGAGACCTTCGCTCCAGTTGCAAGATTAGAGTCAGTTTGAATCTTTCTTGCTTATGCGGCACACAAAAACATTGAAGTCTATCAGATGGACGTAAAGTGTGCCTTTCTCAACGGAGAACTTGAGGAAACTGTGTACATTGAGAAACCGCCAGGTTTGGTGAACGAGAAGCATCCAAATCACTGTTACATCCCAGACAAAGCGGTATATGGCCTAAAGCAGGCTCCCAGAGCATGGTATGAAACTCTCACTCGATTCTTAAAAATGTCTAAACTTAAACAAGGTTTGGTTGACCCAACCTTATTTCATAAGAGAGAGGATAACCACCTTATGACAGTCCAAATTTACATTGATGACATCATATTCAACTCCACGAATCCCATCTTAACAGCTGAATTCAGGAAGTTGATGGAAACTAAATTTGAGATGAGCTCAATGGGTCCAATTAACATTTTCCTTGGCTAAAATATAAGGCAGGGACCCGAAGGCATTTTTATCAATCAGGAGGCATATACAAAGACATTGCTTGCTAAGTTTGGCATGATAGGAAACTCCAAAGTGAAAGTTCCAATGGCTTTTGGGACAAAGCTTACACCTTCTTTGGAGAAGCCAGCCGCTGACATGACGCTTTATCGTCAAATGATTGGGTCACTAATGTATCTTACAGCTAGCAGACCCGACATCATGTTCTCAGTTTGCTACTGTGCCCGGTTCCAAGCTAACCCACATGAACCTCATATGCAAGCTGTGAAAAACATCTTTCGCTATCTGAAGAGAACCTCCTCTCTCGGTCTATGGTATCCAGCCAACTCAGGTATCTTTGTCCAAGCATTCTCCGATGCTGACTTAGGTGGTTGTGGATTGGATCGTAAAAGCACCACTGGAGGATGCCAATTTCTCGATGGTAAATTGGTCAGCTGGAAATCAAAGAAACAAACCTGTGTTTCTCTCTCCACGGAAGAAGTTGAATACATTGATGCCGCCTCATGCACATCTCAGGTTGTATGGATACAGAGTCAATTTAGAGATTATGGGCTGAGCATGAAGAAAATCCCACTATATTGCGACTCTAAAAGCGCAATTAGGATTTGTCATAACCTAGTACAACACTCGAAAACAAAACACATAGCACTGAGGTATCACTTCATCAAAGATCACGTGGAAGATGGCAACGTGGAGATTCACTTCGTGAGGACAACTGATCAACTGGCAGATATATTCACTAAGGCTTTACCTGAAGCAAGTTTCAACAAAATCTTACAAGGCCTAGGAATGATAGAAGCAGAATCAGTTCCAAAATCACCTTCTCTTCAATAAAGGTAAGAATCGAAATAGATCGAACCGAAATGAACCGAACATTCGGTCTATTTCGGGTTTGGTCTATTTCGAGTTCGGTTCAACCAAAAACCGAAATGAACCAAACGCTCGGTCTATTTCGGGTGCAGTCCTTCTGAACTCGTTAGCTTCTTTTACATAGCAAGGCATTTTGATTGTATTCTTTTGTACACTCTTTTAAATACTCATTTTTATGTTTCTTTTCATTTTTTTTTATTTTTTTTATAAAATCCAAAAATATTTTTCTTTTTCGTTTTATTAAAAATTTTCACAAAATACAAAAGTATTTTTTTATTTTTATCTAATGCTTTCCTTTGTATCAATGATACTCTCGATGGTGAAGCTCCAGCAGGTATAACCTCTTTTGTATAAATCAGTTAAGTGTCCCTAGATGCATGCTGCTGCATGTTGACTAAAGCCTCTATAGATTTTGAGTGAAGCCTTAATAACATGATATATACAAATCATGTTTTCCCAAACTAGGTTGTTTCATACACTCTAATCATGAGCTACCTTACTCTTCTCATATTGAGCTTAGAGTTTTTTGTTTGGTCCTTCTTTTATAGCAGAGGTACTTTCGCTTCTTATACCACCTATATCATTATTCTTCATTACACTTCATCTCACTTATGTAACCCTTGAGACTCTCAGCATTTACCACTGAGATTTATGGTTATACAAAAATTTATGTTAATGATCTTAGTTTCGTGTCACTACGTACTAAGTGAAACCCACTATTCCACACCTTTAATGAATTGATGGAGCACCATTACTATGATAAAGTTCTTGAATGCAGTCTCTATTTTATTTTGAGTGATCCTTCTGAAAATATATAATACCAATATTTTTCTTCCCCAAGGATCCAGTTAAGTTTTTTTTTGAGATTTCTCATTCTTCAACAAGTCACCGAATATCTTACCTACCTACTTGTTTAATAGGCCACACTGGTTTCACAAGTACTTCGTTCACTTTCGGTCTTATATCAAGTATCGAACTCTTGATTTGAAGCGAAAGCCAACCTTTATAGCTTTAATTATTTAAAAAAATGCCTAACCAGGATACCGACCTAACCGGTCACTAGCATAGCATCATCCTATATACTAGGATACCGACCTCAACCATGTCTCTAACATATACCATCCCAACTACCAGGATGCAAACATAGCAAGCAATAACATAGCAACGATACCAGGATTACAATTCGATAAAGGGCCGGCCTTGGTGACGTAGACCCTGTCGATATAGTGAGGATAACTCACCTCGCAACTGCCGACTGAAGAGATAAGATCACGCTGCTCCAACCTCTAACACGAACTTCACCACTGATCAATCACCAAAAAACTGAACTCAATAAATACCAAAATACCCCTGGAAGACAACTGGTTAACCCAAGACTATTTCTACTCGCCGAGTCACCCCGCTGACTCGTCGAGTCCCTATGCTCCGAAACTCCCATAACACGACTCAACTCGTCGAGTCGCCCCAAGACTCGTCGAGTCTCACAACTCTGAGTCTAATCGTACTCAACTCACTGAGTCATCCCTTGACTCACCGATTCACAGCTCAACCAGAAAGGGTTAGGACCTCACGACCAGACTCGCCGAGTCCAAGAACAAACTCACCGAGTCCAAGGCTATCTTCAACCAACTCGCCGAGTTGTTCTTCCAACTCGTCGAGTTGCTGCCTATCTTCATGCAACTCGTCGAGTACACCCATGTGTACTCGCTGAGTACCACTAGCTCTTAACCCATACAGAAGCTTTCCAAGCCATGCAGGGTCTCCAATCCATATATCTACTCTTATACAAGCCATCCATCATGTAAAGTGGCAAACTTTATGTGAATCCAAGGAGATCTAAGCATAATACACTCTAGGGCTAGGGTTTGGGACTAAAAGGCTTCATCAACAACTCTTGAATAGGGACTTTATGCTCTTTTGGATCATCACTACTCTAGATCTGAGGTAGCAACCTCAGATCCAACCTCCAAACTCAAGATAACACTAGATATACTCCCCAAAATCCCACAAATGATAGATCTAGATGGGTAACAGCTCAAACAACGAATCATTACCTCAAGAGAAGACTCCAACAGAAGAATAAGCCAAAATCTTGTAAAGCCCCTTGCTCCAAGCCTCTTAATCTTCAAAGATCCCTTCAACAACCCTCCTTCAAGATCCATATGCTCTCTAATTCTCTCAAAAACGAATATTAGGGTTTCTGGACTTCAAGGGAGAGTAAAGTAGCTGGGGAGAGGGTATTATGTTCTTTATATAGGGCTCAACCCCCGGGATTAGGGTTTTCTCCACACAGCACCAACTCGCGGAGTCCAGCCACCGACTCGTCGAGTTGGCCACTTAACACGCGACTAGAATCGCGACCCTACTCGCCGAGTCTACCCATGGAGTTGCCGAGTTGACTATTCACATTTCACTTTGAACCCTGAACTTGCACTCCTGAACTCAGGATGTTACAAGATACATCTGCTCACTCCAACCTTCTCACCATCAAGCCTCAACAAAACCTCATCATTTATCTTACACCCTTCATCTATGAACCCTACATTTTGTACATCGTCAAATGTCTCAAGTACTCACCTCTTACACCATTCACATTTCACTTTGAACCCTGAACTTGCACTCCTGAACTCGGGATGTTACAATTCTCCCCCACTTAAATTAGGCTTTGCCCTCGAAGCCTGCGGCAACACAACTCCAGAAACTACTCTCGCAATACACCACCTGGCATTAACCAAACCAGGTTCCTCAAAACACTACCACCGAAACCCGAAACCCAACTCTTCTCTTGCGGTGTCCGGACCACCGCCTCAAGCCGGCCACCGGCCTCATCCTCGGATAACCACACTTATCAACCGAGTACCACTCCATGATACTTCACTCGTTCCAGATCACAACAATCACTCGACTCTTACGAGCTAGATATAACCTTGAACCACCGGGATCCCGACCCGGTACCACACTGCTATCATTTTCCTCGCCAGACATATCTTTCACCGAATTCACTGCTGAGACTTAAGCTGCTCCCTTCCTGAGTCCAACTCTATCCCTTCCATGCTGACAGGATGACACATCCTTCAGCCTCAGAGCAACTCCCATGAGTTCTCCTCCGCAATCACATACACATGCTGAACTGGCTCTAGCATCCTCACGTTGGGAAAATCCGACACACTAACGACACCTCCAAACATCCCCCAGGATGAATTACCACTACTTGCATAATTTCTTGTTCACAACCAAACTTGGAATCCAAGGCTCCATCCTTGCATCCCTTCCGAGCCTCTTTGGCTCTACACCCTCAGAATTCCTTCCGTGACCTCAGCAGACATCCAACCCGGATGAGTTTCCACACCACCGGCACAAACACACTGCTCAAAACCATAATTGGAACACCTCAATCATACCTCTGCGCTATTTCTTTCACTTCTATGAAGTTACACTCCCTCTCGGAGCTACATACCTTTCCTTTTCCTTATCCAAGGAAATCTACTTGGCCGCCTTGTCACTACAACAAGTGCCACGGTGCTCGCCCATCGCTACACCATTCCCTTATAGCATAACCGCTATCCCATGCACCACACATGCTCTAAATCTGCTCGCAAGGACTCTCGAGTCCATGCACTACCTTCCACTAATCATGATCAATACTCGAGGTCAAACCTTCTGATGCTATCACATCACAACATACTCATTCCATCTCCTCATACAGATCTATCAACACATGCAGAGTCTTCAGCATGACTGGACCGCCTTACCAGGCCTTCAGCCAATCTGGACCACTCTCAGAACCTTCAGCATGTCTAGACCGCCCTCCAGGGCCTTCATCCTGTCTGGACTGTTCTCCGAGCCTTCAGCCTGACTGGTAAGCCCATCGGCCTTCAGTCTATCCGGACGGCTCAAGTAGCATTCATCATCCGGAATTATCCCTCCAGGAAAACTCTCCCATACACTTTAGGGGCTCCGAACTCTAACTCCATCCTACATACTCAATCCCGGCCTGATCATAGGCCTTCCACAATCAATCTCCCTTTTTCCGAAACCCTTGGTCTGTATCCCGCCCCGTATGCCTGTCACTTGCTCATACCAGCCTACGCTCTTGGCTGATAGAACTGCTGTTGAATCCCAACTGCTAATCAACCTCTCCTGCTTGTTGGCCTTCCGGAGAATTTTCCAATTCTCCCCACTTAGAGCACTGACTACCAACCACCGGTCGCCATAACCGACCTCCTTTAACAACCCTACACAACACATTACCTTACACGCGAACTAATTCCCACTAGAATGAGTAACCCTCCCACAATCACATATCAACCCTGATCATCTCGGACTTGAAAGAAGCCCGACCTTCAGCTAACCACTCCTCAAACTGCAGATGCTACCCGACATTCAGACCAAAAGCCTGAATTCCCACTAATAATCCCCATGGATGATAACCAACAAAACTCCCAATACCAAAACCCTAACCATACCATAACCCCTAAGGAACAAACGAATACAATACCAAAAATCACACAACGAGACTAGTAGATATACAATACTCCATAATAATCACAAGATAACAAGATATCAAGAAGGAAACATACATGCAGCTGCATCCGGCTCTGCCCTGACCTCCTCTGCTATAAGCTGAAAAGCACGCCCCTGAGCCCTCGGGGGCTTTGCTCCACCCTGACCTCCACCTGTAATCCTCAAAGTGGCCGGTGCTGGAGCCTGCACCGGTCCTGCAATAAGTTGTGGACAGTTGGCCCTCATATGACCAACCTGATGACCCTGATAACAAATCCTCATATCCTAAACTGGGGATGACTGACGGCAATCCCTCACATAATGCCCCTCTCTCCCACACTTGCGGCACGCACCACCAGACCTACAAACTCCCGTGTGACCCTTCCCGCACTTCCCACAAGTGCGGCTGCTCTGATCTCCCAACCTAGAATCAACGGTCTTGGACCGTTTTGGTGCTGGCTGCGACTGCAACGGAGCCTGCCTCTGCTCTCTTAACTGTAACTCAATCTCCAACTCATGCTGCCGAGCGGCCTCCTGCAACTCCAGCAAGGTCTCGCACCTCTGCGTAGACACAAACTGTCTGATATCCCTCTTGAGCATACTCAGATATCGGGACATCTGAGCCTGCTTCGAAGCAAAATTCGGGAAAAACATCGCCCTTTTAGTGAACATCCTGGTGATCTCCGTCACCGACTCTAAATCCTGCTTCAACTCCAGGAACTCCTGAGCCAACCTCTCTCTCTCAACTCGTGGAACATAACGAGTGCTAAACATCTCCCGGAACTGATCCCATGAAACCGCATCCCTCTGCGCATCCGAAAATGACCCCGTGGTCAATCTCCACCAATCCTTCGCCCCGAGCCTTAACACGTTCAGAGCGCACCTCACTCTCTGATCAGCAGGGCATGAACACGTGATGAAACACCCCACCACGTCTGACAACCATCTCATAGCAACAATCAGGTCCTGAACTCCATCGAAGGTAGGGGGCTTCGTATAATCGAAGTCCCGATACTGAAAACCTCTACCGGCTCCTCCCCCTGCCGTTGCTACAATCGATGTAGCCGCCACGACAGTCGTCTCTGTAAGGGCTGCATAGCGCTCATCAAAATACTCGATCATGGCAGTCTTGATTGACCCAAACAGTTCCAACAACTCGGCCCAGAACAATGCAGCAACCTCATCATTCAGGATCTCACAAATCCTAGCATCCAACTCGTCTGTGCTCATCTGACCAATAACCTCGGGAGGTACTGACCCACCCTGACCACCCTCTCCTGCTCCCGATCCCGATCCTGATCCGCTCCCAGCATGCCTCGTAACCACCATACTAAAAATACCGCAAAACATCAGACGCTCTCCCAAAGCCCCGAGAACCAACTCCCAACCCTACCCTAGAGGTTGTGGCTTCTTTGATACGTGTATGGGTCCTGTGCTTTCAGTAGTACGGGCCCATACTACCTTCCACACCTACCCATATTTATATCAAGTATCACCACAACACCCTAGTGATGATCATACATAACAAGCACTCAACCCTCACTCCTAGAGGAACACTGGAAATCTCATACAGAGGGAATCCCTAGGCTAGCAGGCATCATAAATCAGGCAACTTGATCATGAAATTCCTGAAGATCCCTAGCCTAGTACTAGCATGCTGGTCTATCATATCTCAAAAACATATATCTTGTATGGTATTTTGGGGTTACTTACTGGCTCCGGCTGATCGTACCTCCGCGTCCTATTTTACTCATTTTGAAAACCATTTTAAATTCTCTTTTGAAAACTCTCCTTGATTTGAGACTGGATTCACATGAATGTTCCTCCAATTCACTCAAACCAAGGCTCTGACACCAACTTGTAACACTCTAAAAATTTCAACCAATTTAAACTTTTCAAAAACAACCCAGTTTCATTAAGTTATTACAAAAAGGTTTTCAATACAATTATTTATCAGAGTCTTCCCAGAACCACATCGTAAAACATAATCATGAGGAGCGGTACGATCACGCCTTTGCCTTGCCACGGTCTCCTGAAGTACGTGAAACATTTAAACCACAACTATAAGCCCGAAAGCTTAGTAATACCAACTACATAAACCATACACATAACATGCCATATCATAACAGAACACCGAACAGCCATGCACTTCGGGTCTACTGTGTGACTGGTCCGCCGTACCGGGAATTCAGTCCACCTGGTCCACCCTCCGAGTCTAGCCATATACATCGAGTCTACAGTGTGATTGGTCCGCCCGCACCGGGCCTTCAATCCACCAGGTCCACTCTCTGAGTCTACAGTATGACTTGTCCGCTCGCATCGGGCCTTCAGTCGGCCTGGTCCACTCTCCCAGTCTAGCCATATACATCGAGTCTACAGTGTGATTGGTCTGCCTGCACCGGGCCTTCAATCCACCTGCACCGGGCCTTCAGTCAGCCTGGTCCACTATCCGAGCCTCGGCACGTTTGGTCCGCCCTCTTGGGGCCTACAGCATATCCGGATCGCTCGCTGGGCCTTCAGGATAACCGGTCCGCCCTGGGTATGTTGGCCTATAGTACAAAGCAGGACCCGCCTCAACCCAACCCCGGTCCAACAACCATGTACACATAAACATTCAATCATATAACAATTCACATACAATCAAACCGATCTAGCAGATCACATAACATAACATCATCCTAACCAGGATATCGACCTAACCGGTCACTAGCATAACATCATCCTATATACCAGGATACCGACCTCAACCATGTCTCTAACATATACCATCCCAACTACCAGGATGCGAACATAGCAAGCAATAACATAGCAACGATACCAAGATTACAATCGGATAAAGGGCTAGCCTTGGTGCCGTGGACCCTGTCGATATAGTGAGGATAACTCACCTCGCAACTGCCGACTGAAGAGATAAGATCACGCTGCTCCAACCTCTAACACGAACTTCACCACTGATCAATCACCAAAACACTGAACTCAATAAATACCAAAATACCCCTGGAAGACAACTGGTTAACCCAAGACTACCTCTACTCGCCGAGTCACCCCGCTGACTCGTCGAGTCCCTATGCTCCGAAACTCCCATAACACGACTCAACTCGTCGAGTCGCCCCAAGACTCGTCGAGTCCCACAACTCTGAGTCTAATCGCACTTAACTCACTGAGTCATCCCTTGACTCACCGATTCACAGCTCAACCAGAAAGGGTTAGGACCTCACAACCAGACTCGCCGAGTCCAAGAACAGACTCGCCGAGTTGTTCTTCCAACTCTTCGAGTTGCTGCCTATCTTCATGCAACTCGTCGAGTACACCCATGTGTACTCGCTGAGTACCACTAGCTCTTAACCCATACAGAAGCTTTCCAAGCTATGCAGGGTCTCCAATCCATAGATCTACTCTTATACAAGCCATCCATCGTGTAAAGTGGCAAACTTTACGTGAATCCAAGGAGATCTAAGCATAATACACTCTAGGGCTAGGGTTTGGGACTAAAACGCTTCATCAACAAATCTTGAACAGGGACTTTATGCTCTTTTGGATCATCACTTGTAGCACCTAGTTCCCGGTACGTAAATCTTATTTGAGTATTTTCCAATTTTAGCCTTGGACTCGGCGAGTCATAGGTCCAACTCGCCGAGTAGAGGCGGGACCCGGGACATGTTTAAGTTGGTGACTCGGCGAGTCCATATTCTGGACTCGGCGAGTCACCGATGTTGGATGAAACCCTAAGTTTCAGGGGTTTGCACCCTATTTAAGCCTCATGTCCGCCCCAAGCCAGCACCCATTCACCCTCAGAGCCCCCAACCCTCGTTCAAAGCTTATTTCCTAGAGAGTTTGAAGCATTTTTGTGTGCTCTTGAAGGTTT
Organism: Lactuca sativa; assembly: GCF_002870075.4. Lineage (NCBI taxonomy): Eukaryota > Viridiplantae > Streptophyta > Magnoliopsida > Asterales > Asteraceae > Lactuca > Lactuca sativa. Next base: position 216,711,669 of record NC_056631.2, on the reverse strand, counting down.
TGAGAAGGAAGTGGTGTAGATCAAGAGGAAGGGAAGGACGCCAAGCATCTTAGTGTTCTCTCAGTGATTCCTTCGAGGTATAACCCGTTTTCCCTCTATTTCTATGCTTATTACTCCATTAAGTCTTTCGTGAGCCCTTCCCCAAGCTTGTATGTGTAATATAATTTGTAATAAGTTGATTGGCCTTTAGATCTAGGCATGGTTGAGCTCCAGGAGCTCATATTTGTTGCCTTTATGGACCCATATTGCATGAAGACCCTAGATCTACCCTTTTGGGTGCATTTTGAACCCTAAAACCCTTAGTGGTGAATATCTACACGTAAAGTTGGAAACTTTACGTGTGATTCATGCTCTAGGAACCCAAATCTGTGAATGGCATGGACTGGATCCAAGCAAAATCACGTTTATAGTGCTTGCATGGTAACGACTCGGCGAGTCGTTCATCTGACTCGGCGAGCCTGCTTGCAAGTCTCCGAGTTTGTCCCCTTTTCGTTGTGTCGAGTGTGAGCAGTGAGTCACGGGGTGTGACTCAGTGATTTGGAAGTCGAACTCATCCATGAAGGAACTCGGCGAGTCATTGCCCTGACTCGACGAGTTCAAGGCAATCTCCTTAGATCAAGATCAGACTCGGCGAGTTGTTCATACAACTCGGCGAGTCGCAGCATAAGTGTTCATCGGATGAAGATTCACTCGACAAGTTGTTCATATAGCTCGGCGAGTAGGATGAAGGACTTGAACATCAGTTTGGGAAGGATAACTCGTCGAGTCAACGCCTAACTCGACGAGTAGAGATGGGATTCAGGGCAATCGAGTGGATAGGGACTCGGCGAGTTGGAGAGCCAACTCGGCGAGTCGGGTCAACTGAAAATTGACTCTGACTTTGACTTATGACATGATCAAAGGTAAAATGGTCATTTTACCCAAAGGACAGTTAGCAATGCTTGACTGAGTATGTTGCGGGAATTACAGCCGGAGGATTTCTGGAGCAGCAGCAGCAGCAGTAGACAGTCAGTTCCCGATCAGATCAGCAGCTACTTTGAGGTGAGTTACCTTCTAGTAGCGGTGGGTCTATGGCCACAATGCCGGCCCACCAGTAGGAGTCGTATGTTAGATGATTGTCTTTGTGATATCATCTAGGTTTGCTGCTACCTGATAGGTTATATGCTAGCATGATATGTTTTATGTGATAGAGGTAGAGATCGGTTGTTAAGACCGAAGGGCAGTTCAGACACCCCAGAAATGTCTGACAGTATATGATTATGTGTTTGCATGCCGGCTTGTTATGTTATATGCAATAGAGGTAGTAGGAGGGGACCAGTCCCCGAGTTCGGTTGTTAGAACCGAAGGGTAGTTCAGACACCCCAGATATGTTTGATAATATGTTATGTGTGTTAGTAGCAGTAGGGGGTGAAATAGTCCCCGGGGCTCGGTTGTCAGGACCGACGGGTAGTCAGCACCCCAAAAAAGCTTGACATGGGTAGTCAGCACCCTAGAATGGCTTGACACAGGTAGGTCGGTACCCCAGAATGGTCGCACGGGTAGTCAGCACCCCAGAATGGCCGTACCGAGTAGTCAGGCACCCCAGAATAGTATGGCAGTATGTATGTTATGTGTTGTATGGTATGTGGTACGATGGGGGAACTCACTAAGCTTTGTGCTTACGTTTTTCAGTTGTTGTTTCATGTACCTCTTCAGCCAAGGGGAAGGAGCAGGCGCGGTAGCGGCTCATCACACACACTCCTTGATTCCGCATTTATGAGTTTACCCTGGGATTGATACTCTGATATTTTGGTTGTTTGACTATTATGGATTTCAAATTTGGTTTTCGATGTGAAATAGTTTAATTAAGCAATGTTTTAATTATTAATGTTTTCTAAAGTAATGTTTTAAAAACGAAATTTTTGGACGTGAAAATTGGGTCGTTACATCACTACTCTAGATCTGAGGTAGCAACCTCAGATCCAACCTCCAAACTCAAGATAGCACTAGATATACTCCCAAAAATCCCACAAATGATAGATCTAGATGGATAACAGCTCAAACAACGAATCATTACCTCAAGAGAAGACTCCAACAGAAGAATAAACCAAAATCTTGTAAAGCCCCTTGCTCCAAGCCTCTTAATCTTCAAAGATCCCTTCAACAACCCTCCTTCAAGATCCATATGCTCTCTAATTCTATCACAAACGAATATTAGGGTTTCTGGACTTCAAGGGAGAGTAAAGTAGCTGGGGAGAGGGTATTATGTTCTTTATATAGGGCCCAACCCCCGGGATTAGGGTTTTCTCCACACAGCACCAACTCGCCAAGTCCAGCCACCGACTCGCCGAGTTGGCCACTTAACACGCGACCATAATCGCGACCCTACTCGCCGAGTCTACCCATGGACTCGCCGAGTTGACCATTCACATTTCACTTTGAACCCTGAACTTGCACTCCTGAACTCGGGATGTTACAAGATACATCTGCTCACTCCAACCTTCTCACCATCAAGCCTCAACAAAACCTCATCATTTATCTTACACCCTTCATCTATGAACCCTACATGTTGTACGTCGTCGAATGTCTCAAGTACTCACCTCTTGTCACTACTCTTACAAAGGTCGAAGTTGTTCCCATGACCTGCCTTTCTCACATCTATTCAACCGCTTACTATGACAAGGTTGCTGATAGGATTCACTTTGATATTCACAACGAAAAGACCTTTATCTCCAAGAATCGCTTTTGTGCCCTAATTGGTCTTGCTCATGAACCCACTCTGGTAAACCCCGACTCGATTACTACTGGTCAACTGTTCTCCATGTTCTACCAAATGGGGTACACAGAAACCCTAACCACAGTTACCAAATTCAAGAAGTCTTGCCTTCCTTCACAATGGAATGGCCTCTTCACTCTTCTTTTCAAAGGTCTATCAGAGCGTAGCGCCGGCTCAGACGGAGCAAGCAAGTCATTTATGACTGTGCTTTATGGGTTGTATCCTGGGGTAACTTTAGACTATGGGGCAGTCATATGGCAACAACTAGCTCAAAGTTTGTATTCTTCATCACGATATTCAGAGATTTCATGTGGTAGGTACTGGTCCATTATTACAAAGTGGGTGATGGATCGTCTCCACGTTCCAATCATGGCAGACTCTCTTCTTTCCTCTATCACAACCTTTCACACCACAAAGATGATCGTCACATATCCTTCCAAGTATTCCTTCATTGGATCGATCCCAACAGCTATGTATGACTGTGTGTCTGACGCAAGCAACGTTATTCAAGAATACAAGAAGCTTCCTTCTTCGGGCCCAAGGGAACTCACTCCTGCCATGATTCGCTCTATCGAGGAAGCAGACAAGCCTGCGAAGAGGGTCAAGAAACCAGAAACACAAAAGGAGTTGAGGGTTACTAAACCAACCAAGGGTGATAAAGGGGGTCAGGTTTCCAAAGTTCAAACACCTAGGAAGCGAAAGTCAGAGAAAGCAGCCCCAGCTCAACCTAAGCCGAAGAAGTCAAGAAACCCGCTCGACGACTAATTCTTCAATCTTAAAGTGATTCTTACTCAGAGTATGTGTCACCTACTCAACCCACACCTATTCTAAGTGAATCTGACAGTGAAAGCTCATAGGATGAGGGTTCGGCGCGTGGTGATACACCGCCTCACTCGCATACACCAGAGGTATATGTTCAGTCCAAAGCCCCTTCTCCTCCACAAGTTTATGTTCCTGTTTTTATCCCTCTTATTTTTCTCATCACTACATCTGAACCATCAACTACTATTCCCATTTCTGTTACAATCTTTACTGAAGCTACAACTACCACCACTACTGGAGTTCGAACCAACGTATCTGATACGGGGGCTCGTTCTTCAGCACCCACTCCTCCAGTCACAACCGAACCTCCAGTTACAACCGAACCTCCAGTTACAACCGAACCACCAGTCACCACCGAACCTCCTGTAACTACCAAACCCCTATCTCCTACCCAATCTACTGAAACCAACACAGTTCTTGGAGGGGAGGACTTGGAGTTTGATTCCACTTACTTCAGTCCTTACCATGTCTAAAGTGATGATGACGAAGATGCTCCTGTAACCAAGCGCCATCTCAAGGCAGTTACTGAAAAGCTTGATCAGTTGCTTTCCTCCTCCTCTACTAGTGCTTATTCTAAAGCTGCTCTTAAAGCTCTATTTTCTTCGGTTGTTAAGGAGCGTGATGCTTCTCTATCTGCTGCAGCAAAGGCTATCGAAGTGTCTACTTCTCAATGTCAAAAGTCCTCATCTGTTGTTGAGGCTTCAACGAAGGGATGCAAAGAAGCGACCACAAAAGTCGATAAACTAATTTCTGAGGCTCAATTGTTCCTTGATTCTTTGCAGGCTGCTGCTCAAAAGAACTCTCAGACAGTTAATGCTTCGGTTGATAATCTTCAGCGTTCTCTTCAAGCTGAAAGGACTAATCTTGAAGCCGCTCGTAAGGCCATTGAAGCTGCCATTGCCACCCTTCACGCTGATTTCAATGATCGTCTGACTCAACTGGAAGCAGAGTTGGCTGTCGAAAATCGCATAATGGATGAGTTAGACAAGCGTACATCGCAGCTGAAAATGCAAAACCTCAAGCTTCGCACTGCAACACACGAGCTTAATGATTTAAAGTCTGAAAGGGAGGTAATTCGAAGCTCTATAGGTGACGTTCATTCCATTCTACATCATCTTCTTGATGCACATGATCCCATTATGACTATAACCATCAGACGCCATTTGGCTTACAAACTCAGACCTGCATTGGATATCCTTAGTCGGATTGAGGGTGTTTCGGTGACTAGTGTCCAACCGAAACAAAGGGGAGAAAAGGCAAAAACTCAACCTCCTCCCGAACCTAAGTCAACAGCTGAACCGAAGGATAGTGAAGCTTCGGTCAGCAAAAGGGATAAGAGGAAAAAGAAAATTGGTGAAGATGATACAGATAATGATGATGATGATTTTGAAGATACTTTGGGTGAAATTCCCTCTAAGCCTTTTCAGAAAACAAAACTTTCTGACAAAGAGTTTGCAGAAAAGATCAAGAAGGAAACGGCTGAGCTGGAGAAGAAGCAAAAAGAAAAGGAGCTCTTAGAGAAAAGGAAGTCCATTTTTCCAGAGTAGACCATTGATTCACTTCAAAAGAGATGCTATAGATGAACCGAGTACTCATTGGCACTATTGAATCATTAAAAGTGACCCTCTTGAACTTCTCCCTACCGCAGTCAGCACCTCATCCGCAGCCAAGATTTTCTACTTCAGTCATCCGCAACCAAAGTACAAGGATCGGCAGTCTTGATTTTGTTCTCAGTCTGTATTGTCTTATCTATTTTATTTCTATTGTCCAGTAGACCTTGCATGGCTACACATAGAAAACCTTTTGTATTGTAACTCTTGTGTCTCTATAAATAGAGACCATGCTCTTTGTATCAGACACGGATCTTTACTTTCTAATACATCTTCTCTGGATTTATCCTTTCTATTTCTTTCTTACACAACCATACTTCCTACTGTTACATAACAGATTGCAATCACTCTTCGGAGCAAGTCTTTGTGACTTTATCACTAAGTTTGATCTCAGTTACTAACATTGGTTTGAATGCATTCCAAGTTATGAATCAACTTATTTGTATACTTGATATAAAAATTGTTTTCATTTACATTACTTTACTTTCCGCATCTAACTCGCTAACTTCTAACTATTAATATTATTGTTGAGCTAACAGATCCTTCGAGATTAACTATTCCGCTATATACTTGTTCTAACCGTTTTGTTCAAGTGTGTCTCGAAGTTTTTCTCTCAACAAGCTCGAACCTGTCATGTCTTTCGGCCTTGAAAACTCGAAGGATGCACAGTTTGACATGTCAATCACTCGAAAGGCATTTATCTTTCATTGATTCAACTCAACTGCTGTCATCCCCTCTCCAGACCCGAAGGTGGATCATGATCTGTTAGAGTTTTATCTGGAGTTCGCTCAGCCACAGTACTTGACCTGGAGCTCACAGAAGATTACAATTGTCAAGGTACTAAAGCCTTATTCATCCGGGAAGTTCATCAATGTCAAATTCAAAGTGACTCGAGGCTCTGAAGGCTCGGTTCATAATTTCTCTCTGGCTGATCTGCCTAACCTCAACCTTCACGACTGGATACTCCTCAACAACATTTTGTTGTCGAATCCTCAAGAGTATCAGTCGACTATAGACCATATCAAGCGAATGCTTGTTTGCTACATTCATGAAGTAGCAAAGATGGATCAAGAAATCACCTCGGCTATTCATAAGGGAACCATGATCAAACCAATGGGAAGAGCTGGTGATATAAACTCAATGATCAAAGGAAAAATTGACTCAAAATATCACATTGTGATGCTTCTCAGGGGCGAAGGTCAAAAATGCATGTTTGCTCTTGTTGATAAGCACATGTTCTCAACTGCTTTCCTGGAGCATATTTTAGAGATCATTCAGAGGTGTAATCAGAACTCAACGGCCGACAAGAAGTTGTTTACTGATATGCTGAGATGGTATATTCAATTTCGGCAAACTCTTCTTGCTATTATTCCTCGGTTGTTCAAAGTTGTGAAGACAGTGAAGCCTACTCAACAGAAATAATTTCTCGCTCCATTTGACACAAAGGGGGAGATTGTTCGGCTTATAGTGTTGCGTCATGGGCTCGGTCCTTAGCCCAGTTTTGGTAGACGGTTTGGGCCTGTCCAACCGTGCATTATTTTACTTTCTAATACATCTTCTCTGGATTTATCCTTTCTATTTCTTTCTTACTCAGCCATACTTCCTACTGTTACATTGCAGATTGCAATCACTCTTCGGAGCAAGTCTTTGTGACTTAATCACTAAGTTTGATCTCACTTACTAACATTGGTTTGAATGCATTCCAAGTTATGAATCAACTTATGTGTATACTTGATATAGTAATTGCTGTCATTTACATTACTTTACTTTCCGCATCTAACTCGCTATCTTCTAACTATTAATATTATTGTCGAGCTAACAGATCCTTCGAGATTAACTATTCCGCTATATACTTGTTCTAACCGTTTTGTTCAAGTGTGTCTCAAATTTTTTCTCTCAACAATTGGTATCAGAGCCATAGTGGTTGCTTTTTGAAAATCGGAACTCTGATTTTTTTGAAGAGCCCTCTATACCACTGAAGCTCATTTCTAAACAAAAAATCTTCAAAATGGCACAATCATTATCACTGAATATTTCCAACAGTGTTGGTGGTTTTAATCGAGCCCCAATACTGGTTGAAATGAGTATCATCACTGGTCTCAAAGGATGGAAAGATATCTTAGACGACTTGGTAGAGATGTCTGGAGATCCATAGAAGAAGGACCCCACGTTCCAGTCCTTACCCCAATCTAAACTGATGGAGCCACAGACAGGCTAGGAGGATGTCAACCAGCTTTGAACCGTCCCATAAAAGGTGATCTAGACAAGATGGAAAATGATGTTATTGCCTTTTATGAAATCTCTTGTGGAGTTGCTCCTGACAACTTCGACATCATCATAAATTGCAAATCAGCAAAGGAGATTTGGGAGGTTCTCAAAAACTTGTACGAAGGTTCAGAGCAGGCTCAAGACAAGAAGCTCACTACAGCACTCAATGAATTCAATAACTTCAAAGCCCACTCTGGTGAAAATTTGGAAGACTCATTTAAAAGATTCAACTTGATCGTCACAAAATTGTCCAATGCGGGTACCATCCACAGCAATCATGAAACAAATCTGCAGTTCCTTAATGGCTTAGGAAGACATTGGACAACAGCCAAAATGATTGTACAAGGTGACAGGAAGATTCACTCATTATCTCTCTATAAGCTTTATGGAGAATTGCAAGCTCAAGAGTCTACCGTACTCAAGGACTGCTCAGACTTCGAAGGTCCACTTGCATTAGTAGCTCAATCACCTCACACTCAAACCTATCCCACTTCGTATGACTCACCACCGCAGTCATATGTAGCTGACTCAGAATATGACGATGAAGAAGAGTTTCAGAATGCCATTGCTCTTATCAGTTAGAAATTCAATCGCTTACCACCTTCATTTCGCAAAAACCAACAATACAATCGACCACCTTTCAACCGCAACTTTCAAAACAATCACTTCCGTTCCACCAAGAACCCTCTCCCTCCACCGCAGTCTCAGCAAACACAGTCCAAAGAAGTACCTCCACAGTCCCAATCAACTGACTTCGGTACCTCTTTAGAAGACAAGAGTGACATTATTATATGTCACAAGTGCAACAAGGAAAATCACTTTGCCAAAGATTGTAAAGCAAACATAGTGAAAGATAGAGCCTTCTATCTCATAATGGCTCAAGAAGTAGAAGATAAAGAAAAGGGAAAGGCCTACGTTGCTCAAGTGAAAAGGAATCATCAAGTGTGATCATCAGGAGATGAGGATGAAGATAATCTCAGTAAAGGAAAAGGCAAGATTTGTATGGTAGCAACTGTTGATGAAGATGGCCCAACCAATCTAAAGAAGAACCATTGTTATATGGCTAAAGATGGAACTCTAAGCATTGTGGAACAGGTAAAACTTATGATTCAAACTTTAAATTACAACATGCATGATTGTCAACCTTTCATAGACACACTCAATGACACTTGTGTTGCCGTCCTTACATACTACAATAAAGCCCTAGATGAGAACAACATTGCTTCACAGGAGATGTTCCATGTTAGAGGACGTTTGGACAATAAGAGACTCAAAATGGCAATGTTAGAGAAGGACTTAATGCTAGAAAAAGATGCTAGAATGTTAAGTGAAACACAATTAGAAATAGCCTTGAATCAGAGAGATTTAGCACAGAATGAAATTGTACGTTTAAATCTTTTAATTGAAAAGTTGTTTACTAAAACTGAGGCCATTGAGAATCTTGTTAATAATGGGAATGTTGATAACACCTTTAACTGGGGTTGGTCTGATGGTTACCCAACCGCAATGGACTCCTCACCTCGGTTCACACTGGAACGTCCTTATGTCCCACCAGACCGCAACTTCTTGTTTCCGGTCAATAACAAAACATTTCCTGAGGATATCCAATCCCACTTTGGAAAACTTCATGATCAGAGTAATAATTGTGTTATAGAAGAAATTCTCCCTGAATTTCCTTCTCGTGTTGATAACACAGATTCTCAGACATCATCTGTAGCCGATGAGGAAATTGTCATTGGAAGTCCTAAAGTTTCTTTAGACTTCCCAATCTTACAGTCTGACCACAGTGTTACTAACTGTAGTCACGTACTGCAATCTGTCCCATTACCTAATTTCAAATGTCCCAAAGAAATGTCCACCATGACTTACTCTGCGGTAGTCCAAAGCACTACACCACTGATCGAAGTCAAAAGTATTGTGACTATTGAACCAATTAATCATGAACTACCAATTGAAAATTTTGAATTTGGTCAATGTTCTCAAAGTCCTGACTTCTCAAGTTCGGATGAATCGAGTCACTATTTTTCAAAATCCTCAAAAGATTTAAGGAACCCGCAATTAAATGTCACAAACTGCGGTTCTCCTAAGACCGAAGCAAAAAGAGCTTTTAAAGAAGAATTTCGTTCTCGTGACAAGCAACGGGAAATTTGTTCAAAACTTAAGAAATCTATGAAATGTCCAAAGTCAAAAACTCCTGACAAATTTGTTTTCTCAAATTATCATTTCAAGAAAACTGTTTCCAAGAAAACAAAAAGGAAGGAGTTCACTGTTTCTGACAATACTCAAAAAACATCCAAACCTAAGGATAAGTCTTTTCGATCAAATGGTTTTCAAATCAATTCTGTCAATGATCCAAAATGGAAAGGTATTCTACCTACTCCAACCCTTCTAGTGTCAGTTTCAAAATCTCAAAAATGGAAAGGAATTTTGCCAACTCCGGCACTCAAAAGGTCATCTCAAGTGTTAAAGAAATCACATCACAAAAGGTCTACACATTTCATCACACCTGCAAGACCTGTACAAAACGTTTTTTCAAAACACACAAACAAAAGGGTTAAATCTCACAATCCTCAGAATGGACAAAAGCATACTTTTCTTCAAAACCTCAGACCAAGTCAAATGTTAGGGAAAATGACAAAAAGTTCTCTCATGACTCATCTAATCTCTCCAAAAAAATTCGTAATTATCCACAATCTCACAAAATTCCAAAGAACTTCAAACACCTAGTACTAGGCTTGAAAGTTGACTTAAAACCTATCCCTGCCACCTCGCATCATGCATCAATTAACACATCGTATGTGACTCCAGGCTCCAAACTCGCTTGGGTGCCCAAATTAACCACATAATTCCTGTATGCTTTGTGCAAGGAGGATCAAGAAGAAGAATGGTTGATCGACAGTGCTTGCTCCTTGCACATGACCGGAAGGTTAGAGTACCTTCGGGATTTCAGGCCTATATGCAATGGTGGAAATGTCACTTTTTGAAACAATGTGAATGGCATCATACGAGGCTATGGTGCTCTCACTACGGGGAACTTTTCCATTCAAAAGGTTGCTTATGTAGAAAGCCTTAAACACAATCTCATCAGTGTTGGCCAACTATGTAAAGCAGGCCATCGAGTGGATTTGATGATCAATTTTGTTACATAATGACAAGTGATAGAAGCACTTGCTTAATCAAGTCACAATCCGAAGGCACAATGTATCCTCTGGATGTCTCTCTCATCATTGGTAAACTGTAGCTGTGCTTTCTCTCTAAAGTCGTATCCGAAGTTAGCTGGTTATGGCACCGCAAGCTCGCTCATCTCAACTTCAAATACATCAACACCTTAGTCACTGAAGAATTGGTCAGAAGTCTACCAATTCTCAAATTCAGCAATGACACTCTATGTCCTGCTTGTGAATGTGGTAAGCAGTCAAAAGCAAGTCATCCTATAGTAATTGATTCATCCATATCCGAACCACTCGGACTTCTCCACATTGATCTCTGCGGTCCATCAACCGTAGCCAGTCTTCATCATAAAAAATATATACTAGTTATAGTTGATGACTTCACTCGCTTCACTTGGGTATTCTTTCTCAGACTCAAATCCGAAACACCGCAGATTCTCATAAACTTCATCAAAGAAATAGAAATTCAGATCAAGCTTCCAGTAAGACGCATCCGCAATGACAATGGTACTGAATTCACCAATCATCCACTCAACAACTTCTTGGTGTCAAAAGGGATTTCACATAACTTTTCAGCTCCGTATACACCTCAACAAAATGGTGTTGTTGAACGAAGAAACCGCACACTTGTTGAAGCAACAGATCCATGCTCAACTTCGCCCATCTTCCTCTTTACTTCTGGGCTGAAGATGTAGCCACTGCATGCTTTGTTCAGAACCGAAGCATTGTATGCAAATGCCTCAACAAGACACCATATGAGGACCTCAACAACCGAAAGCCAAATGTTCATTTCTTTCACATCTTTGGGTGTAGATGTTTTGTGATCAACAACCGAGATCAACTTAACAAGTTTGCACCAAAGTCTGATGAAGGTATCTTTCTTGGTTACTCCATAAATAAGGTTGTGTATCGGGTACTCATCAGACGTACAAGGTTAATCGTTGAAAGTTTTGACGTAAATTTCGATGACTCTTACATCTACAACACCCCTCCATCTAAAGAAACAACTGCCATTATGAAAAGCGATATTCTTGCTTCTTTAGGACCGTTAAATCTGGTTGAAGTAAACTATGATGATCTTTTCGACCCTGTTGAAACGGCGAAACTATCTGAAGTTCTTGCGTCTCCCGCAGCTCAACAACAACATGCCGATGTTTCTGGATCATCACTCTCCGACGTAGCATCTCTCAATACTTCCACCTCTCCTGTTGAGGGGGAAAGCGCTACTCCGGTTCGTACTACAACCATCGAGGTTCCAGTATTTGATGATGCTCAAGCTCCCACTCTCAGAAAATCATCTGAAACTTCACATTCAGATGAACATCCATCAACAGTCCAGGGGGAACCTTCTCAGCTTCCAGATGAACTCCCTTCAGCAATCCAAGGGGAACCTCTCCAAACTAAAGAAAATGCCTCTCTCGCTCCAACAAGTCAAGATGATTCAGCAGGCTGTTCACAAATCCAGTGGGAACTTCCTTCCCAATCCGAAGCAACCTCTGATATTGAAAACATTCCTTCAACCACAATTGCTGATCATCTGATGCCTCGTCTACATGAGGATCACCCACCAGGCCAAATTATTGGCAACCCATCCGCAGGTATCCAAACTCGATCTGCCAAAGATTTATCTTATCATTTTCACTATGCAGCATTTATGTCCGTAGTCGAGCCTCGATCTATCAATGAAGCATTATTGGAACCAGATTGGATTTCTGCAATGCAAGAAGAACTGGAAGAATTTGAAAGAAACAAAGTGTGGCAACTTGTTCCCATTCCAAAAGGCCATACTATTGTTGGTACAAGATAGGGTTTCAAGAACAAGCTAGATGAATCTGGTGCGGTTATCAAAAATAAGGCAAGGCTAGGTGCTAAAGGCTATAGTCAACTGGAAGGTGTTGACTACGATGAAACATACACTCCGGTAGCTAGAATGGAAGCAATCAGAATATTTTTAGCATATGCTTCTCACAAAAACATCAAAGTACACCAAATGGACGTTAAGAGTGCTTTTCTCAATGGGGAATTAAAAAAAGAGGTTTATCTTTAACAACCTCCTAGCTTTGAAAGTATCGAGTTCCCTGATCACTGCTACAAGCTTCAGAAAACAGTCTACGGTCTGAAGCAAGCCCCTAGATCTTGGTATGAAACTCCTTCTGAATTCTTAGTCTCTTCAGGCTACAAAAGAGGAGTGATTGATCCCACACTATTTAGAAAAGAAAACGAGTCTCACTTTATGCTTGTACAAATATATGTGGATGATATCATCTTCGGATCATCTGATCAAGGAATGGTGGATGAATTTGCTAAGCTCATGACAAACAAATTTCAAATGAGCATGAATAGAGAGATTAACTTCTTTCTAGGTCTTCAAGTCAAACAAATTCAGCAAGGGATATTCATTCATCATGAGAAATACACCACTGAACTTCTGAAGAAATACTCTATGGACAACTGCTCTTCGGCTAAGGTCCCTATGGCCTTCAGATATAAGATCTCTGCTGATCCCTCTGGCGAATATGTGGATCACAAGACTTATAGAGGTATCATTGGATCGTTAATGTATCTCACCGCAAGCCGACCTGACATTGTCTTTGCAACCGGTGTGTGTGCAAGGTACCAGGATGACCCAAAAGTGCCACACATGACTGCAGCCAAACCAATTCTTCGGTACCTTAAAGGAAGCAAATCTCTTGGTCTATGGTACCCCGCAGGCAATGACTTCAGTCTTCAAGCATTTACTGATGTGGATCATGTCGGATGTAAACATGATCGAAAAAGTACATCTGGTGGATGTCAATTTTTAGGAGGAAGACTTGTCAGCTGGTCCTCAAGAAAACAAAGTTGTGTTTCTTTATCTACCGCAGAAGCAGAATACGTGGCCGCAGCCAGCTGTTGTTCCCAAGTCCTTTGGATGAAGACACAACTGCTAGACTACGGATACAGGATGTTGCGGATACCAATTTATTGTGATTCTGAAAGTGCTATAGCGATCTCTCATAATCCTATTCAGCACTCCAAGACTAAACATATTGAGCTACGGTATCATTTCATCAAAGACCACATTCTGAAAGGTAATATTGAACCCATCTTTGTTCCTACTCATGAAGAGATTGTTGATGTTTTTACAAAAGCACTTGACTCTTCAAAACTCAATGTGTTCCTACAAATGTTGGGAATAATGAATCTGGATCCTAAATTCTTCTTGAATCAACAAGCACCGCAGACCTTCCTGGTCTCCATTGCGGTCCTTACTAAAAGTTATTGATAATAGATGGTTTTGGAACATCCCCTGTTCTACAGTCGATGTACCTCAACCATATATTACATCGATCTTTCATGGGTCCTTCTTATTTGTGATTACTAACTTTTGTACAAGTGCTCTTCTCAGTTTCTTTCACTGCAGTCATCCGCAATATCAAAGAAACCATCCGCAATTGATATATTCATCCGTAGTCACATTCATTACCTTCCAAACAATTTTTTTCTTGAAAAAAAAAACAACAAAAAAACATAGTGTGCTATTTAATGATCCTTCATTAAATAAAACATTAAAAAAAACATTCCTTTCAGTAAATGTCACATTCCTCTCTCCCATAACCTCATGTCAGACCTATTTTAGGTATGATGACAAAATAAAAGATTTTCCAAATTAAATCCTCTAAAATGTCTCTTCCTATTACCCAAACCATCCCATCCGTTACAACTTCCACTTTATGCAATGGATTTTTCTCACCCCCCCCCCCCCCCCTTCCACACGATCTCAAGACGTAATCTGACATTTCATTTAATGCAACATTATTTTGGTTAATCCCAATTTTAATCTTTTTTATTTTAACATGTAGTTAAGATTAAAGATACCTTTTTCACAGATAAACCATTTTCTTTTACCCAATTTCACCTAGGTCAAAACCTTTATGTTTTCCGCTCCTTCAAATCACCATAAAACCCCTTTTCCTCTTCACAAAGAAACCTTTACACTCTCAAAACCCTCAATCTTTCTCTAAATTCTTTAAGCTTTTTCAAAATCAACAATGGTGAAATCAAGTGTGTCAAAGAAACCAGCTAAGCCCTCTGGATCACGAAGCTCCAACCCCACAGACTCACCCACGATTGCTTCAAGTAATTTCAGAGAAATCTTCGATGATCATCCCTCATACAATGCCCCACTCAAATTTATGATCAAGTTCTTAAAGAATCATCCTTTGTATGGTCCATTCGATGCTTTCACAGATGTGGTTCCAGTATCTACACTCTTCAAATGTGCTTTTTCTGCATATCGACCACTCAACAATCTCCAAGAAGTTCATCTCAACCTAGTTGACGATTCCCTGGTTATACTGTCAAAAGAAAAGTTTCTCAACGCCAACAATCTTTTGATTCACCCTTCCATCAAGTTTTTCACCCCATCAATGGCCGGAATCACATCTGCTCTCTATCAGATGGGATACCAAAAGAAGATTAAGGGCATCGGTGAATTCAAGAAGAACCAACTGCCCGCAGTGTGGCAATACGTATGCCACTATGTCATCCACAGTCTCTCTGGCAGAACCGGAGGCATCGATAATATGGGCCTTAAACTGCTGGAACTTGTATAGAGTATTTTCACTGGCCACGATGTCAACTACGGCCAAATCCTTTGGGAGGATTTCCTTCAGTACATTCCCAAGGAAATCCCTAAGGAGAAACCAACCGAGCTCACTTTTGCTAGGTTTTGGTCCTTGTGCATCTTGGATCTTCATTCTGATGCAGGCATCAGTATGGGAGACGACATCAACTTCTTCATCGCCAAGGATACTAAAAGGTACTCTCCCTCATCTGATCAAACTCCCTTTGGAACTATTCACAAACTCCTAAACCACATACTTCCAACCCTTGGTCTTAAGACTGCTGATGTCTCTGACCACGTAGAGGCTACGGAGGGTATTGACCCATACCCACCTACCCTGCCTCTTCCATCCGCAGTTGTTTCTCCTAAAGGTACCGTAGTCCCTTCCTCTACCACTTTTTCCAATGTCTCTGGGAGAAGAAAACAGTTAGCATCAAAGAAAACCCCTCCAACTCCCAAGAAGAATACTCCCAAGGCAACCGCAACCACAAAGAAGCGTAAGTCAAAAACTGTCGTTATATCTGACAGTGATTCCCGTGAGGATGGGCTACCTATTGCCATTCTCAAAAAGAGAAAAACCACTACCACTAGCCAAATGCATGACCGGACTGATACCTCAGCCTCTCCACAGGCTCGGGTAGTCCTTGGGATTGCCACAGATCCATCCAATACAACCATCGAATACCACTCAAGCTCATCAAGTGAGCATGTTTCATCATATCGTGGAGACACCCCACCAATATGAACCCAAAGGGATGATACTGGTTCTCGCCCTAAGGTCTCCAGGGCTTCCCGATTGCACTTCTTTTCTGCTGAGGAGTTGAACTCCATCCTTTTATCAGTCACCCAAACACTGCAAATACATTCCCAACCGCAGGGCGCTTCTTCTGCCCATGCCAGAACTGAGTTGAGGCCAGACTTGACCACGGGTCAAGGAGACCAAGGACACTCAGGAAATCCTACTCTACTTACATCTGTTTCAGGTGGTTTAGCCACGGTGAGCACTAATGTGCAAGGATCCGTGAACCCAAGGGACACCTTGGTGCGAACTCAAGGAATTGACGATAGTAAATCTAGTGATTCTTGGAGCCGTTATCAACCAACTACCGAAGCTGAAATCAAGAAGTATGAAGCTTTCAGAAGGGCCTTCCAAGCCCATAAAGATCAGCAAATCAAGCAGCAACAACAGAAAGAACAAGAACTTCAAACTGTGGCTAAGTATTGGGCAAATGCTATCAGCAATGCCAATACCGTAGCCACCATCCTCAAAGTTCAAAGTTGAATGGATCAAATGGCTGCATCTCTTCAACAACAACATGCAGATGCAGCTTCCCAACAAGCATCCAAAGTTCCTCCTACTCCAATTTTTGAAGCTTCTCAAGATGAAGAACCCGAGATCGAAATCAGCTCTGCTCCCACTTACGGTATGGATGATGACGACATTCAGGAGGTAAACAGATCCTCTCCCTCATATGATGATTTAATGATGT
Source organism: Lactuca sativa (assembly GCF_002870075.4). Classification (NCBI taxonomy): domain Eukaryota; kingdom Viridiplantae; phylum Streptophyta; class Magnoliopsida; order Asterales; family Asteraceae; genus Lactuca; species Lactuca sativa. The sequence continues at coordinate 216,694,948 of NC_056631.2, read as the reverse complement.
TTGATGAAGGTGAAGAATCAAGTGGCTCCCACCACTCCACCTCCAAACCCAAGAAGAAGAAGAAGAAGAATGTGGTGACCAAGAAAGAGTTCTCATCTCTTCAAGCCAAAGTTGATCAAATCATGGTTGCGGTCAAGCCAATTCAACTGCAACCAGATGATATTCCAGGACCGTAATCGCTTGTTGAAAGGATTGAGCGACTAGAAACTCATGAAAGATTGGCAGCAGAACGTCTCTCCCTGAAAGTTGAAATGGGGATCCGCTCCCTAGACACTAATTGCAAAGCTGACCACAAGGAATTTTTGGCAACTGTTGATCGACTCATTTCTGAAGTCATTGCAGTTAAAAAGGATCTTCAGGCAGCCATTTCGGATCAAGCCTCCGATTCTAAAAGGTTGACTGTTGAGACTCACTCAGCTTATGAGTCCGTAATTCTTGTTCTTCAATCCACAATCAACCAGCTGCAGCGCTCAATAACTACCAACTTTCATGGTCTTGAGATCCTTCTTCTGGTCAAAGACATCCATAAACTTCTCTTCAATCCTTCTATTCCCAATAATCACTCTCAGCACTCCCATCATTCAATCTCACCATGAAATCCCAATTCCAAGAAGTTTTCTCTAAGGTCGATGGCCTTCGTTCTTGGCTTGAGGAAGCTCCGCGGATGCATTCCTCAAGAGAGGGAAGTGATGAAGAAAAAGCCCATCATTCAATCTCACCACATCAATTTCTCCCTTTATTGCTGAAAAAATCCCAACTCCACATCAGAGTCCTCCCATCATCACTGAAAAAAATCCTTCACCGCAAGCATCCCATCACTCTCCACCTCTTATTCCAGAAAAACCTGAAACTCCCCCACACTTCAAACTCCTTTCAGAACACATGTTCTCTCCAAGCTCAACCGATTCTCCTACCACAGCTCAAAAGAAGAAATACTGGAGGTCAGCTAAACTTGCTGAAGAAATATGGAGGCTAAGTGGCTTCGATACTGTCATGGATGAAACCCTTATCAACTCTTGGGTCAATCCTCACCGAAGGCTGCAAGATGAAGATTATGTTCCCCACCTCACATATGCAGAACCTCCTTCGGATGGCTACTGGGATGTTCCCATTTCACCCAATGCCAAATACTTCACGGTATTTGAGAAGTTTGACCAAAGCCTTCCTGATGCCAAGAGATTGCCTATGGAGTTTGAGAGACCTGCACAATTCTTTACTAAGCATTCCTCCCCCATAGAGCACATATGGTCCAATGACCGGCCATCCGCAGTTGTAAATTACAAAGTTCGGAAATTTATGAAGGCAGAATTCTTCCAATACACCCTCACCCGAAGGGGACATGAATACATTCGCACCCAAGCAGACTTTCCCAACATGAACCCGGAAGAAGTGTTTCTCATAGCCAAAGTATATCAGAACAAGGCTGGGAAGCATCCAAAATTGAAGACTGCACTCGATCGGGCCATCAACTTCTTGATGGAAACTGTGTACGACTTTGCGAAAATTGATGCGGACATCTATTTTATTTCTATTGTCCAGTAGACCTTTCATGGCTACACATAGAAAACCTTCTGTTTTGTAACTCTTGCGTCTCTATAAATAGAGACTATGCTCTTTGTATCAGACACGGATCTTTACTTTCTAATACATCTTCTCTGGATTTATCCTTTCTGTTTCTTTCTTTTTTCAACCATACTTCCTACTATTACATAGCAGATTGCAATCACTCTTCAGAGCAAGTCTTTGTGACTTAATCACTAAGTTTGATCTCACTTACTAACATTGGTTTGAATGCATTCCAAGTTATGAATCAACTTATGTGTATACTTGATATAACACTTGTTGTCATTTACATTACATTACTTTCTGCATCTAACTCGCTAACTTTTAACTATTAATATTATTGTTGAGCTAACAGATCCTTCGAGATTAACTATTCCTCTATATACTTGTTCTAACCGTTTTGTTCAAGTGTGTCTCAAAGTTTTTCTCTCAACAAGCTGGAACCTGTCATGTCGATCGGCCTTGAAAACTCGAAGGATGCACAGTTTGACATGTCAATCACTCGAAAGGCTTTTATCTTTCATTTCTTCAACTCAACTGTTGTCATCCCTTCTCCAGACCTAAAGGTAGATTGTGATCAGTTAGATTTTTATCTGGAGTTCGCTCAGCCACAGTACTTGACCTGGAGCTCACAGAAGATTACAATTGTGATAAGTTAAAACTAACTTGAAGATCGATTAGATCTATAAAACAGGTAAAGAAATAAACGAATAAACAGCAAGAACACAAGAATGGATCAAAAGATGTCGAATGATTAATAAACAATCCTCAGAAGAGCTCGATAAAGAACTTCTACTGTAGAGGATTTAGGGTTTACAAGAACGATGAAGAAAATCTGTAAAGCTATCGTAATTGCTATCAATCGTTAACCTAATATGCATGCAAGCACATTATTATATACTAAACCCTATCAGCTCACGGTTGGACAGGCCCAAACCGGAGTACAAAACATGGACTATTAACCGAGCCCAATAGACGCAATACATCAAAAATGCTACGCTACGCTACCCAACAATCTCCCCCTTTGCGTCAAATTGGAGCGAGATCACTTTGTCTTCTTACTTGGGCCAGCAGCAACAGGAACCTTCTTCTTTACAGTCTCAAACATACGAGAGATAAGCACGAGGATTGTCTGTCTGAATCGGATGTACCATTGCATCATATCGTCAAAATATTTGATATCATCCGCTGTATTTTCTTTGCACCTGTGGATGATCCCCAGCACATGCTCAAGACAAGCAGTGGTATAAAGATGTTTATCAGCTAAGGCAAAGAGACATTTCTGTCCTTCACTCCTAGTGAACATGACCGAGTTTCACCTCGGGTCAATTTTTCCCATCTTCATCTGGTTTAGATCACTGGCTGAGCCAACAGGAGAGATCTTCGGTTTCTTCTTGATGACATTTGCAATCTCCTGGTCCATCAGGGCGACCTCCATGATATAGCACACCAACATCCTCTTGAGATGGTCAATGATCGGACCATATTCAGCTTCATTAGTCAGAAGGATGTTGTGCAGAACGATCCAGTCATGGGGTTTGAGGTTCGGTAGATCTGCTAAAGAGATGGCATGTTCGGTTTTTCCAGACCCTCTGAGCACTTTGAACCGAACGTTGATAAATCTCTCTTCAGTATATGGCTTCAGAACCCGAACGTTGATGATCTTCTGAGCGCTCCAGGTTTGGTACTGGGGTTGAGCGGCCTTCAGATAGAACTCAATCAATTCCCGATCAACCTCCGGATGAGGATGAGGGAACTCGGCAACGTTGGCGAAGGCGTGAAAGATGAACGCCTTTCGGGTAAGTGGCATGTCGAACTGAGAGTCGACAGAATTATAACTGTCATACGAGATGACTGGTTCAAGCCACAAGATGCTCGGGGTGTCGATTGCCTCCTTTATCATCCTCTCTCGAGTCCAAGCAGGAAAAAGAGTTTTCCTACTCTCGAGAAGGTCGTGGGCTTCTTTCTGTTTGCGCTCAGCTTCTTCAGCTTCTCTCGCCACACGAACATTATCGTCTTCAGCATTGCGTCGACTTTTGCGTTTCAACAAGTCGGCAATGGTTTCTTGATCATCTTCCTCTTCATCATCAGCAAGTTTCTTGCCTTTGTCCTTCACACCCGAACCAGAGGCTTGGCCTGCAGGAGGAGGTTCGGTGGTGTGTGTTGCTTTTGAGGAATGAGGTGGTTGCGATCCAGACTCCTTTTCTCCCCCTTGTTTCGGAGTGGACACGAAATCGGGTAGCCCTTCAATTTTACTTAACATATCCAGGGCAGGAGCGAGCTTTTCTGCAAGGGTACGCCTCACAGAATGATTAAGGATCGGATCATGTGCTTCAAGGATGTTAGATATTGCTGAGTGGACATCCGAAACACACATCTTGATGACCTCCCGTTCGGACCGAAGAGTGTCAAGTTGTTGTTGAGAATTGGAGAGTTGAGCACTCTTGACCTTTAGGGCAATGGTCTTCTTTGCTAGATCGTCCATTAACGAGTTTTCAGCGGCCAGATACTCTTGGAGTTTAGAGAGGCGCTCGTCGATAGAGGCACGAAGGGCAGAGTTGTCGTCACTGAGCGATTGGCGAAGTGTGGCAAATGACTTCAACTCCGTGGAGACAAACGTGGCCAACTGTTGAACAATTGGTTCCAACGTAGTCTTTGTGGCATCTGCACTCTCCTGTAAGGACTTTAACAGAGCAGAGGCATCATAGAATAGTTTATCGACTTTTCCGGTCGCAGCCTCACAAGCTTTCGTTGAGGCATCAATGGCGGCGGTGGCAGAAGCGACCGAATCTTGCTGAGCCCTAGAGAAGGCATCAACAATCTTCTGAAGAGCGGCTTCAGAGAGAGATGATTGAGAGTTGGAGGAAGAAGCAATGAGCAAGTCGACCTTCTCATGGAGCTCCTTAAGGTGCTTCTTTGTTACCGGAGCATCCTCATCATCGTCGCTTTGCACTTGAAACGGACTGTAATAGACCGAATCAAATGTCATGTGTTCCCCGCCTAGGAAAGGGTTATCTCCGTCAGAGGCATGACCGGGAGATGGTGGTGGTGGTGAAGCTGGGGGTGTAGTGGTATGGGTAGGTTCAGGTTGTGTGGTTTCGGGTGTAGGTGTAGGTTCGGTTTGTTTTTGAGTGGGGGTAGGTTCGGGTGCTGTTTGGGTAGGGGTGGTGTGAATGGGTTCGGTTACTGGTGGTGGTTCGGTTGCATCAGTATGAACCCCCGTATCAGATACGTTGGTTGTAACCTTTGCAATGGATGTTGTTGTAGCATCAGTGAAGATAGGTGGTGGCATTTGGAATGAAGGTTTTGGAATATGGGTAGAGGGGTTTATGGTGGGAATGGAAGTAGGAATTGTTTGAGTAGGAGAGGAAGTGGAGAGGTATGGATTTGCATATCAGGGGTAGGTGATCTGGGTGGTGTGTTGCCCCTTGGAGGTGTGTTGCCTCTTGGAGAGTCGTCCGAATCCGAACTCTCACCCTCCGACTCACTTGAAGAGGAAGCAATAATGAGCTTTCGCTTTGGTTGAGTCTTTCGCCTCTTCTGCTGCGGGGACTGAGCAGCTTTAGTGAAAACTTGAGATTTCATGAGGATACGTCCGTCAATTCATTAGTGAAAACTTGAGCAAATTAATTGTTCACCGTCAATTCAGATTTGGTATTGAATTTTGGGTTTCACTCAGCTCGTAGTGTCACGAAACTAAGATCATAAACACAGTTTTTGAGTAACCATAAACCTCAGGGGTAATTTCTGAGAGTCTCAAGGGTTACGTTGATGAAACGAATTTAATGGAGAAATGTAATGGAGATGGTGTAAGAAAGAAAAGTACCTCTGCTGTGAAAAGTAGGACCAAGCAGAAAACTCTTATCTCATGTGAGAAGAGAGTTAGGTAGCTCACGATTAGAATAAGAGAGTAGTAGCCTAATTGGGAATACAAGGTTTGTGTATACCAAGTCATTAAGGCTATTATTCAGAATCTGATGAGACTTTGGGCACATACAGCAGCATGCTTCTAGGGACACTTAACTAATCCAACAAATATTTCCCCATAAACGAACGAACACACATATAAAAATTAAAGACAAAAAGCAAATGAAGAACAAAATATTTTTGGAGTTTTGATATATATAAAAAATGATAAATAATAAGAAAAATAAGACTAAGAAAGAAAATAAAAGATTAAAAAAAATTGTGGAAAAGAAAAGAAAAACATTGAAAAAAAATAAACTTTGGAACCGAACCCGAGCGTTCGGTTGGTTTCAGTTGAGAAAAATTTTGAAAAACCGAACCCGAGCGTTCGGTTGGTTTCGGTTTTGAAAAATTTTGAAAAACCGAACCCGAGCGTTCGGTTGGTTTCGGTTGAGAAAAATTTTGAAAAACCGAACCCGAGCGTTCGGTTGGTTTCGGTTTTGAAAAATTTTGAAAAACCAAGGAATTTAGACTTTCAAAAAGGAAATACTTTTGACAATAAGATAAACAACTTTGTACATGAAATTTACAACCAAGAAAACTACCTTTGAAATGATGAGCGAGTGCAGATGATTCAACCGAACCCGAACGTTCAGTCTATTTCGCTTCTGACGTTTGATTTTGAGAGGTAGTTTGTGGTACTGACTCTGATTCCACCATACCTAGCCCTTGTAGAATTTTGTTGAATGAAGCTTCAGGAAGAGCTTTGGTAAAGACATCAGCCAATTGATCAGTGGTTCTAACAAAGTGTACTTCAACATTTCCATCTTCTACATGATCTTTGATGAAGTGATACCTCAGTGCTATGTGCTTGGTCTTGGAGTGTTGCACTGGGTTATGACAGATCCTAATTGCACTTTCAGAGTCACAATATAGTGGGATCTTTTTCATATTGAGTCCATAGTCTCGAAGTTGACTCTGGATCCAAATCACTTGAGAGGTACAGGATGCAGCTGCAATGTATTCTGCTTCAGCTGTAGACAAAGACACGCACGTTTGTTTCTTTGACTGCCAGCTAACCAACTTCCCGTCAAGGAATTAGCAGCCGCCAGTGGTGCTTTTCCTGTCGTGTGCACAACCTCCAAGGTTTGCATCTGAGTAGGCTTGAACGAAGAAGCCTGAGTTGGAAGGGTACCATAGACCTAAAGAGGTAGTTCGCTTGAGATATCGTAAAATGTTCTTCACTGCAAGCATGTGAGATTCGCGTGGGTTTGCCTGAAATCTAGCACAGTAACAAACAGAAAACATTATGTCAGGCCTGCTAGCAGTGAGATACATTAGAGAGCCTATCATTTGACGATAAAGCGTAATATCAACAACCGGTTTATCCAAGGATGGAGTGAGCTTGGTGCCGAACGCCATTGGAACTTTGACTTTTGAATCTCCCATCATGCTAAATTTTGCTAAGAGAGTCTTCGTGTAAGCTTCCTGATTAATAAAGATGTCTTCGGGTCCCTGTCTAATATTTAAACCAAGGAAAAAGTTAATAAGACCCATTGAGCTCATTTCAAATTTAGTCTCCATCAGCTTTCTGAATTCAACTGTTAGGCTAGGATTCGTTGAGCCAAAGATGATATCATCGACATAAATTTGAACGATCATAAGGTGGTTACCTTCCTTTTTACGAAAGAAGGTTGGGTCAACCGAACCTTGTTTGAATTTGGACATCTTTAAAAATTTAGTCAGTGTTTCATACCAGGCTCTCGGAGCTTGTTTCAGTCCATACACGGCTTTATCCAAAATGTAACAATGATTAGGATACTTTTCATTCACGAATCCAGGAGGTTGCTCCACATACATAGTTTCTTCGAGTTCTCCATTGAGAAATGAACACTTGACGTCCATTTGGTAGACCTCAAAGTTTTTGTGGGCAGCATAGGCTACAAATATTCTTACTGATTCCAGCCTAGCTACAGGAGCGAAAGTCTCTTCATAGTTAATGCCTTCCTCCTGACAGTATCCTTTCACTACCAGACGTGCTTTGTTCCTTATAACGTTCCCTTCCTTGTCCATTTTGTTCCTGAAGACCCATTTGAGACCAACAATTGAGGCATCTGGAGGAGTTGGAATTGGAATAAGTCGCCAAACTTTGTTCCTTTCAAATTCATTCAGTTCGTCTTGCATAGCTTGAACCCAATCGGAGTGATCAAGAGCAGTGTTAACTGTCTTTGGTTCAACTTTTGATACGAATGAGTTAAACATGCAGAATTCGACTTTTGAAAACAAGGAAGTCTGTTTTGCCTTGAGTTGTGATCGAGTCAGAACTTTTTCAGATACATCACCAACAACTTGAGAGACAGGATGATCTCTGGTCCATTTGGTGAGAGGATGGTAGTTTGGATCAAAGGTTGGATCTAATTCAGCGTTTATCATTTCTTCTGGTTCGGATTGGCTTTCATAGTCATAAGACATATCAGCATGCTCCCCCTCGATAGATGATCTTACAGGAATGTCTTAAAAATCTTGAGCTACAGTGGTTTCTTGTGGTGCTGAGCTTTCGGGCATTGATGCACCTTCGGATGGTGAGGCACTTTCGGCTGGCGAAGTGCTTTCGGTTGGCAAAGTGCTTTCGGGAGTAGTTTGAGACCTTAGCTCACCCTCAACTTGTGAGCTCGGCTGGGATGATGATGGTGGATCCTCCCCCCTCGACTGAAGCATTGGGTGATGGAGGCTCGTCAGAACTTGATCCTCCTTCATTCTTTCTCCTTGCAGCGTCTTCAACACTTTGCTTCATATGATTTACCTTGTTGTCTGCTGCACTGGCTTCAGAGAGAGTGGCCTTCTCTGGTTCATCAAAAAGCTAAATGAACTTCTCGAATAGATTAGCGATCGAGGTTGTGACTTGGCCAGTTTGAGGAAAGATTTCTCCAGTTGTGTCTTCGTTGGCCTTTAGCTTTTTGACATAGCTATCATCAAAAGTCACGTAGTAAGTTTCTTCTATTTTCCTCGAACGCTTGTTTAATACCCTATACGCTTTAGAAGTGAGAGAATAGCCCAGAAATATCCCATCGTCGGCTTTGACATCGAACTTGTTGCGGTGTTCTTTAGAATTGAAGATAAAACACCGTGAACCAAACACATGGAAAAACTTCACATTTGGCTTCCTGTTGTTGATGATCTCATAAGGAGTGAGAGTGAAGCGTTTGTTGAGATATGACCTATTCTGTGTATAACAAGCAGCAGAAATAGCATCAGCCCAAAAATATAAAGGTAAGGAAGCGAAACTTAGCATGGTTCGGGATGCTTCACATAAAGATCGGTTTCGTCTTTCGACAATTCCGTTCTGTTGAGGTGTGTAGGGAGCTGAGAAGTTGTGACTGATTCCCTTTTCTGCCAGGAATTCTTCGAATTCTCTATTTTTGAACTCCAATCCATTGTCGCTCCTGATGTTGCGAACGACCTTCTTCAGCTGCACTTCAATCTGCTTGATGAACACTTTTAGCTTGTGAGTCGCTTCAGATTTAAGCTTCAGAAAGAACACCCATGTAAAACGCGAAAAGTCATCAACAATAACAAGAATATACTTGCTACCACCGATGCTTTCGATAGATGATGGACCACACAAATCAATATGAAGTAATTCTAGTGGTTCAACAACTTTAGTGTTTATTATAGATGGATGACTTTGACGACTCTGCTTCCCCATTTCACATGCAGCACACAAATGATCTCTATCGTACTTGAGCAATGGAAGACCTCGAACATGACCTCCAGTAACAAGTTTGTTGATATCTTTAAAGTTGAGATGAGAGAGTCTTCGGTGCCATAGCCAGCTTTCGTCAGATTGTGCTTTGGATAATAGGCAGATAGATGGGTTTCCTTTGATGGGTTTGAGGTTTAGAGGAAACATTTCGCCTTTACGCTCCGATTTGAGAATAAATCTTTTCGTCTTCGTCTCAATTATTTTAGAACCCTCATCGTCGAATGAGACTTTGAGACCGGTACCTCCAACAAGCTGAGATACACTGATGAGGTTGTGTTGTAGTCCTTCCACGTATGCAACCTTCCTTATCATGAAATCACCGTTTGTAATCATTCCATAGCCTTTTATGGTGTCGAAGGAGTTGTTCCCGAACTTGACATTTCCACCATTTGAAAGAGACCTGTATTCCCTTAGCTCTTCCTTCCTTCCTGTCATGTGACGCGAGCAGCCACTATCAATGTACCATTCTTCGTCAAACTGCTCGTCACTGATAACTTGCAAAAATTAAGCAGATTTAGGAACCCAAAGCTTCTTGGGTCCACGTGAGCCTTTCTCAGGAACAGGAATAGTAAGAGAGATGTCAACTAAATATGTTCTTTTTATTAGTGTTGTTTCATCTTTCTTTTTGATGGTAAAAACTTTAATCTTATTGGGATTCGATGCTTTCGGTTTTGACTCTGGTTTAACCACTGAAACCTTCTGTTTTCCTTTTTGTTCAGCTGATGATTGAGATTTTTGAGAAGGAACAGAATGGAATTTAGGACGAGGTGGAGAAGAGATAGAAGAGTTTGAAGAATTAGAAGAATTAGAATGAGAGAGCTTAGATTGAGATAACTTCTTGGTTGAAGATTCTAGGTGACCCTTTTGCTTTTGATCATCAGTGGGACCGACCCTAGAGTTTTGATCTCTTTTGATTTCCAAACCAAACCTTTGCTTTCGGTTGATGTAGTTCTCTGAACCGAACTTCTGCTTTCGATTGTAATCATTCTCATAACCAAACCTTTGCTTTCGGTTGGAATCATTTTCTGAACCGAACCTTTGCTTTCGGTTGATGTTTTTCTCCGAACTGAACCTCTACTTTCGGTTGTTGTTGCTCTCTTTCGATCCAACAGGACTTTTCTCTGACTTTAAGTTCCTATCTTGATGTGAGAAATAGGCATTCTGAGATTGCCAAAACTATTTTTTTTCAGAGAGATTCTTCCTGTATCTCTGATTCCTTTTTCGTTTTTGATTTCTCATCTGCTTCGGTTGATGATGGATGTTAGCTTTCGGTTTTTGTTTTTCTTTAGCTGGTTCACTCTGAACTGATGAAGTTTCACTTGGGGATGTGACTTCTTTTGCAGGAATTTCTTTTTCCTGAGGAACATCTTTCGTACCACTAGCACTTGGCACATTGAAGCTATCAGGTTTATTCAAAGGTTCTGGCACATATCTGCCTTTGCTTTTCCATGAAGTCCTTTCAGACAAACCGACCGTTTCATCAGCATTGTCAATGGGAGCTGACCAGAAGAGCTCGTCACAGCCATCAGCATTGTCTTCGTTTACAATAGCTGTGAGTTCAGCAGTCTGATGTTCGGTTACGCTTGTGACCTTGTACACTTGATTTGGAGTGGTTCTTACTTTTTGATATACTACTGCCTTCTCTGCAAGAATCGGGGACTTTTGTTGGGACATACGAGCGAACTCCACTGAATTTTATGAAATAAGATTCTTGTGGTTTTCAGGTTCGCTCTTGACAAATTCTGAACAGTCAACTGTATCCTCTACAGAAATTTCACTCATATTGTCGTCCTCATTAAGCTCAGATGCGTTTTCAACATCAGTTTTATTTTCTGAGCTCAAGTTGGCGTTTAAAGAGTCAAATTTTTGTATGGTTTCGGTTCTTAGTTTCAGTTTATCATTTTCATCCAAAAGGTTTTTAAGCATGTCCTTATGGTCCTTGGACTTAATAAAAGATTCGATTTTGTCCAATCCATACATATACGTTGGATTAACATCCTCAGATAAAATAACACTCTCACAATTATACGCTTCATCATCAATTTCATCCTCCTTAAACTCAAGGAAGGGTAAAATCATGCGATGAATCTTTTGTCCTATTTCACAATCCAAATGAAGCTGAGTAATATTAGTGTAAAGACGTTTGGCAATCAAACAGAAAACATTTCGCTGTTTCAAAAGCTTTAAATTGTCTCTTTGCAAATAAATGTTTTCATCTTTTATTTTGATTAATTCCGACTCCTTCAGTTCGATCCACATCCGCCGTTCCTCACTCTTCGAAGACACCCTGCTTAATTGGTCAGTTAGGTTAGAATTGGTGACTCGAGTTTGAGTTAAACTACTATCTAGATGAGAGATTCTTGAATTAACACTTTTTAATTCTTTTTCATATGAGCATTGTGGGACTTTAAATGAGACAAAAACTGATTGTACCTTCTTGATCAGTTCATCAAGCTCGTTGAACTGCACGCTGAGCGGTTTGGCTGTAAAGCACAAGTTCTGTTGCTCCTTCGTGTCATCATTCCCACCATCAATGTTGTATCCCCTCATCTGAGATACGTCGGACACCATCAAGCATCTTCCTCCACTGCTCTCTTCTTTCGCCACATAATCCTTTCCATGATAAGGCTTCCTCACTTCATCATCTTCAGAGTCGGTTGACCAGACCTCCACGCCACCGAACTCATCATCAGCTACCGAACCCTGCACAATTAACGCATTCATAGGAGGGTTAGCAGTAGATTTCTTCTTCCTGATTTCATCTAGCTTTTTCTGCAACAAAGCTTCTTCATCCTTTTCCTCATCCTTTTCTGCCATCTTTTTGAGGATGCAATCTTTTGTATAGTGGTTCTTTCCTCCACAATAATAGCAGCTCACTCCCGAATCTCCTTCAACCTTTGGTTCCTTCTTTGACTCTTCAGCCTTCGGTTCATCTTTGACCTTTTCAGAACTGTAACTCCCCTGCCAATTTCGGTTCTTGTTAGTGGGGAATCTCTTCTTGATGAACCTCTTGGGGTTTGACACCATCATAGCATAGTCCTCAGAAGTGAGGTCATAGTCATCCAAGTTGAGGTCTTCGTCCTCCATCACCGCTTTGCTTTTGGACAGGAGGGCCAACGAACCTAGGCTTGAAACCACATTTTTCTCCTGTAACACGATCTTTTCTTGAGATTTTAGGATGCCCACTAGTTTCGCCAAAGAATAGGATTTAAATTGCTCATGGGCTTTAACTGTGGACACTACAGCTCTCCACTTAGATCTGAGACCGTTCAAAAACGTAACCTTCTGCTCAATTAGCTTCCTTTCAATGTCATGTTTAATCATCTTGCTAAGAAGATGATTGAAGCGATCGAACGTTTGCGTCACAGTCTCTTCGGCTCCCTGCTTGAATTCACCAAACTCAGACAAGAGTAAGGTTTGAATGGAGTGTTCAAGATCTTCGTGTGTAGAGTATAATTCTCGTAGCCTGTCCCATATTTCTTTTGCAGTCGTGCACGAACTCACCAGTCTGAAAGTATCGGATTGAAGAGCGAATCTGATTAATCTCAATGCTTTGATATTGCACTGAAATTTATCTTTTTCGTCTTGAGCAATATCTTTAACGTCTTTCAGAAGATCATTATACTCCTTTTGAGTTTTAATAATCCTTGAAGTTGCTGAATGAGAAAAGGGTCCAGAGATGATTGCTTCCCAGAAGAGGTATCCATTATCCTCAGATCCTATAACATAATCTTCAAAGTGATGTGCCCAGACTTCATAATCGTGGGTGTATAGGATGGGAATCTTCGTTGTTGATCCAATTCTGTTCGAAATATTAATGGGATTGGATTGCAACTCGTCCATGCTTGATCGAATAACCTGTTAAAAGATCATACTTGTAATGTAATAAATTAGGGCAAAACAATAAATATCAAGTTACGTCAATTATGGGATGACGGCTCAATAAATATCAGTAAATGCGGAATAACCCTAATCGAAACCTTTTTCACAGAAAAGAAGTGTATCGATTACACAGCCTCCTGCTCTAATACTAATTGATAAGTTAAAACTAACTTGAAGATCGATTAGATCTATAAAACAGGTAAAGAAATAAACGAATAAACAGCAAGAACACAAGAATGGATCAAAAGATGTCGAATGATTAATAAACAATCCTCAGAAGAGCTCGATAAAGAACTTCTACTGTAGAGGATTTAGGGTTTACAAGAACGATGAAGAAAATCTATAAAGCTATCGTAATTGCTATCAGTCGTTAACCTAATATGCATGCAAGCACATTATTATATACTAAACCCTATCAGCTCACGGTTGGACAGGCCCAAACCGAAGTACAAAACATGGACTATTAACTGAGCCCAATAGACGCAATACATCAAAAATGCTACGCTACGCTACCCAACAAACTGTCAAGGTACTAAAGCCTTATTCAGCCGGGAAGTTCATCAACGTCAAATTCAAAGTGACTTGAGGCTCTGAAGGCTCAGTTCATAATTTCTCTCTGCTGATCTGCCTAACCTCAACCTTCACAACTGGATACTCCTCAACAACATTTTGATGTCGAATCCTCAAGAGTATCAGCCGATTATAGACCATATCAAGCGAATGCTTGTTTGCTACATTCATGAAGTAGCAAAGATGGATCAAGAAATCGCCTCGGCTATTCACAAGCGAACCACGATCAAACTAATGGGAAGATCTGGTTATATAAACTCAATGATCAAAGGGAAAATTGACTCAAAATATCACACTGTGATGTTTCTCAGGGGCGAAGGTCAAAAATGCATGTTTGCTCTTGTTGATAAGCACCTGTTCTCAACTGCTTGCCTGGAGCATATTTTAGAGATCATTCAGAGGTGTAATCAGAACTCAGCAGCCGACAAGAAGTTGTTTACTGACATGCTGAGATGGTATATTCAATTTCGGCAAACTCTTCTTGCTATTATTCCTCGGTTGTTCAAAGTTGTGAAGCCTACTCAACAGAAATAATTTCTCGCTCCATTTGACGCAAAGGGGGAGATTGTTGGGCTTATAGTGTTGCGTCATGGGCTCGGTCCTTAGCCCAGTTTTGGTAGACGGTTTGGTTCTGTCCAACCATGCATTATTTTACTTTAGGGTTTTAGTATTTAAGGTGCATGCATGCATCATTAGTAAGTAACGCTTTATTATTTTTCTCATCAGTATTGTAAACCCAACCTCGCCTCTACAGTGGAAGTTCTTCATCGAGCTCTGCTGAGGCGTGACTATATTTGAATCATAAGTTTTACTTTGATTCCATATTGTGTTCAAAAGCGTATTGTGTTTAAATTGTTTGTTTTTCATCAATATACCTATGAAAGATCTAAACGATCTGAGATTTGTTCTCATCACTTCACAAATAATTTAATAATTAGCATATCTAAAAATTAACCCTTTCTAGGGTTTATCTCACCTATCGCTTTCATAATATCTATATTTCATAAAATAACACTTATTACGAAAAGTCGGGTGTCACACATATATGCAAAAATGCGATCGCATTTTTGCGCAAATTTTCCCGATTTACCGTTTAATGAAGTACGCTACTATTTATGAACTTTTTGGATCCAAAATAGACAAATGTGATTGCAAAAATAGGAAAATGCAATCGCATTTTTTGACTTTTTTCTCAGACTGATATTTTTCGACCCTAGAAAACCTCGACCAGTTTATGCAATCATAGAAGTGATAAAATTTCACTATTCTGACGCAAAAACTTCAGTTTTAGTGAATCCACCCAGCTTCCTTGGGTTTTTTAGCTCCTTTAAGCTCCAAATATGCATCTAAAGCTACTCCCAAAGTACCGATCCACTCGAAATACCTGAAAACAGCATAAAAACATGAGCAATACTGGAATTCTGACGATAAACATGAGCTAAACATTATTTAAACTAATGATTTGCAAATGTGTAAAATATGATGCTAAATTTTAATAAAAATTACCCTAAAAGATGCATAAAATGTCATCTATCAGTATAAATGGGTGCAGTCGATTACTTGTAGACTCGTAAGGATCTCTTACGGAGAAGACCCCCGAGGCAGGAAGAGAAATAATAAAAGAATTTGTTCATCACTCACACCAATGGCACTCGAAAAAGAATAAAAATGAGAAATAGAGGATAGTTCAAATGATCTAGCGGCTCTTAATGCAAAGCTCGATAATATGTGTCAAGATGTGAAAAAGATAAATGCAACGATCCACGATATGCAAGAGGGTTTCGAAAATTATAGTGGTCCCATTCTTACAAAGGATTGTGGTTTAAATGAGAATGAGAAGAAGAGAGTTGGAGTGTGCTACTTGTGAAAGATAAAAACAATATGGACGGGAAGCAAAAGTGTGAAGAATACAATAAAGAAAATAATACAATAAAGCAATAGTGACAAGCGACACAATGACACCGATGTCACTTTAAGGATTCAGCAAGCTTCTATCCTAAACACCGAAAAACAAATCGTTCATCTCTCTCAATTATTCCTACAAAACATTTTGAAGTTGTTCCCGAGCAATGCCATGGAAAGGCCACAAGAACAAGTAAAGGTAACAACCACCATAAGCGGTGCTACATTCTATCCTCTGATTCTTGAAGACTCTAAAGAACCGTCAAAAACCGATCAACCCAATGAAGAGGTCGAAAAATCCAGAAAAAAAAGTGATGCAACTATGCAAAAATCATGACGCGGCGAGAAGGATAACACGATGCGAACCACTATATAGATTCTAGAAGTTCCCATTGAGCAATCGTATCGACCACCGTTGTCATAATTAGGAGCACAGTAGCAACATCAATTAGAATAAGAGAACAAGAGGAATGACAAAAGCTTAAGTGTGAGGTGGATTTTCGACATAGAGAATTCAAGGAGCATGTCATGAATAATTACCTTTTTACTAGGAGAGAACGTATATGGGAGACTGGAAAATGACAGATCCATATTTTTCCACATCAATTTCGGTTAGCGATTCAAAAATATAATTTTCTGAAGTTCAGGATGCGGGCCTTGCAAACATGTGTCGTGGCTATCATTTTCATCGCTATAGACATTACCAAAAATTGAAGATGCACAATGCAACGTTCACTTATTCACGTCGCGACTACGCTCCGAATCCATTCACACTTCGTATGTTAAGAAACTGTAGGCCAAATTCTACTACCAAGAGTCCAATGTTATCAATGATGTTCAATTGCCTGGAAAAATTTATCCGAAAGATTCAAGCATTATATCGACAAGAAACCCACAAAAATCATTGAATCTCACCACCATATATCTAAGGGGAGTTCGTTCTAGTTCTCTCTTTTATTTTATGTTTAATTGCTTATTTATATAATAAAGACATTGTATAACTTAAGTCTTGGGTATAGAGATTGAAATTAGCATTATGCATGCTAGATAAAGTCGTCCATAATCCTTATGGGTCGATTTGAAGGCTGAAAAACAAGATTGAATCATAGTTTTGAAGATCGAAGCTTAGAAACGTTATTTAATCATTCGGTTTGTCTTAGACATCATGTTTAGCAGTACTATTATGATTGTTTTCTATTTTTCAATAGAGCTTATTGGCTCTGTTATTTCCGCTTAAATGTACATGATTCCTAAATACTATGGTCTGATTTGTTAGATGGATGTATAAGGTTTGATTATTTATTATGTATGATTGATCATTTACCTTATATAGTAAAGTTTCCATTTTTATTATCTACTACTAAATTTATTATAGTTTAGAGGACCAATGTGACTATATGAACTTTTATCCTAATTACTTTATGACAATAAATTGTTAGAACTAGTGATTGACCAAATCCTATAGTTAGATAATATAATTGTTAACTTGAATATGTAAGAAAGAATTTGATATTCATTATAGGCAAGATTAGTTCGCATGATCATTGATAAGAAATCACTAGATCAATTAATTCATAATTTGAATATTTAATTGGAATCATTATCCAACGTCGTCAGAAATGCAATCTAAGAGGTCACGAAATTTGAGTTCGGTCAACGTTTCCGATGAATCACATTGACCTTAATGACGATAGATGAAATTTCAGACGATATTGAAGAGATCTCTCCTTCTCGGCGACTGATAGGATGTGACAAGACGAAGCGCACGGCAAAACATGCAAAGGGAAGTGACGGGAAAACGAATCATATGGCGGAAATTGAAGCAAAATCCCAAGAACACATATTATTACAACAAAAAAAATGTTTTAAAACGTCGGCACATGGAAATACTTCAATAACCAGAAACGACTTAAATATAAACGACAAACAAGAAGAACTCATGAATGTCTTGTAATATTTTCATTGTCAATTTAAATGTTATGTTTTTATTTAAATAGTAAGTTTTTATTTAAAAAAATTTATAAAATTATATAATTTATTTTTATAATTACTGAAAAAATGAAAAATGAAAAAATAATAATAAAAGAAACTCAAAAATAAAAGATAAAATGACTTGGAAATTAAAGTGGTTTGGTGTGATGGTGTGGTGGATATTTGTGTTGTATGGAGAGTAGTGTGGCCTATGATGTGCCAAAATTTGGTGTGGAATGGGTGACTCGTACCCCAGCAACCTAAATATAAATAAATTGTTATTGTATTTCATGTTTAAAAATGAGTAACGAATGCGGTTTATTTAATAACAATAAAAGTATGATATATTAGTTTGCATTAAGGAATTATATATGAAAGTTTTTGTAGAGTAAAAGAGTAACTTCAGTAAAGGTTTTTGTGAATTTTACGTAGAAATGAGATATTTTTTTTGCATTTTATGTAGCAAAGAATGAGATGTATATTTCTTATAAAATAGTCGGTAGACTAAAAAGTATGTAAGGGAAAATAAACAATAAAATAATGATAATAATACTAATTAATGAGTACCTTGTTGAGTACCTTGTGAAGTTGCGAACAAGAAAAACCTAATGCAAATCTACATATATATGTGATGTGATCTTCAATCTTGGAGAAAACTATATATACATAAAATCAGAAGAAATGGACGCTGTTTATAAAACTGAAATTTAGGATAAGTATAATTGATAAATAAATAAATAAATGTCTTAACGAATAAACCCATCATTTTCCACTTAGTTTATTAAGTATATTTTGCTTATAAAGTAAAACATTAAATCCAAAATCATTTATCAAACATGCATTTTTCTCAAAAGTGTGTATGAACAACCATCCTTTTGTGCCTTATACTTGCCTTCTACATGAAAAGGAGGGGGTATCACACTCATATCAGACAAATGTCTAATGCTCGATGGCAGCTAAGAGGGAGGCCCATGTATGTTGACCAATTGGGACGAATGTCAATATCACTTTTATTAACAATTGTGCTCCTTGGGATTTGCATTACAAGAAAATTATGTAGGACTCGCTTAGAGGATTGTTGTGAAGACGAAGTTTCGATGGAATCTAAAAAGTTTAATACGCCTTAATTGGAAAATTGACTTATCATTGAAAGAGAATTTGTCTTTGTTTAAATACACGATGGAATAAGAGATAACTCATAAAGTATAGGAGTTCTATTTAAATATAAAGATAGTATCTCTATCTCCTACTAATAATAGTTTTCTTCACTCTCCTTCAAGTTGGAGTATGGAGATCACAACCGCCCAAATTGCCAAATAGATATTTAAAACGAACATTGCCAAGAGGTTTGGTAAATATGTCAGTTGGTTATTCATCGTCACTTATTGCAACATGTTTTATCTCACCAAACTCGACCCGTTCACGAACAAAATAACAATTTATTTCAACGTGTTTTGTAAATTTATGAAACACATGATTGTTTGTTATGTATCTAGTAGGTTGGTTGTCACGGTATAGTGTGGCAGGTCTAGATTTTGAAGCTTCAAGATCAGTTATGTAACACCATAAATTTTCAAACAATTTTTTTCATTCTTAAATCACATAATTCTCATAACACGTTTTATAAAAATCTCATTTATTTAATTTACAAACGCAACTCTAAACATAGCTCTTTCTCTGGTGTGTACAATCAAACCGGTGTCTTCCCGCGATCCTGAAAAAAACCTGAAACACATAACATATAACACGGTAAGCACGAAGCTTAGTGAGTTCCCCAAAATACCACATACAACTTATTAGCCACTCGAGGCTATAACTCAATAAGACCCTCCGGTCAATGTGTCTCAGTGGGACCCTCCGGTCCCACAACTCAGATGGACCCTCCGGTCCCTCAACTCAGCATCTCAATATAATACACAGAAAGCATAACACAAAGCAAATAGCAGGATATCTCATTACACAGCTCATGCACATAAGACCCTCTGGCCACACATAAAAATTACCACTCAAGGTAAGCATAGTGAGAAGACTCACCTCGCAACTAGCGTAAGCAACTCCTGCACCCGACTTGCTAATCTAATCCCCGCTTAACATATGTCACAATCCCCACCAATTAACACATGACATGAATATCCCATAATGTTAGGTCAACTTCTCTATTAAGTCCCAAGAGGGTAAAAAGACCCTTTTGCCCCTCAAAAGTCCACGTTTACTCGAAACCCTAAAAGTCAACGAAGAGGTCAACACACGGCGTGTATGTTGGGCGTACGTCTAGCCATGCATGCAACGGGGGTGGCTCAGCGCTTTGATGCGCGTAACTGGAGTACGCTCAGCGTACGTCCCAGTCTAGCTTATTCCACTCTATTGGTCTTAACTCATTAAGACAAAGACTGCCACCACAGTTCTCGGTCCAATAAGGTCTCTTATAGCATAAAGTTGGTGACTTTACGCCCCCTCAAGGCTGTATAAGTCTAGATCTCATATAATCTCACTCATTCACCATAAAAATCCTCATATCTCTTAAATGGGGAGGTCTTGACAACCAAGACTCCATTTTTATGAACTCTAGCATCTAAATACATCAGGTATAAGGCTCTGGGTGGACCAACTCATAAAGCTTCAAGCTTTGGGGACATAAACCCTAAAATGGACCTTTAAATGAACTATGCAAAATAAGAGCAAAGCTTTGAGCTTGATACCTCTAAATGTTGCGCCATCCACAAAGGAACTAAGATCCAAAAGCTTGAATACCAACTCTTCTTCCTTCAAAGTTCCTTCTTCTCAAAAGGATTCCATAATATCACTTCATAAGCCTCTAGTGCTCACACAAGCTAAAAAAAACAAGATTTAGGGTTTTGAGGGAGGTAAGGTGCTGGAAATGGTGGTCGAATGTGAAGACATGTAGTTCCTTAAATAGGGACACCTCAACACATTAGGGTTTTCTTCCAGGACCTACTACGCCCCGCGTACTAGGTGGCCTTCGCGTTTCTTCCACGCACATTAGTATGCTGAGCGTACGCATAATTACGCCCAGCGTACTCAATTGCCACACATTATCACATTAAGTGCTAAACTTGCCAAATCTTCAAACTACCATGGCTCCTTCGTTACAAGTTTGTTTCCAATGAATCTCATATCCTCGGAAAGGTGTCAAGATGCTCTACGCTTCTAGCAACTCATCGCAACCTCGAGACTTCCTCATGCCCGGGTTGCAACCCACAAACCCTAACTCTCAGATGATCCTATACAGGATGTTACAAGTTAAGAGCCATCTGAGCCACAAAAGCTCACTGACCATGGATGAAGCTTGATTAGCGCTGGGTAGAGAGTGACCAATGGTTATAGGGTTGTTTGGAGGTCGTGGTTCACGATCATCTCCATTTTGTTTATCAACATTAGTGTGGTGTAAATACAACTCATCATGCTGCCTTTGTTTTTCATTGTTGTCAAATTCAGCATCTTGTTGATTAGGAACTTAACCAAAATCATCAAATACATCATTATCCAAGTTGTCATCAGTAGGTAACGGCTCATTTTCCTTTTCATAAGGGAATTTTGATTCAAAAAATATTACATCCCGTGATAAATAATTTTATTGTCCTTTAGATCAAAGATCCAATAACCCTTTTGTGCTTGCAGGTAGCCAACAAAAATCCCCGGTCTCCCCTTTTCATCGAACTTATCTTGTCCCTCTTTATTCTCTTTATCATACACAAGACACCCAAAAGTGCGCATGTGATCATATTTGTGCACCAGATAATGAAGGCGTGTGATACACATCCATATATCATGATCACTTAAATCAAAACAATTAAAACTTTTTATTGAACTGTCAAAGAAAGGGAGTCGGGTTTGTTTAGCCCTTACACATGAGTCACATTGCTCTAAATCTATGATAGTTCCTATAGAACTTGAAACATCCCAAAAACACGGTCCAAAAATTTTGTTTGAAAATTATTATAAAACCATAAATCACCCATAATCATAAAGAAAATCGTACATCATGTATCTCAAAATGTCGTATTAAATATTGTGACAAAACATATGATAAAATATCAGAGTCTCAAAATAATCCCAGACTGAATATTATGGTGTGTGCCATGTGATCACCCCGAGCCCTTTCCCTTGCTACCGGAAGTACCTGAAACCAAAACTAAAACTATAAGCACGAAGCTTAGTGAGTCTCCCCAAACTACCACATATCATACAAATATCATACAACTAGGAGACATGGGCCCCACCCACTCTCATGAAGATTCGGGCCCCGCCCACACTTCGCTACTAACATGCATACAAGTATCACACAGACAACAAGTATATCTACCAAGTAATCACATATTTATGTTCAAGTAATACTAAGAGAATCGGGCCCCGCCCATACTAGACTACTACGAGATTTGGGCCCCACCCACACTCAGCTATTAACATATCATATAGACGGGCCGGCCTTGGTGCCTTCGACCCGTCCCTACTGAAAGGAAACTCACCTCGAATGACTGATTGTTGAAAATTTGGGTGAGGAATCCTTGTCTGTTGCTCCGGCGACTCTCCAGCTATAAATTCCATAATGACACTTAGTCAAAAACTGATAACTATACTTAGGGTAAAAAGACCGTTTTACCCCTGGTTAAAGTCAACATCTTGGTCAAGGTCAACTTTCCAAGTTGACCAAACTCGCTGAGTCAGCCTTGTGACTCGTCGAGTCCTAGAACTCAAAACCCTGGAATCGCGACTTGGCTCCCCAAGTCACCCCATGACTCACCGAGTTCCCAAGCTACTTGTCATCGCGATTGGTCGAACTGACTCGTCGAGTCGTCCTCAGACTCGCCGAGCCCTGGCATAATCAGAAAAGGGACAAGATCATCCAACTCACCGAGTTCCTTACACAACTCGCCGAGTCCTATGAACATCATCGAGGTTTCTTCATCGGACTCATCGAGTCCCCTAATGAACTCGCCGAGTCCCGTGCAGATCTAACCTAGTTAACTGATTTCACCGTTCTACAGCTCCAAAATACATATCTAGGTCGTTTCCATGGTCTATTTCTATAAAGTTGGAGACTTGGTGGCTTTGCACGCCTCAAGTGGACCCAAACTCAAGTTATAGCAACCTACTTCCATGAGCATAACCATGGCTTGGATGGAAACGGGTTCAAGACTCCTTTTATGACTCTAGAGGCTAAATATCACAGGAAAGAGGGATTGCTTGGCATACAACCCATGAGAAGCAACTTATCCTACTCAAAAGGGTCAAAAAGATCCACAAATCAACATTAAAGGAGATCTAAGCTATGGGTTATCAAGCTAAGAGCTTTTTACCTCAGAAGGCTGCCAAAGATGAATGTAATCCTGGATCTTGATCCTCTTCCGCAAGCTTGATAGCTCCAAGCTCTTCCAACTATCTTCTATAACACAAAAACACACTCAAAATCTCAAAGGAGAAGCACTCAATCGGATTAGGGTTTTTGGAGGACATGGAGGCTGGTAAGGGAGGCCCAAATGGGAATTAAGTGGCTTAAATAGGGTGCAAAACCCCGAAAATAGGGTTTCCTCCTGGCAGACCTACTCGTCGAGTCCATGCTTAGACTCGCCGAGTAGACCCTTTAAACCTCATGTCCTCTCTAGCATCTACTCGACGAATTAGGGCTACTAACTCGTCGAGTAGCTCAAAAATAATACTTTAATAATTTAATTACATACCAGAAATTGAGCATTACAAAACAAATATTTTGAAGTTTATTTTTGGAGGCATGACCTAGTCTCTTGTGCCATATCTTTGTGTCCATCCTTACTTACGTGATCTTTACTCTTTCATCCATTCCTTCCATGTTGTATAGACCACCCTCGCATCTATCCATGCCGATCAGCTTCCTCGAGCGTAAGCCCTGAATAAAACAGAATTTTGGAAAGAAAGTCATAAAGTAATTTAGGTCATTGGTTATTTTGCTTATGGAAAGTATATTGCATTTAAATTTTGGTATGAACAAGACATCGTCAATCTTCATGTCATTTGGTAATTGTGCACTACAAAAACCGTTGACTAGAACATTGTCACCATTAGGTATACTTACTGGTATGCCACTGTCGATTCTCTTTAAGTTTCAGAGATTTGATTCACAGCAAGCAACATATATGGTGGCTCCTTAATCAATGATCCAAGTAGGTTTGAAATTAAATTTACCTGTCATTTGATCTATGGTTTCTGAGTATCACCTAGTTGCTTCATTAGTTTGGTATATTGCTCAAGAGTGAGTCCATGTATGGGGCTAGTTTCCTGTTCCGCGTTTGCAACTTCGGGTTTTGCTTTATCGCCTTTCTTGGTTTTGTATTGGGTTTCTTTTGACGTGTGTCCCACCAATCAGGGTATCATATCTTCTCAAAACACCCTTCAATGGTGTGGCCATTTTTCCCACAATGCTTGCACTTCATGTTTTCCCAATTGACCTTCTTTTTTCAGTGTGGATTTTATCAACATCAGACAAACGCATTTGAAGAGCGGAGGCTTCCATATTTGTTTTTCTTGCTACGGTAATGTTTCATTGTTGCTCATCTCATTTTTTGACACAAGGTGACAATTGGTACCATGAAAAGGCATTGGTTTGGTACTTGGTATTTGCGTTTTAACAATGTCGAAGACATCATCAAGTCCCATGAGGAATTCATAAATGTGTTCCTTCTCCTTTGCTTCAACTAGTCTCTTTCCTAAATCACATGTACACATGCCGCAAGTGCATCTTGGTGTTGGAGATGTCAACTGGATCTCATCCCATACGCCTCTCAATTTTGTAATAAAATAGGCTGAAATAGATTTGATTATCTTAACTCATTGTTGTTAGGGGTCTTTTTAACTCATACGCAAAACGTGTGCATACTTGACACTATTGTGTATCTCTTTTTCCATTGGTGTAGTCAACCAACCATTTATTATGGCGTCGCTTTGTTGCCAAGCATTCAATTCTGGTGATCTGTCATTAAGTTGGTTTATAGTCCCGTCAATGAATCCTGCATGATTCTTGGCAAACAAGAAAGCGTTCATCTCTCTTGCCTAGTTGGCATAATTGTTGTCGTTGAGGCATTCATTAACATGTAGTTGTCGGGGATAATCGTTTGGGTGGATATAGAATGGATAATTTGGATCGGAGGATGGTTTATCGGTGGTGTGTTTCCTCACCACTCCCTTTGCCGTTGTCTCCGGTCATGGCGGTATTGTTTTAGGGTCCGCAGGCTAGAGAACTTGTGTTTGATGATACCATGAAAAAATTAATACGTTTATTGGAAAATTGACTTATCATGAAAGAGGCTTTTGCCTTTGTTTAAATACACGATGGAATAAGAGATAACTCATATACTATAGGAGATCTATTTACATACAAAGATACGTATCAATCTCTTCCTATTAATAATAGATTTCTTACTGTTATGGGTCGGTTTTTGTCGGTCTGCGGAATATATAATTTTAATGAATTCATTCACAAATTGAATTTTCTTATGAAGGCGTGGTGATGCATAATAGTAAGGGGTTTGTAAATTATTCCATTAGAGGGTTTCGAGAAAGTTAAAAGTTTCAAGGGGTTTGTAAATTGTAATAGTGTTATCGTTTACTCTTTTAAAGACATCACGCCAAAGTTTTGATTTTCAGGTGTATCTTCATAAAAAGGTTGGCAATGGCAATTCAGAGGACTCCTCGGTTTGGAGACTTTTTACACTTTTAGTCCCCTCAACTTATTTTTGTGCACTTTAGTAATGAACTTTCCAAAATCACTTTATCAAATTTGTGTGCACTGAACTTTCCAAAATCACTTTAACAAAGTATGTAGAATTAAACTTTTGGAAAAAAAGTTTCACAAAAATAAATTGAACAACTAAAACCGGACAAATGGAATAATTTGCTTTATAATGGCTACTTTTGACCTTTTCCCTAAAATTTACCCAATAATTAACTACAATACCCTGTTAAAACGACATAAATAAGACAATTTTGAAAAATTCATTAACGACTAAAAACAAACAAATTGAAAGACCGAAATAACCTTAACATATACTAAATTTCATTTCATTTTCGTTCAACCATGCACATAACAATTTACATCTTCCGATTCTTTTGAAAGATTTCATTCCTAAAAAAAACGTTGTGACTAAATATCATTTTACCTTTTCCAAAATAAAATTAAGTCCTTTTAACATGGTCCAAAAACTATTAAAAAAAAAAAAAAAAAAAAAAAAAAAAAAAAAAAAAGGGATTAACAAACATGTTACAAACAACCGAAATCAATTGATACAAACATTTGATAAATGACATGACATGATCCTTTAATCTTTGAAAATGAGAAACCTTGGTCTTGATTTTACTTTGACCCAATTGCAAATGACAATTTTGGGCGTGATTTGTTTTTACCGAGTAGTTTTTGTTGTTTTGCACGTTCTTCCTCCTCTTGTTGTTTTTTTCTATGTAATTCTTCTTCTTTTTGTCTTTGGAGTTCTTCAAGTTCCCTATATCGTTCTTCTTCCCTTCTTTGTTGCTCCATTGCTTCTCTCCTTTGACCTTCTTCAATTCTCTTTCGGTTCTCTTCTACTAACCTTTCCAACTCTTCTTTCTCCTTTCGCGCTTGCTCCTATTTTTATTTTTTTATTTTTTTTAAATAAAAAAAAAAAAAAAAACAACCCATAAAAACAATTTTAAAAATTTTAATAAATACCTCTTTTCTTGTAGCCTCAATAACTGCAGCTTCTTTCTCTCTCTCAAGTTGCTCAACAACATCTCTCACAACTTTCTTCCTTCCCTCCTCCAATCGTATCTTAATTTCCATCTTAATATATTCAGAACTTAATCTTTCTTCGACTTTCTTCCTTATAGCTTCCTCCACTCTTCTTTCAGTTTCTTCCTCCAATAACTTCAATTCCGCTTCTTGTTGACGCCTGATAAAAAAAAAAAACATATATACAAAAAAACATTAAACAAAAGAAAAGTCATTAATCGTTTATTCACAAACCAATATGCTTTATTAGCATACAAAGACACATTTAATTTTCCATATTTCCAATTTTCATACGTATTTGTTTGTCTTGTCTTTTTCTTTTTTTACACTAACAAATGACAAACTGACCTTTATGTCGACAAGAGCAATATTTATAAGCGTATGTTTGTGTATGCTTTATACCTTTAACGAGTTCCTGATCAAATAAAACAATTAGTTGAACAACTATAGCTGAAGTATGATAATATCTTCCTTCAATATAGCCTGTGGAGAAAAATGTCAAAGTAACCTTTTTGCAATTTTAAACCCTATGGTTTATAGTTTCATGTTTAGATTACAACATAAATCTATAAAGCTAAAAATCCAAAGTTTCCAATATCATATATTCATATTAAGGTGCGTTATTTAGTTGGGTAAAGGGTATTTTGGTCTTTCAATAAAAAGGAAGAAAGGAATTGAATTCCATTCCTTTCATCCTCCCCCACGAATGGTGAAAATCCGTTAAATATGGAATCTATTTGGCAACCAAATACACAACGGAATGGAATCTTGAATTCCTAACCCATTGGAATCCATGAACAAAACACACTCTTGGATTCTCTGATTTGGAATTGCTCACAGAAGCATGTGATGAAAAGTCGATAAAGGAAGCAAATAGAATTTTATATACACAAATTCTCCAAGCATATATCATGAAAACAAGAGTTATCCTCATTACAAGTCTAGAAATGTGAATTCATGACAATTATTAAAATAATATCCTCTAGCTCAAATTTCAGCATGAGTTAGCACTTAAAATGTATATATCTTTTAAGAGGATGCCAAAGTAGAGTTCAAAATGCCTTCACAAATGCTATAAATATCTGAAGAGCAAGATACAAGTACATCCAAGAAGAAAAGAATTTGCATGATGAAATGAGAAGAGGATAATACAAGAGTTTCTAGCAAATGATATACCTTTTCTTTTGTTCATCTTCTTCTATTTTGGTTTTTTCAGTGACAACTTTGCGCTCAATAGGGGCAATACTGGAAGACTTAGGTAAAGGAGACAATGAGGTGCTCCTACTTTTTTGTCTTTTATGACGCCTTGGTGTTGGTGAGCGACTCTTGTGTCTTCTAGGAGATATTGATCGGCTTCTTCGTCTATAAAAAACAAGAAAACAAATGAGAAATGGTTTATATGTTTAAAAAAAAATAACAGTTAAGACCATAATACCCACCATACTGTCTGACCTAGCACAATAGAGATAAAAGCAATTTACAGTTACCTCTTATATTGCTAAGTACAAACTGTGAGCTCCATCTTTTATCACAAGAAACCGCTAAATGTCACAATCGAGCAAGAAAAGAGCACGAATCAGCACCCATCACCTGCTCACTCCCCATTTGGAGGGGAGCAATTGCTTTATTATGTTTTTTTCTTTTTATTTGTACAAAAGGGATGGATTGATTGTTTCTGAGTTATGTTACATTTAGTATGCTCTTCGCAAGACTCTTCTATATGCCTTTTCAAGATTTAGTTGAAGTCGGATCTCTTACGAGATATGTTTTCAAGTCAAAAACTTGGAGAAAGATTTTGAGGGTCATCAAAACCAAATATCACAGGTTTCATATGAATACTGCTACATGTCATTCGAGCATTAAGAGGAAAGCATATATTGAATTCAAGTAAAAACCCAATGTTTCTGGTGAAAGCTCCTGTCAAATATGCAGTCCATATCTATTAATCATTGCTCCACCCTATGATGAAAGTTCCTCTCTAAATTCTTCCTCATGACTGAATAATAAGAACTGTGTTTGTACAGAAACAATCTCACAAACACAGTATGGCTGCAGCATCCTAGATTTGTACAGATAGAAGCCAAGTACCAGAGAAAACCGAAAAAAGTTCTTAAATTTGGAGAGTTAATGCTCTTTTAAGCTCGATGAAGCCAAAAACAATCACATAACTTTAACTATGGCACATATCATAACGCCCAAACATCACTCGAAGTAAAAGATAAGAACTTAACTGTTTAAAATCATAGAGAAATATTGATAAAACTCACAAAAGTGTACTAAGAATTAAAAATCTACATTCAGTTGACTGCTAAAAAATCAAACGCACAGGGATTAGGATAATCTTAATCGGGTATCAATCACCTGCTATGAGAATAAGGAGATCGGCTGCTTCTATCTCTTCGGCTTCTGTATCGTCGGCTGCTATACCTGTGTACCACCGGCGACGGTGACCTTGAATACCTCCGCCTTTTATACGACGGTGACCGAGACAATTCCCTATCTCGAGCCATATCTCCACCAATAGATTATATCTAAAACACAAAGTATCTCCTGAAATTGTAGTATTTTTCCGATATTAATACGAAGTTTTATAAGAAACAGATTGACTGAAATTATAGCGAAAAATTATAAAAATTTCGTATTGGTAGTTGAAATTTCTGACGAATCATAACCACGCATTCACCTGTCAAGACGATTAGTAAGATGTGCAGAAGACGATCGTACCTGAAAAGGCGTTGGAACCCTAGAATGTAGATTGTGTCCTTTTTTTTCCTTTCAGTTTTAGAACTTCAATCCTAACCAAACACGGATGAGAAATAATAACTGTGGGAATCTAAGGGGCTCTTTATGACATTAAATGTAATATAGTAATGCTTATCAAGTTTTTATTTGAAATTGCAAATTACTCCCTTAACTTTTAATTTTACCTTTTTAGTCTAAAAAACTAAAATAAACCAACACATTTAGTCAATTCTATGGTCTAGAAACAAATAAACCAACACATTTATTTATGTTATTGATCTAAAAAAAATTAGGCAGTTTCTTTTCTTCTCTAGTTGAAGGGAAAGGGAAAATGATCAAAAGCTTATGTTTTTATAATGTTGTTAATAAAGAAAAGTTGTCGGTTTGTTTCTTTCCAAATGAAGGGGAAAAAAAAAACTTATGTTATCACAAATCCGTCATAATATTTGATAACGGTAAGAAATTAAAAATATGAAACATTTTTTATCATAAAATCATTTAAAATCTTTTCTTTTTGTTTCTTTTCCATTCTCAATCCTTTTCTAAAAAAATATATTCAGAACTTTGTATAACATTTAGAATATGTTTAGCAAAATTAGGTGGCAACAGATTGCTATCAGAAATTGATGATCGGTAGTTGATATAACTTTTACTTATTGTTCAACATTTTAAAAGTGTAAAATTACCTATAAACCAAAAACAAAAAGCACCCAAAGCTACTTGAAGTAGCTTTTACATTTTAATCTAAAAGTTCATACCTGCAAACAAAACTTTTTTTATTATGAGTTTTTTCTTAAAAACTAAAAATTCTCAAAAATTGGCTGTCGAACATCCCTTTAATAAGCTTATACCTTCCCTGAAACGAGAGACTTATTTCTAGTGAAAGATTTTAACATGGATGTGATCCCATTTTAAGTGAAAACTAAAGTTTCATATTACTCTCTGTTAAGGTGAAACTCAGTCTAATTGGGGCATACCAAATATAAAGATATAGGCCCCGTTTGATACGCATTTTTCAAGGTTCAAACAGATCTTTCTGGCTAAATGGACCGGAAATACTGTTTGATTTGCACAAAAGAAAGGGTCTTTTCCTGTAAGATATGTCTTTCCCAAAAAGCCCCAAAATCATATCTTTCTGGCTAAATGTGCTGGAAAGACAATTATACTTATACACCAAACCCCGCATCTTTCTTTCTTTATTGGATTATTAATTTTTTTTAAATAACTTTTTTTTAATTTATTTTTTATTGAATTATTACTTTTTTTCATCATTCGGCACAGTCAATCAAATGTACAATCAAACAGCATGGTTTCTTTCCCAGTCAGAAAACGTTCCCAGACATCACTTTACCAGACAGCACTTTTCCAAACAGAAACTATCAAACGGGACCATAATTACAAATACTTATAATTCTATTCTAGTAATTTGAACATGATATAGTTAAATCTCAAACTGGATTTAAAATTTAGGAATAGCTAGCGTGATAAACCTTTGGTGAGAATGTTGGCACATTGATTAGGGTTTGACTACTAATTGCTATATATATATATATATATATATATATATATATATATATATATATAGTGATTATGTATTATGTAGGTACGTAATTTGTTTACATGATAGTTTTTTTAAGTAGCATAGTAGCAGATGTTTGATTTGGTTTTGTAAACATGAGACCTCACTCCTCTAACAGCATCAGTACATTATCCCAATTCTGCAGTTTCGCACCATCTCTAACAGCATGAGTACATTATCTCAATTCTGCAGTTTCGCACCATCAATAGGCATGTCACTGTCCTTGTCTTGTAGTGTACTGCATAAAACCCAACAAAACTGCTACTAATATTGATACTGATATTGATATTGATACTAACACTGATTTTCTGATGTACTGTTTGGATTGGTGGTTTCATAAGCTTACATGTCAGCACCATAATCAAGCAAAAGGGCAACGCATTCTTTCTCTCCATAAGCAGCAACATAGCGCAAGGGGGTGTCGTTATTATTATCTAAAGCAACAACTTTGGCTCCAACCTCAAGGAGAACTTTTGCACATTTCACCAACACAAATATATAAATATATAAGCAATTGAGAATTAAGTTAATTAATTAATTTAATGGAAGGAAGATACTAAAAATCTTACTTCCCCAAATCCACATGCGAAATGCAAGGCTCTCCTTCCCTCTGAATCTTCCTCCTCCTTGTCTCCCCCATAATATAATGCTCTCATTAAACCCTATATTTATTTCATTTTTTATTTTAATTTCAACTTATGATATCAGTATATAAAATACAAAAATGCACCACATACTTTCACCATTTTGTCAACTTAGCCCCTTAACTATTTTCTTTAATCATTAAACCATCATTTTTTTACCCATGTTTTTTATAAATAAATAAAAATAGAGAAAAATGTTTGTGACGATTGAGTACCTGCAAATTACCAATGATAGCAGTCTTATGAACAATACACTCTTTTTTTTCAGCATCAACTTTTTTGACTGGAAGACTCATTTCTTCACCAAATTTAATCAAAAGATCTTTGGCATTCCAGTATCTAATATTTAAGCACAAAAAGGTTATTAAAAAAAACAATGTAAAAGTGTATAATGTTGTTGTAAACAGTTACCTTTTAGCAATGTACTTCCATTGATTTGTTTATTATAGCATCTTACTTTCATTTCTTCACAAATACCCAATTAATATCATAGCAATGTCATATATAAATAATACACAAACCGATTTTCAAAGTACAATTTCTTAATAAGAAAAAGAGTAATTAAAAGTAAAAAAGTTGTAATAAAAACGAAATGCAAGTAGGTTGCTATATTACACAAATAAATGAAAGTATGTTGCTTAAAAGCAAGAAAATAGCAACATATTAACTGATCAACATCTATTTCAAAGAGAACATCATTTAAGTGGCTTGAGAGGAACTAGACTTGTTCAATTCCCAAAATAAGAGCACTCACTCTGACTCCTAGAGAGCTAGTTGTGAGCTCAAAAACCCTAATTATTAAACCATCGATTAATCTTGTATCAATCATCATCTTAAAGCAATCTAAAAGTTTGAAGTTGATATAGTCAACACAAAGAACAAACCGGTGTCGATTGTAGTAGGCGTGACATCAGGAACCTTCTCGTTCACCTGCAAATGAAACATAATCAAAATCATCGATCAAAAAAACTTCACACGGGTGTAAGTCGATTCAAGTTTAAAATAAATCCAGACTACCATATACAGACTAGAGACATTCAAATTTGACGAAGATTAAGACTACATTGAATCGAACTGTGACGTGATTGAAAAGAATTACAGGTTTTCTCAGATATAATTATATGCAAATGGCATCTGACATGATAAGGTGACGCATCATTTGATTAGGTATTGTGTTTCCCCCTTCTCTCCCGAAGAAGATCAATCACAGAAGGTTGAAAGAACAAAAGTGCAGCAAAATCAGGCGAAATGTAACGATATAAATAGGGAAAATGAATTATAAGCCCAACAAAGTTTCCAAAGCGTTCAAAAAACCCCAATTATCTTTTGTCTGTTCAAGAAAACTCAACGAACTTAAGATTTTGTCTAAAAAGCCCAACTAACTTACACTTCTCATTTATGGTCAACCGGCTAATGAAAGTCAACGAATGACATGGCTTATGACGTGTAATTAAATATCAGAAAATGATTTGTAAGACCAACGAAGTTTCAAAAGTGTTCACAAAACCCCAATCATGTTTTGTTGGTTGAAAAAAACCCAACGAACTTATGTTTTTGTTCAATTCTCATTAGAGGCAACCAGATTAATTTGGTATACAACTAGTTGGAAAATGACATGACATTATATTTAATGACATGGAATACAGAGATTAGAATTGCCCTTTATATATCGATTTAGCCCTAAACTTTTTTTTCTGGATGATCCTCCGTTCTAAATGTCCAAATCCAAGAAGAGTGTCCACATCTATAAGGGTTTTCATCATCAAATATCTTCTTTGTGGATATTGAGTTGGACATCAACGATTGAGAGTAAGAATAAGAAGTAGCTATTACAAGAGCTCGAACACAGACAACGTTTGTTTTTCTCTTCTCGAAACCCTAAATCGATATATAAAGCGTAATTCTAATCTATTTATTTCATGTTATTAAATATAATGTCATGTCATTTGCCAACTAGTTGTATACATAATGAATCTGGTTGCCTCTAATGAGAATTGAACAAAAGCGTAAGTTCGTTGGGTTTTTTTCAACAAACAAAACATGATTGGAGTTTTTTGAACGAATTTGAAACTTCGTGGTCTTACAAATCATTTTCCGATATTTAATTACACGTCATAAGCCATGTCATTCGTTGACTTTTATTAGCCGGTTGACCCTAAATGAGAAGTGAACAAAGTGCAAGTTAGTTGGGCTTTTTTAGACAAAATGTTAGTTTGTTGGGTTTTATTGAACAGACAAAACATAATTGGATTTTTTGAACAGTTTGAAAACTTCGTTGGGTTTATAAGTCATTTTCCCATATAAATATGGAAAATATAGTAATAAAGCAATCAAACACGAAGAAAAGAGTATAATTAACAAACCTTCGATATCCTTCTCCTCCGCACATCATCTGCTAGCTTAGGTCACTCGTTGTCACCCTTGCTTTCACATCCATCAGCTTCTCCTCCATGAACATCTACGTTTCCAGATTGATCTTCATCCTCGAATTCTTCGCCCTCTTCTTCATCATACTCATTTCCAACATCGTCGCCGCCATTCATCGATTGTTGCTGCTTTTGTTCCCGCTTCTGCTTGTCGTAGTACTGGACCTGAACGTTCCCTCCATCATTCATCTCGTATTGAGCCGAGTGCGGTGGTGGTGATCGAAGTTCAAAGTCTATGGACTTCCTTCTAGCTCTGCCCTTGATCGGATTGATCCAACTTGATGAAGGGTTAGTGTTTCTTCGTGCAGTCATTTACCCTTTTTCTCTCGAATCGTTGAGTGGCAAACTGGCTCTAATACCATTCGGAAATTCTGCGTAAGTAGGAGTTGCATGCCGCGAAACCTTAAAAAATTAAAATGGTTCAATCATTTATAGGTTGGAAAATTTCAGCCCAACCCAAACCTTTTTATTTAAATAGATATATATTCTCAATCCAATCCAACTTTTCTAATAAATTGGTTGTTACCGGGTTGACCCGTTTATATAATTTATAATCCAATCTATTAAGTATATGGATTAAACCTGGTTTAACTCATTTAAAATAAAAAAAATTAATTAACTAAATATTAAACCACTTAAATTAGTTCAAAGCTTAAATAAACTTTGAAAGTATAATAAATGCACAATCTTAATTCATAAATACAAAGAAATTATTCAAATAACATTAAAGATATGTAATTTCGAAATGATTTTAAAGAGTCACTTGTATTATAATACAAAGAAAAAAAATAGGAATTAGGATTGCATTTTCTAAAACATAAAACATTGTAATTTATAAATTAATAATTAGATTAATACATGGTAATATTAAATAGTTTTTAAATTAAATATATAATGAAGTTAAATGGTTTGATGGGTTGAAAATTGGTTGACAATATTTACCCAACCTAGCCTATTTAATTAAATGGGTTAGGCGGATTAACCCATTTATCCTAAATAGGTTGAAAATCTCAACCCAACCTGCTAATTTTGAGTTAATTTTGGGTTGGGTTCGGGTTAAGTTGGTGGGTTGGGTCGATTTTTTTCGATTCTAAAAAATTATGTAGTTACAAAACATAATTTATAATAAAATTTGTAAAAATGAAAAAGAAAAGTTTAAAAATTATGTAAAAAGGACAATATCAAAAGTCTACGTTGTATATCAACAAACTGCGGTTTCTAAGGGAAAAAAAAAACTAATTGTGTAAAAGTAAATTCGTAAAAAGTTGAAAAAAAAAAACTATGTAAAATTGTATAAAAAGTTTGTAAAAAATATAAGCTT
Source organism: Lactuca sativa (assembly GCF_002870075.4). Lineage (NCBI taxonomy): Eukaryota > Viridiplantae > Streptophyta > Magnoliopsida > Asterales > Asteraceae > Lactuca > Lactuca sativa. The sequence goes on along the minus strand of NC_056631.2, from coordinate 216,659,924 downwards.
TAAAAACACACAAATAAAGTTATAGAAATTAGGAAAATTTTGTAAAAAATGTTTGGATAAATTTATAAAAATCACCATTTCCGTGGTTAAATCATTTACAAGTCATGACTTAATCATATAATGAACTTTTATATCAAAATTAATTATCCTCTATGTATAACTTATCAATATACCACTTAATTGATTAAGGTATAAGCTCAATTTCATCGAATTAGAGTTTGTTATCCTTTTTCTCAAATTTAACAATTCAACCATGATTTTAGCTTGAGAGCATGATTATAATGTTAGCTACACTAATATCCTCAAGTATTACACCCATAATCACATGTATTTCAGTTAGAGTTCTCATACCTAAAGCTAACAATCCTCAAGTATTACACCCAAAATCACATGTATTTCAATCATACCCAAAGCTAACAACAATTCTCCTTTGAATTTACCTCCAATTCAAGATGTAGGAGTTTGCTTCATAATCCTCCTTTGATTCCTTTTGAAAACCATTTATCTACAGCTCAATAACTTCATCACATAATCCCCTTTGCCTTCTAAAACTCAAATGTATTAAAAAAAAAGTAAAAACAAACTCATTTCTGCTTATACGATGTCCTTGATGTCGATATTGATGTGTCATGTCAAGCCAGTGGCAGACTTATGTGGTGCCCGAGGGTCTCGAGCCACCACTCCGATTTTGACCGTTAGTGTAAAAAAAATGTTTTTCTATTAGGTATAACGTCATGAAATATAAGTGTCACTATTATTCTATATTTGTTCGGAATTTTTTTTGGTATCACCACTACTCAAATTTTCTACGTCCGCCACTGTGCCAAGCCCTTGAGCGCACTGCACGATTATTTAATGATGTCAGCTTTCAAACTCTTACGCGCCACGTTTGTCATTTGTGCGCATCGCGCTTCTCGTCTATATTTTAACAATATCAACGTACTATCTCACTTATCACGTATTCAAAGTACATTACCCTCAACACTTAGATTATTTTCAACAGCTTACTAACACCATTCACGTTGGTAATGCGTCACATAGCACCTCAATTTTCCTATCAACATGTTACATCACTCGTAATAATATCTGCTATGAAAAACAAGTGTCACACAAACACGTAGAACTTTATAATGAAAACCTAAAATGTCAGAAGTACAATGGGAAGAAGAAGATGGGGAGGATGAAAATAAAGAAATGGGGTTCTCGAAACATGCAACTGTAACACCCATGCTTTTGTATAATAAAATACAATGGGTTTGAAAACATTATTTTATAAACTTTGAGTAAGGTTTACAACACGATCCAAAGAAAAGCTAAAACAATTTACTTGTTATTTTAAAAGTAATTTACCACGTGTACAACTGATAACTTTCAAACCATACTAAAGCAGTGAATTTACATACATTACAGAAACCATGTGCAATTTTAATCCTTCAAAAGCCCACTGTCAACAATGCAATCACAAATCTTCTAGCACTTCATATCTAAATCTAGAATACATGGCATTTAAAAAAAAATAATGTCTCGTGAGCTACATAATCATTTGAACAAACTTTTCATTTCCACATGCTTTATATGATTTAACATATGTTCACAAAGTACATATTCATAAACACAATTAACTCTTAACGCCTTCTCGAATCATATATTCAAGTTTCGCATAGTCATTTGGTTATAAACTGATCCAATCATTATTAAATATTTGATAAAAACTCTTTCATTTCAACTTACTTTATACAATGTAGTTTACATGTATGTAATGCATGATTAAAATCAAAATGATCTTACAGGCCTTCCCGTATCACGCTCACGTATTGACATACGGTCCTTCATATCGATCCAAATCTTAGGGTAAATTATAGCAATCAATCATTACCAAAATAGGAAGAACAAATCAATTCATTGAAGTACAATAAGCTTAAAATCATGATCACAACACATGAAACAACACCATACTAGCAATTCAAAACATTTACAGCAATTACAAGCAATTCCTCTAAGGTTCACTAGCTCAAGCTTGCTAGAGAAGATGCTCTAACCTTTTGATCCATTAAATAGAGGTTTGATTATTGTTTTCCTTGCAATCACTTGATTAAATCTTCAATTCTTGGTGGAAAGAGCTCCAAAATTGCCTCAAGAAGTTGTCCTATGAAGTGGGAAAGATTGTGATAGTTTGGCTACAAATGAACCTTTATCCTCTTTCTTTTAAACATCGTCACGATTATACATTCACGTTACACCATCATGTAACTCTACAAAGGCCCCAAACTAGTAATCTACTTCTTAGAATCTTGTTTTAGCATTTTGGCATACTTACACGATCATGTAATCATTCTTGATTACCAATATTAAAATTTTACTCTCGTTCCTTTCTTTTTAGGTACTTCGGGATGATTACACAACCGTGTAAGGCCTTCACACGATCGTGTAATGCCCTCTGGTACACACTTAGACAATGTATTTTATACTATATACTTCTGCGACTCATAATTTCCTCATACGAACTTAGATTTGACGAATTTAATATCCACCCAACTGTATCAAAGTGAACTATAACTTTCTTATAATAAGTTTCTACTGAAAAGTTATACATTTTCAGGTATACATGTTTCACACTACAATACTTCATCATTACAATTTTTAGTACTACCTCTTTACATATTTATAGAAAATACAAGTTATAACACTAAGTTATTTTTTGGGTCGCTCAAGGACTTTATGTGATATAATAGGGTCATTATAGTTTGATACAAGGACGCCCACTCAGTTTGATAATCCACATTTCAGCGCCTAAATTTTGTATGGATAAAATGGTTTTTATACAGAAACTTGGATTAATTTTTAAATAAAAAACCAAAATAATTACTAGGAATCGAACCCGGGTTCAAAACCATGCTTTTCTAAGACATCTAGGCTACAACGACTTGCATGTAACTTGAAATGTGCCTTCCTATAAAGTAATCTATATCTGACCCTAATTTAATATTTGAAATCCACTACAGAAACCGAACGAGGCAGAATAAAAACATGAAACATGACTGTTTTGTTATAATCATTCACTCTCTACAACGACAGACGATTGATTAAAGAGGTCAAACATGTGATTTGACTAAAAAAAATAGCACAAGACATGTAGCATAACAAGTTGGAATGAAAACCAAATCATTTCCATTACACTCACTCACCAAAAGCTTACACTTAAAGAAACGCATCCTTTTCCAACAGCTTCAATACATCGTTCTGGTTGTTCAGTTTCGCAACATCGATTGGCGTCTTCCCGTCCATGTTTTGTAGCGTACTGCATAAAACCCCCACAAAAATTAACTCAAAATACTGTCAACTGTCAACTGTCAACTGTCAACTGAGTGGTTAATGAACTTACACGGCAGCACCGTTATCGAGCAAAAGAGCAACACATTCTTTCCTTCCATAACCAGCAGCATAGTGAAGGGCGGTGTTTTTATTCTTGTCTAAAGCATCAACTTTGGCTCCGGCTTCAAGAAGAACTTGAGCACATTTCACCTGGAAAAGAAAAATATAAAATAAAATAAAATAATAGCCACCAAGATTAAAATTTAAATTTAAATTAATGTTTACCTCTCCATATCCACATGCAAAATGCAATGCTGTCCTTCCTTCTGAATCTTCCTCATCCTTATCTGCACCAGACTCTATTGCCTTCTTCAAACCCTATTTTATTTTGCAGGAAAATTATATTAATAACACCATTTTATCCCCTTAATTCTTTACTACAGTCATTAATTAAACCATTATAACTTTCTTACTAATATTTTCCCCCTTCTTAATTTTTCTTTTTAAACAGGAAAAATAGGTTTTAGTTTAAAAAAAAAAAAAGATTTGTGAAAAATGTTTGTAGTACCTCCACATCACCAGTGCTAGCAGTCTGATGAACAATAGAGTCATCTTCATTTACTTCTTCTTCTTCTTCTTCTTCAGCTTCACCTGCTCCTGAATTTCCACCAAAAGCTGTAGTAGGATCTCCTGTCACTGGAAGACCCATTGCTTCACCAAGTTTTGCCAGAACATCTTTGTCATTCCAATACCTAAATTCATACATACAAAAAGTTACATTTCTGCAACATTCTTTCATTCATTTACTTATTATGCAAGCAAGATTACTCACTTCATCATTGCTGTGGGCCCACCAGTTTCTATATCATCTAAAATATGTTTCAATGAAGGATCTTCTTTGATACGTGCCATCCGTTCTTCAAGCTGATCCTTTTGAGCTGGATTAGATAAACTCTCAAGCATCTGAGACATTGATGGATCCTGCCAATTCCAAATATCACACAATATCATAAATCCTTTTGTAATTTTGTACCATATTATTTATTATATAACAAAATACCTGCATCAAGGCAGATCCAAGGCGTTCAGCCATGTTCATGAACTGAGGGTTTTGCATAACCTGTTGCATGGTGGAATAGTATTGTTGTGTATCAAATTGTGGGAGACCTCCTGCTTCACCTCCATGAAAGGTCTTCTGGAGTTGCTCTGCCATTTGGTTGAATGATGGATCTTTTGCTATTTGTTCAGCTAATTCCTTTACACTTGGATCCTACATATATCAAGAGAAACAAAAGAATATGCTAGTGTACAACTACTAATGTACCTAGGTATTGTTAATTTTTGACTTAATGGATTTAAAAGGAGTACATTAAGTAGACCAGCCATAGATGAGAAGTCAAAGGGATTTGCAGGAATTCCAGCTCCTGGCATAGATGGTATTGCAGGTGTTGTTCCAGATTTGGTATTTGAGGAGCTTGATTCAGAGGGAGTTTTCTTCACAGCTGGATCAGTCTTTTCTTCTGAATACATTAAACATATATATGTAAGGATTTAAAGAGTTCATATAGAAAATAATACCCAACACAACACCTATGTAAGGAAGTCAGCTTTAATAACCCTTTCCTTCTAACTAAGGTTGTACACAAAAGGCTTCTTTCTCTTTTCATTATAGGTACTTGAGGTATAAACATTTCAAATCAAGATCAAAGTCAATAGATGAAGAACATCTATCGTTTATTGTGTTACTTCAAAATCATTAAAAAAAAAAATCATTTTTTACTGTTAAACACGTGATTTAGACGATTATGAAACCAATCAAAAAGATGTAGGGAGTAGTTAAGGCTTGAGGTTGATGCTTGATAGAGCAAATTCTGTGTCACAAAATGTAATCAAATAATATTATCTGATCAATATCTATTTTCAAAGAAAAACCTTAGTTCCATCTTCGCGTTTAATTGATTGAGGAGCTAGACTCAGGGAAAGGGATAGGAAACCTTCACTCCCAGGATAATCAGTCCCTATTTTTCAATGAGAACAATGATTTTTTTACCTAAAACGAATAATCAGTCTCTATTTTTAATAAGTTGCTTACAATGAACAGCGTAATTCTGTAATTCAACTACAAAAGAGCTGATCGACTTAATAAGAAGCTTAAATTGAACATCCTTTAATCTTCTATCAATCATCATCTTATAGCAATCTAAAAATTTGAAGTTGATCTAGTAATATCCACGTAAAATCAAAGCGCTATAATAAAATTAAAAACACACCGGTGTTGGTCTTAGGCTTGACATCAGAAACCTTTTCGTTCACCTGCAAAAGAAAAAAAAACAATATAAAATCATCAACAAACTTCTGCACAAATACAAGTCGATTCAAGTTAAAAGGCTCCATAAAACCGAATTAAACGACAAAAATAATACAGAAAAAAGAGTACGAATCCATTCAAAATTTTACAAAGTTCAAGGCTACAGTGAATCGAACTGTGACGTGACTGAACAGAAGTACAATTAACCAGATTCAAAAGAAAAACTAAACAAATTGAGCTCAAAACTGAATCACTTTACCTCCGACATGACGAGATTGCGAGGATAATCCTCCGTTATCGGGTGGGGAAACAAACTCAGATGATGAAGTGGAGTCGACAAAAAAAGGCAGAGAGGAACACGAAACTGTGGGCCACTGCAATCCTCGAGTATTTGACGAAATGAACGGCTTACGTACGGCTATGCCTGTTTGCTTCAGGATTTCGTCGGCCCAATCTTTTTTGGGCCCATCCTATTTTTTCTCATAGACCAATAAACAGGCCCAATAAGGTAAAAGCCAATAGCCAATTCACCAATTTTGGTTCAGATTAGACAAGTTGGGTTGCGAACTCTAAGTAATGTTTTTTCTAACATAGAATATCACTGTGAATACAATTCCTGCTTCTAAGGAATTATATATATAATAAATTGAGCGGACGCTTATGTACAGTCACTTTTTGCTTTTCCGATTTTGGCCACACGTCGCTGCCTTTTCTCTATGTTTCCTCCCACAATTTTTGTTTTCCCGAATTCTATCACATGACCTTCACAATTGTAAGTTTTCGATTTTTTGGTATTTTCTGGATACTTTTTTGTTTTGGGTATACTTTTCTTCTGTTATCTCCATATCCTTTTATATATATCTATATAATATATAATTCCGTCGCACGTGTTATTATTTTGTGGATTTGATTTAATTTTCTTGCCTACGTGGTTTTTTCGTGTCGTCTACCGGATGCTCCTTGGTTTTCTTGCCTCCGCTTTCTTTGTTCTCCGGTTATCTATCTGCTCTAGGTATTTTTCTTCTGTTGCTTCTTCATCATCTGTCGATTAGGGCTTTTGTGACTGCGTCTTTAATTTTTGTTTTCTTCTTGCTTATGGTAAATTTTTTCAGCTTTTAATTTCCTTGATTTCTGATTATGAATAACTGTCGAAAACGTAAGCTTAGTGACTGTGGGTCTCCCTCTTTTGCTTCTGTTGCTCCTCTTTTGCGCAGGAGTCGACGATCTCGATTTTTTACTTCTGTTGCGCTTCCTACGTATTATGACTGTGGGGATTGTATATGTGTTTGTGAATTTTGTGGAGCTTTGTTTTGGTATATTGAAAGGCTTGGAAATCGTCATCAAACTAATCGTCCTAAGTATAATCATTGTTGTAAAGGAGCTTCTGTTGTGTTACCTCTTCCGCGAATGCCTCCTCCTAAACTTTATAACCTTTATACAGATGCTAATTTTTTGAATGACATTAGAGGTTATAATAGTATGTTTTCCATGAAGTCTTTTGGGTCTATTGTTGACGAGGATATTAACAAAGGTCATGGTCCATATGTTTTTAAGGTTTCTGGTCAGGTTTGTCATTGGATAGGGTCTTTGTGTCCTGATGAGTCTAAAGGTCCAAGGTTCTTGCAGTTGTATGTTGTCGATACTGCTAATGAGGTTTCTAATCGGTTGAAAGCCTTTCACACCTCTACTAAAAAAGGTTTAGATGGTGCTGTTGTAAAAATTCTAATGGAATCCCTTTCAGTTCATAATGAATATGTTAGGACATTCAAAACAGCTAAAGAAATGGATGAAGCTATGAAATTAGATTCCTATGCAGTTCGTTTGTTCAGTGACGTCCCTGATCGTAGGTATGGTTGCCCAGCTGCTGGTAGTTTAGGTTGTATTGTTACTGGCGATGACAGTAATTGTAGCAAGTATGACATCATTGTTCACTCGAAATCTAGTATTCCTCAACGAGTAAGTAAACTTCACCCAAGTTATATGCCACTACAATATCCTTTGCTTTTCCCATTTGGTGAGGAGGGTTGGTCTCCACGTTTGAAATTACGTAATGAGACGGGGAACAGTGTTAGGAACCTCACGGTAAACATGTATTATAGTTATCAAATCCATGCACGTCGAGGTATGTATTCTCTTATACTCAATTCCGGTCGGCTTTTCCAACAGTACCTTGTCGACGCTTATACTTGTATTGAAGCTGGTCGGTTAGATTATGTTTTAAACAATCAGGACCATTTACGATCCGAATTTTTGTCCGGTCTTTATGATGCCCTCTCTAAAGGGGATAGAGAGAACCGTTTCGTGGGTAAACGTGTTTTCTTACCTGCATCATTTGTTGGTGGTCCCCGATATATGTACAGTCATTATCAAGACGCCTTATCGATTTGTAGAGTGTATGGGAATCCACAATACTTTATTACATTTACATGCAATGTCAAGTGGCCAGAGATAGGACGACACATGGAAAGTTATGGTCAGCGTGATGCTCACAATAAACCTGACATCATAACTAGGGTTTTCGAGATGAAAGTGGTTGCCTTTATTAACTTTCTAAAAGAAGATAAAACTTTTGGCGAAGTTCAAGCACGTAAGTATCGTTAGTTTTTGTTTCCTACTACTTATATCTTCTGTTTACGGTTTCTAAAGTTTTCTCTCATCTTTCTATTCTCCAGATTTGTACACTATTGAGTTCCAAAAGCGAGGATTACCGCATTGTCACACACTTCTGTGGGTGTCGAAATCAGATTCTATCCAAGAACCTGCTGATATTGACAGCTTTATAAGTGCTGAACTTCCAGATCCTATTTCAGAAGCATTGTTGCATCGGACAGTGACAACGTGTATGATCCATGGTCCGTGTGGTCCGTTAAATAATAAAGCTCCTTGTATGAAGGATGGGAAATGTAGCAAGCGTTTTCCGAAACCGTTTCGTGACGCTACAACTTTTGATGACGAAGGTTACGCACACTACAAAAGGGATGCAGTGAGACGTCATACAATGCAAAATGGTATTGTTATCGATAACGGATATGTTGTCCCATATAACAAGCGGTTGTGTAGTCGGTTCGATGCGCATATAAACGTCGAATATTGTGGCTGGAATATGATGGTCAAATATCTATTCAAATATATTTCAAAAGGGGTTGAACGTGTTAGATTTGTTGTTCAAAAGAGTGAGGCGGCCGACTCTGGTGATCCAAATTCAGAGGTTCGAGTTTTGAACGAAGTCCAAAACTTTCTAGATGCACGTTATATATGTCCTCATGAGGCCGCATGGAGAATCTTTAATTTCGACATCCATCGACGGAATCCCCCTGTCATGATATTGCCTGTCCACTTACTAAATATGCAACATGTTATGTTCAAAGAGGCTGGTAGAATAGAAGATGTCCTTCGCAATCCTGGTTTTGCAAGAACACTACTACTTGGATGGTTTGACAGCAATCCAAGAGATCCACAAGGTCGAGATCTTACGTATATAGACTACCCAAATAGATACGTGTGGGATGCTAGATCAAAGGAATGGGGACAAAGAGTTTTAGAATCTTCAAAAAGTATAGGTAGGCTTGTGTTTGTCCATCCATCTTCGGGAGAGTTATTCTATCTTCGGATGTTACTCTGTCATCAAAAAGGATGCACATCTTATGAAGATGTTAGTACGGTGCATGGTCATCTTCATCCAACTTTTCGAAGTGCATGTAACGCACTAGGGTTAATAGGTGAGGACATGGAATGGCTGACGGCCTTCATTGAAGCTTCATCATGGGCTACTTCTTCACAGTTACGTTCCCTCTTCTGTCATCTATTGCTTTTTTGTGATGTAAGTAATCCACAATCACTTTGGGATGTTGCATGGCGGAAGATGATAGATGATTACTTGCTTAAACTAAAAACCGAGTTCCCAGATAAACGATTTCATATGAATGATGATATAGTGCAGCAACAACTGCTTTTTGAACTAGAAAATGCACTCCGATCTTCTACACCTTCTAGATCGTTAGCTGACTTCCATTTACCCGTGCCAAATCTGGATACTATTATAGTCCTGCAAAATCGTCTCTTGCTAGAAGAGTCAAGTTATGATAAGGAGTCCTTGCAACACCAACACTCACAAATGTTTCTACAATTAAATGAAGATCAGATGCGTATTTATAAGACCGTTGTCATATCCGAAGAAAACAAAAAACAGGTGTTGCTTTTTGTGTACGGACATGGCGGGACTGGAAAGACATTTTTATGGACTACATTACTTGCATACTTCAGGTCTATTGGGAAAATCGTTCTTGTAGTGGCTGCTTCGGGAATTGCATCTCTACTTTTGCCTTCTGGAAGAACTGCTCACTCACGGTTTAACATCCCAATCAATTTGGCTGAAAAAAAATCATGTGACATCAAGAAAAGGACATTACTTGGAGATTTGATCAAACAGACATCCCTCATTATATGGGACGAGGCACCGATGAGCGACCGCCGATGTTTTGAGTACCTCGATCGATCTCTTAGTGTGACATCCCCAAAATCTCGGCCAGAAAAGACCGATTTTCATTTATGCTTTTAAATATTTTCAGAGTAAATCCTTTTGATTTGAAAGAGTTGCGGAATTTGTTCCCAAAACAAAACATGATAAAATAATATTTATCAAAGCATTTCATCAAGAGATGCATTTCATTATATAATCAAAACTCGGGATGTCATGTTCCGATACAGACCATAAAGCATAAATGATAAACATTACAAGTCATTCAACAAATATATACATATACAGACTTGTAAACAAAACAACAAGATGATCCATCCATCTTACGCCCTTGTGCCACTTCCTGTAATACAAATAAAACTGAGTGGGTCAGGCTTGGGAGCCTGGTGAGCATATAGGGTTTTCAACCCACAATAAATAAGTTATATTTAATTTCACCAACCAAACACTATCCCGATTACCCATTCCCGTTATCCTCACTTTACGTCCCTAAAACAACTATCTCAAGGGACCTAATCTAGGATTTTCATCGGGACGGACATCACTGCGAAGGGGTTTCCTCAACAATAGATATCCTAAAGGCAACCATGAGGGGGATAGAGTACACCGGTGAACACATCGTTCACAACACCTACAGGTTATGAACCTGCTAGCGTTCCACTGGACTGTCTAGAAAGAGTCCGTGGTCGTTATCCATACTCCGCTGAATAACTAGATCAACAACAACAACAACATCGAGGCCTCTCATCTGTTTATTACACACCAACATATTAGTAGATAAAAATATACATTTGTATACATAGTTTAAAGAAAATCTGTATAGCATGCTTGATTCAACACATATATCACATAACAGACGAGGCACATACACATAACACATATCTCATAAAGAAATAAGCAGATCTATAAGATAGAAGAGAGTGAATACTCATTCACACATAACACAACCAAATATATACACATAGCACGTATTTTTATATAAAATACTTCGTATTATTGTATTAGAAGAAATAACTACACACTCACTTGATCAGAAGACGATCCGACAGCACTACGGCTTATAGAAGTAGTATTCCTCAGCAGATCTGGAAGATCTCCTCGAAAATCGAACTTCTCGCGGGCAGAGCTTCGACTCGGGAACCGCGCTTCTCGGGATCTTCGGGATCTCGGGACTTGCCTCGGGGCTAGAGTATGATACCGGGACTTCGGGGTAGCTTCGGCATGAAAAACGATGCAAAAGACTAGAGAGAAGAGAAGAAATTGAACAACAAATGAGGCTGCCTTCGGATCCTTTATATAGAGGCTGGAGCCTCGGAGTACGCGGGGCGTACTGCGTTACGCGGGGCGTACTGCCCAAAACGTCATTGCTTACGTATCCGAAGTGCTCGAGTGCGAGTGTCGACATCCCTCGGAGTACGCGGGGCGTACTCGAGTACGCGGGGCGTACCTCGGATCAGATCGGTGACTCCTTCGGATAATGCTTCCGAATTTTGATTTAAATTTAAATACAAAATGATTAATAAACTTCGGAAATTCATAACTTCTTCATACGAACTCCGTTTTCGACGTTCTTTATATCCACGGAAAGGTGAGACCATGCTCTACGACTTTCGTTTAGACTCCGTCGGCTAATTTTGACTTTATTTTTATTAATTATTTTTAATAGGCCGCGACAGAAACTTTCGTTATAAATTCATAACTTCTTCGTTTGACGTCCGTTCTCGCCTAACTTTTTATCGCTTCGATACCAACAACGAGATCTTCGATTCTCATTTAGATTGCTTCGGCTAACAACCGCTCGATCTCAATTCGAGTATTTCAGGCTGTATACCGCTAAGCCGGAACTTCGATAAATCATAACTTCCTCATACGAAGTCAGATTTGGGCGTTCTATATATATTCGGAAACCTCGTTTCGACTACTACAACATTAACCAAAGATATTAAGTTTATTTTACACTTAAATTTTGACGCTTATTTTTATTCTTAATTAATCAGACCACATAATCAATTAAGCACAAAACACATAATACTCAAATAATACATTCTTATTATTTCAAAACGGGTTACAAAGGTTAACCTAGACTATTATATTGCTAAATATGGCAAGCCCGGAAACACAGGCGTTACAATTCTCTCCACCTTAGAATGATTCCGTCCCCGGAATCACACATCAACAAACAAATGCGGATAGCGACCCATCATGTCACTCTCCGTCTCCCAGGTGAGATTCGGCCCATTCGTGTGTTTCCATCGGACAAGCACTAACCCAACCATCTTGCGTCGCAATTTCTTAGTCTTTCGGTCAACAATTGCCTCTGGTTCTTCAATCAACCTTTTGTTCTCATCAATTCTCAATTCAGAAATTGGAATTATGTCGGGAACTTCTCCCGTGAACTTCCTCAAATAACACACATGAAAAGTGTTGTGAATTCCATTCAGTTCTTCGGGTAATTCGAGCTTGTAAGCTTGGTTCCCAATCCTCTGAAGAACTTTAAACGGTCCAATAAACCTTGGACTCAACTTTTCCCTTTTACCAAATCTTATAAGTCCCTTCCACGGCGAGACTTTAAGCAAAACCGAATCCCCAACCTCAAAAGTTATCGGTCTCCGCTTCTTGTCAGCATAGCTCTTTTGACGATCCTGAGCCGCTAACATTCTTTCCCTAATTATTTTCAACTTTTCAGCAGTTTGATGAACCAACTCCGGTCCCATAAACTGCTTTTCCCCGGCCTCAAGCCAACAAGACGGCGTACGACACTTCTGTCCATACAATGCTTGATAAGGTGCCATCTTTATGCTCGAGTGAAAACTATTATTATAGGAAAATTCTACCAAAGGTAAATGTTCATCCCAATTACCTAGGAATTCCAAGGTACACGCTCTCAGCATATCTTCAAGTGTTTGTATCGTTCTTTCACTCTGACCATCAGTCTGCGGATGGTAAGCTGTACTTAAACACAACTTGGTACCCAATTCCTCTTGTAGACTTTTCCAAAACCTCGATGTGAAACGGCTATCACGATCCGACACAATCGTTAACGGAACACCGTGAAGCCTCACAATTTCCTTCACGTAAGAATTCGCAAGCTTCTCCATAGACCATTTCTCCCTGGCCGCTATGAAATGCGCACTCTTAGTGAATCGATCAACGACCACCCAAATCATGTCGTGACCATTCTTTGTTCTGGGCAGTTTAGTGATAAAATCCATAGCAATGTCTTCCCACTTACCCATAGGCACAGGCAAAGGTTCTAAACTCCCGTACGGTTTTTGATGGTGTGTCTTGACTCTCGCACAAGTCACACACTCGGCCACATACTTTGCAACATCAAGCTTCATCGTCGGCCACCAGTAGTAGGGTTTCAGGTCCCTATACATTTTAGTGCTACCCGGATGAATCGAGTACATGGTCTTGTGAGCTTCTTCCATCAGAAGATCTCTGACTCCTCCTGTCTTAGGTATCCAAATCCGATCTTGGAACACCTTCAGTCCATGACTGTTTACACCGAACACCAACGTTTTGCCCAAACGTTCCTCCTTTCTGTCATTCTTCTCAGAAGCTTCGCTCTGAGCTTTCTTTATACTTTCCAAAATAGTTGAGACAACTTCAATTCTCGACGCTCTTGGCCTTTTCCTTTCGGGATTGACTTTCCGACTGAGAGCATCAGCAACAACATTAGCTTTACCGGGGTGGTAAAGTATCTCGCAGTCATAGTCTTTAAGTAATTCTAGCCAGCGTCGTTGCCTCATATTCAATTCTTTCTGATTAAAGAGGTATTGGAGACTCTTATGATCAGTGAAAAGTTTGCACTTCGTGCCATAGAGGTAATGCCTCCATATTTTCAGAGCGAAAACTACCGCTGCCAACTCCAAATCATGAGTCGGGTAGTTCTTTTCATGCTCTTTCAGCTGTCGAGACGCATATGCTATCACCTTTTCTCTTTGGGTCAAAACACAACCCAATCCAACCCCAGACGCATCGCTATAGACAGCGAAGTCTTCAACTCCATCGGGTAGAGAAAGTATCGGTGCCTCGCATAGCTTCTCCTTTAGCTTCTCAAATGCTTCCTTATGCTTCTCACCCCAAGCATAAGTAGCTCCTTTGTGGGTCAAAGCTGACAATGGACTAGCGATCGAAGAAAAGCCTTGGATAAACCTTCGGTAATATCCGGCTAATCCTAAAAAGCTTCGAATCTCCGTGGGACTTTTCAGTTGTTCCCACTTCGTCACAGCTTCGATCTTCGCTGGATCAACCATTATCCCTTCTTAGTTGACCACGTGACCCAAGAATTGGACTTCACGAATCCAAAAATCACATTTGGAGAACTTAGCATACAGCTTCTCCTTCTTCAGAACTTCCAACACTTCTCGCAAGTGTCTGCCATGCTCCTCCTGGCTTTTTGAGTAAATCAGAATGTCGTCTATGAACACTATCACGGATTTATCAAGGAACGGGTTACAAACCCTATTCATCAAATCCATGAACGTTGCTGGAGCATTGGTTAGTCCAAACGACATAACCAAGAACTCGTAGTGTCCATATCTTGTTCTGAATGCAGTCTTCTCGATATCTTGCTCTCTTACTTTCAGCTGATGATATCCTGACCTAAGATCGATCTTCGAGAAATAACTCGAACCTTGCAATTGATCGAACAGGTCATCAATCCTCGGCAACGGATATCTATTCTTTATTGTTGCCTTGTTCAGCTCTCTGTAATCGATGCACATTCTCATACTTCCATCTTTCTTCTTTATAAATAACACCGGAGCTCCCCAGGGCGATGAACTAGGTCTAATGAAACCGTTGTCCAATAACTCCTGAAGTTGCATCATTAGTTCCTTCATCTCCGTCGGTGCTAATCGATAAGGTGCTTTTGCAATTGGCGTCGTTCCTGGCAACAAGTCAATACGGAATTCCACTTGTCGATCAGGCGGTAATCCTGGAAGATCTTCGGGAAATACTTCCGGATAATCACACACAACTGGAATATTCTGCATCACCTTCTTTTCCTTCTTAGCATCAATCACGAATGCTAAATACGATGTACACCCCTTGGTCAAACATTTTCTGGCTTTCATCAATGAAATGATTCCATAATTCACTCTGCGTTTATCTCCATACACCATAAACGAATCTTTCCCAGGCGGGTTTACTTTGACTATTTTCTTCTTGCATAAAATTTCGGCGTCGTTGGCGCTAAGCCAATCCATTCCCAATACGATGTCGAAACCATTAAGTTCGATAGGCAATAATTCCTCGTGGAACTTATTCCCATTTAGATCAATTAAGATGTTTTTCATGCGATAGCTAACAGGTACAAACTTGCCACTAGCAACTTCGACTAATAAAGCATTATCTAGTCTAACAACAGGCAAAGCTAGCTTTCTACTAAATTCATGCGATATAAAGGAGTAGTTGGCTCCAGAATCAAATAAAATTTGGGCAGGCAATTCGTTAACGAGAAAGGTACTTGAAGCGACATCAGCTTCATCTTTAGCAGCTTCCAGTGTCATCTGGAATGCTCTCGCCTTTGGCTTTGGCGGAATGTTGGGTCTAGCTGCCTCCTTCTTCTTCGGGCAGTCCCTCGACATATGACCCTCCTCACCACAACCATAGCAAACTTTCTTTGTGAGGGTACACTCATTGGCATAGTGCCCTGGCTTCCCACACTTGTAGCATGTGTTCGCCACCTCACATCTTCCATGATGCTTCTTCTTACATTTGTCGCACCATTTCGATTCACCTCCACCTCCCCTCGAACGAGACTTCGAGAACTTGTTTTTCTTGTTGGACCCTGAAGTTCCATCGAACTTCCTCTTTTCTCCAACGTCTATTCTTTCCAGACCCCTTTCCTTCTGCTGGGCCTCCACATTCTTGGCTGCACGAACAGCCGTTTTCAGAGTGGTTGCCATCTTGACTGTCGGACCAAAGTCAGCAGGCAGTCCGTTAGCAAACCTCTCAATCTTGGAGAGTTCCGTCGGCACTAGGTACGGAAACAACTTCATCTTCTCAGTAAATGCAATAGCATAGTCATCTATGCTCATCTTCCCTTTCTTCAAGTTTTGGAACTCATTGTTCAGATCAATCAGATCTATCTCTGAACAATACTGCACCCTCAGCTGTTCCAAGAACTCCTCCCATGACATTTTCAGGGCTTCTCCTCATGGCATAGTATCTGCCAACAACTTCCACCAACTCAAGACCCCAGTCTTCAGTTGTCTAACCGCAAAGACGGTTTTCTGTTTGTTGCTACAGTCGCAACTTTCAAATACCATCTCCATTTCGGAGATCCAATCCATTATCTCAACAGGCTTTGGGCTCCCAGAAAGACTTGGCGGTTTGGCGCCCAAGAAATTCTTGTACATACGCCCATCCTTGTTGTTTCTCCTTTCTGGATCGTTCCTTCGTTCCTCTTGAGTCCCAACTTGACTCACCATGCGACTATTGTTCCCTTCCACCGATTGCTCGGGAATCAATTCCGGTTCCTCAATAGGTATGATAGGTTCATCCCTATTATTATGCAACATTTGTCGCATCTCCTCCCTTTGTTCGGCTAGCATAGCCCGAATCATGGCTTGCACCGCAGCCATTGTTATTGGTTCTGGTGCTGCTGCTACAACATGTATTTGCTCAATCACTGGCGGTTGATTCCTGTTTTCATCCGCGTTTCCAACGCCACTCCTTGTTCTCACCATTTTGATCTACACACCGAATAAGGTGAAATTAGATCCTCATTCACGATAGATATTCAAATCATCCTTATCACTCCGAAACGTTTACATGCTAGTTCTAATAACGTAGACATACGCTTAGAATCCTACACACATAAGGTTTCCAGATCCGGTCGGCAACAGACCGTAGATCCGAACAATTAATATCATATATGGCAACATATAACATTTAGCACATAAAAGCATTTTAGGCAACTTTCCTAAAATAAACTAGTGCTCGTGTCTAAAATCCAACAGACACACATCTCATCATTCCATTTAGCATTCTAAGTTTAAGTCTAGAAATCCTTCAAATTCCTAGTTCGCTTAAACTAATGCTCTGATACCAACTGTGACATCCCCAAAATCTCGGCCAGAAAAGACCGATTTTCATTTATGCTTTTAAATATTTTCAGAGTAAATCCTTTTGATTTGAAAGAGTTGCGGAATTTGTTCCCAAAAAAAAACATGATAAAATAATATTTATCAAAGCATTTCATCAAGAGATGCATTTCATTATATAATCAAAACTCGGGATGTCATGTTCCGATACAGACCACAAAGCATAAATGATAAACATTACAAGTCATTCAACAAATATATACATATACAGACTTGTAAACAAAACAACAAGATGATCCATCCATCTTACGCCCTTGTGCCACTTCCTGTAATACAAATAAAACTGAGTGGGTCAGGCTTGGGAGCCTGGTGAGCATATAGGGTTTTCAACCCACAATAAATAAGTTATATTTAATTTCACCAACCAAACACTATCCCGATTACCCATTCCCGTTATCCTCACTTTACGTCCCTAAAACAACTATCTCAAGGGACCTAATCTAGGATTTTCATCGGGACGGACATCACTGCGAAGGGGTTTCCTCAACAATAGATATCCTAAAGGCAACCATGAGGGGGATAGAGTACACCGGTGAACACATCGTTCACAACACCTACAGGTTATGAACCTGCTAGCGTTCCACTGGACTGTCTAGAAAGAGTCCGTGGTCGTTATCCATACTCCGCTGAATAACTAGATCAACAACAACAACAACATCGAGGCCTCTCATCTGTTTATTACACACCAACATATTAGTAGATAAAAATATACATTTGTATACATAGTTTAAAGAAAATCTGTATAGCATGCTTGATTCAACACATATATCACATAACAGACGAGGCACATACACATAACACATATCTCATAAAGAAATAAGCAGATCTATAAGATAGAAGAGAGTGAATACTCATTCACACATAACACAACCAAATATATACACATAGCACGTATTTTTATATAAAATACTTCGTATTATTGTATTAGAAGAAATAACTACACACTCACTTGATCAGAAGACGATCCGACAGCACTACGGCTTATAGAAGTAGTATTCCTCAGCAGATCTGGAAGATCTCCTCGAAAATCGAACTTCTCGCGGGCAGAGCTTCGACTCGGGAACCGCGCTTCTCGGGATCTTCGGGATCTCGGGACTTGCCTCGGGGCTAGAGTATGATACCGGGACTTCGGGGTAGCTTCGGCATGAAAAACGATGCAAAAGACTAGAGAGAAGAGAAGAAATTGAACAACAAATGAGGCTGCCTTCGGATCCTTTATATAGAGGCTGGAGCCTCGGAGTACGCGGGGCGTACTGCGTTACGCGGGGCGTACTGCCCAAAACGTCATTGCTTACGTATCCGAAGTGCTCGAGTGCGAGTGTCGACATCCCTCGGAGTACGCGGGGCGTACTCGAGTACGCGGGGCGTACCTCGGATCAGATCGGTGACTCCTTCGGATAATGCTTCCGAATTTTGATTTAAATTTAAATACAAAATGATTAATAAACTTCGGAAATTCATAACTTCTTCATACGAACTCCGTTTTCGACGTTCTTTATATCCACGGAAAGGTGAGACCATGCTCTACGACTTTCGTTTAGACTCCGTCGGCTAATTTTGACTTTATTTTTATTAATTATTTTTAATAGGCCGCGACAGAAACTTTCGTTATAAATTCATAACTTCTTCGTTTGACGTCCGTTCTCGCCTAACTTTTTATCGCTTCGATACCAACAACGAGATCTTCGATTCTCATTTAGATTGCTTCGGCTAACAACCGCTCGATCTCAATTCTAGTATTTCAGGCTGTATACCGCTAAGCCGGAACTTCGATAAATCATAACTTCCTCATACGAAGTCAGATTTGGGCGTTCTATATATATTCGGAAACCTCGTTTCGACTACTACAACATTAACCAAAGATATTAAGTTTATTTTACACTTAAATTTTGACGCTTATTTTTATTCTTAATTAATCAGACCACATAATTAAGCAATTAAGCACAAAACACATAATACTCAAACAATACATTCTTATTATTTCAAAACGGGTTACAAAGGTTAACCTAGACTATTATATTGCTAAATATGGCAAGCCTGGAAACACAGGCGTTACACTTAGAGATGTGTTGGAGTGTGAAAAACGACCTTTCGGTGGCATTTTAGTTTTACTTGGTGGTGACTTCCGTCAAACACTTCCAGTTTCCCCAAAAAGTTCCCGAACTGAGATTATTGCATTAACCCTTCCAAATTCATACCTGTGGTCATATTTTGAGGTCTGTACACTGCATCACAACATGCGCTTAACACAGACTAGCACTGATGTAAGTGAGGGTCTATGCATAGCTGCTTTCGCTGACTGGCTGCTTAACATTGGGAATGGAACTTTAGGTGTGCCAGATGCAGACAATCCACATACTACAACCTGGGTAGAAATACCACCTTCGCTTTTAATACCAATAGATAGTGAGTCTTTGAAAAAACTAATCCTCTTTGTCTATGGAAATAGACTGCTGGACAATCCCTCACCATCCTATCTATCTGTAAGGGCTATTGTTTGTCCCACAAATGACACTGCTAACAAGTTAAACGCAATAATTCTGGAAATGGTAAAGACCGATGAAAGGGTTTATAAAAGTACAGACGCTATGCAACCTAATGGCAAATATACATCAGAGTTAGAGGGTTTATATCCCATTGAATATCTAAATCAGCTAACCTTTGCTGGAATCCCACCTCACACTCTCAAGCTGAAAATAAAAGCTCCTATTATGTTGCTGAGAAACATTAACCAGAGGGAAGGTTTGTGTAATGGCACACGGTTAATTGTTTCACAACTACTTCCAACCATAATTGAAGCAACAATTATAACAGGAACGTGCACTGGGAAGCGTGTATACATACCTCGCATTAAATTCGTTCACAAGCCTGCTAATCTACCATTTGACTTTGAACGTAAACAATTCCCAATTAAAATTTGTTATGCCATGACAATAAACAAAAGCCAAGGGCAGTCACTAAAAAGGATTGGCATCTATTTGCCACAGCCCGTATTTACACATGGTCAACTTTATGTTGCATTATCAAGAGCAACATCACCTACATCCCTGAAAATCCTGATAAACAATGACGAATGTACACCTCATAATCAAACAAAAAATGTCGTTTTTAAAGATTTCTTATCCAAAGTTAACTGTAATGAGGTTGATAATTCCATTACTATCTACCTATGTACTCTTTCCCTGAAAATTCACTTTTACTTGTATTGTGCCTCTTTATATTAATATCATTATATATAATCACTAACCCATCCTTTATTGCTTGAATTAACAGAGACATGACTAACATATCTGACCTGAAGTATGCATGCGAAGGAGGAGCATTACAGGTGCGAATTCTGCGCAAATGGAAACCACAGTACCGTCGGCATGAAACATGGTATCTCGGTGTGGACAAATATGTAAGCAAATCAAACCTCATTAAAAAATACACTATGATTACTGACCGTTATTAACAGTTAACTGTATTTCAATACATTAGGGAGATGCTATACAGATTCTGGGACAAAGAACAAATCAGGGGTACATAGAATCAATTTTCCAAATCTCTAACTGCTACACAATATCAGAGTACACCTGTCCCTATTTAGACGAGTATCAGAAAGTTCTAGAAAATGAAATCTATATGGATGTTGGCCTGATTTCCATAATTGTTCCTCTTCCTGACACTGTCACAATCCCTGCAACCTGGTTCCGGTTTGCCTCGAAAACAGATCTCCTCAACTTAGGTGAAAACCCGTCGTATTATCCAGGTATATACATAAAAGATGTAATATTAATATTACTTCCAGTTTTAAGCACATTCTATTTGAACTAACAGATTTCATTGGCGTGCTAAAAAAATGAGAAATTGCACAAAGCGTAATGGAGAAGAATTCGTTCTTCTAATTCTTGCAGACGAAAGGTTGACAACATTTAACAAAGCCCAGTCTTTCTTATGATTACTTTTACTTTTTTTAATGTTTACTATGTATATAAAATTCAGTGGTGATGAAATAGTGATCAGTTTATGGAAAGAGTGTATTGATGTTCGTGAGAAATTCAGACCTGAAGAGTTGGCAACCCCTCTTGCGACAACAGTTGTTGCCATTACAAATATAAAGCCTTCATCAATACACATAGCAGGTACTTTAAGGTTCGGATCATCACCTGCCACACACGTATATGTCAATCCCCCCATCCAGGAGACAACACTTCTAATCCATAGGTCTGTTATACTTTACCAAAGATAAGGTAGATTATTATATATTAATATCATACATTCACAACTCAAATCCGGTTGTAGCTTCACTGGCCCTACACCCCCAACTTCCACAGTATCTGGAGCACTAACAACACTGCATGAGCTAAACAGCAAGATTCATAGTGAACTGGTGGTATGTTATCTACCTCTATAACAACCTTCTGACATACTATTACCAAAACTACAATGATATAAGAATCTATAAATACAGGATAAAACATTCAATGTAAAAGCTACACTGATAACAATCACATTCAAAGACTGTTGGTTTCAAGTACTATGCACAACTTGCAAAGATCCGATTTTCAGGAAAAGCAATTATTGGAGTTGCAGTGCTCACAGAAAAACAGCCTCACCCATATTCCTGTAAATATCACTATGTCCCAGAAATGTAATACCAGCAAAAGTTATTTATGCTAAGTTTTATTAACACACAATAACCCCATACAGGTATAAACTAATTACAACTCTGACGGACCCAACGGGTTCTCTAACTACAATCATGACCGATGGCGCGGCTCAAAAACTAATTGGTGCTACACCAGAAAAACTAATGACTGATGATCATGAAAGCAATAAAAAGCTCCCACCAACACTTATCAATGATCACGAGGGCACATCAAAGACTATGTCAATCCAAATGCTAAAAGGCTCTACAACTGAAAACATTCGTTTCATAATCGTTGACATACATGAAGTAACCATGGTTAATCAGTCAGTCGCATCGGTCACACCAATACAAGTTTCAACAACTACAACGACAGCAACACCAATCACTCCAGCAGACCTTCAAGGTTCCGCAAATGTTGAAATCAATCCTATACTTGGAATGACATCTACAACATCACAAACATCACACACAGCAAGAACATTGACATACGACACCGCTGGTACTTACATATCCACTTTACTTGGATAAAAAATGTCGATTTATAACTCAGTTTTTATTACCATACAGCTGAATCTGTACTGAAGAAACAACCGAAGCGAGGACGTAGAGCAGAGTAAACACCAACCTCACCTTATGTTGTCATCCCAAATTTCTGCTTATGTACCATCCGATATAAAAGGCAGTAGGTTATATGTAAACCACTTACCCCTCTAACAACTGTACTCTATCAGGATTACAAACATGTAACCGTCATTTTGCAATATGGATTGTAAACACATACTCCACAAAGTAATGAACCTTTTGTATAAAAGTATTATTAAATATTCCAAAAGAAAGTAATATCGTTAAAAAAAAAACGCCATTCCTACCACACAGTAAATCATTCACAAACAAAACATAAAGTAAGCAATATCAACTCAGAAATAAAATCCTTTTAGTCATCTTGTACAAATAAAAACTTACCACATAATCAACATGTAAGAAAAAAATTAAATCATACTCACCTCACTACAAAATCCTTACACACAAAATAAAACTCAAAATAAAAACAACAAATGTTTACTTATCATATGCTACCTTTGAAATTCACGGCAATCCCTTTCATTCATAGCTAATATTTTGAATACTATATATTTTCAAATTAAACTTTGATATCCTTTTCAAAATAATTTTTATAAGTTATGTATGACTACATTCCAATTCGTCTGCTATCACTATTTCTTCAAAGATCAAGTTCACATCATAGTGTTCCAAATCTCTGCATCATCACAGTCTAATACGTGCTTTTCTACATCAAGTTAGCAAAGTCTTTTGAGTTAATAATGAGTTATTGCAAATCATGTGATTATCGAGTTAAAAATGACTTATTCTGCAAATTATGTGATTACCGGTTTAGAACAATTAACTTTAGACTCGGAAATATTGGTCTGCAAAAGAAAATCTTAAAAGTTAATTAATTTACTGCAAATCAATAATTATAGTTTTTTTTATAGAAAAATGATGTTGACACAATAAAACTTTAGAAAATATCCATAAAACAACATTGTACTTTATAAAAATATGATTTTTCACATTCTTTACAAGGAAAAGTACAATGTTTTGTTGTGTGAGTATGTGTTGTTTGGGAAAATTTGTATCTCTGTTTATAGATTCTTAAAAACTGTTTTGCCCCGATTTGATTAAAAAAGTTATTAAATGTGATATGTGTAAATTGTGGGTTAAAAATAACACAAAAAGTTATTTTTCGTCTTTATTTTGGATAAAGGGCATTTTGGTCTTTTTATATAAAAATGAAATTTAACATTAAAACTTTAGAAAATATTCAAAAAATAACACTACATAAAATATGCAAAAAATCTTAATTTCATTCCGGTGACGTATTTTATTAAGAACATGTTTTCTAGAATAGTAGACAGGGTCATATTATGGAAGAAGGGCATTTTGGTCGTTTTATAGAAAAATAAAATTTTACAATAGAACTTTATAAAATATACAGAAAATAACATTGTACTTTATAAAAAAAATATGATTTAACATTTTTTACAAAGGAAACTACAATGTTTTGCTGTGTGACTATGTGTTCTAAAATAAAAATTGCAACGCATGTGACTGTTTTGCCATACAAGAAAAGGTTATTAAGAAATCTAATTTTCATTCCAATGACATATTTCCTTAAGAACTATTTTGCCCCGATTTGATTAAAAAAATTATTAGATGTGATACGTGCAAATGGGTGGTTAAAAAGATAAGAAAAAGTTTTTTTTTTTTTGGATAAAGGACATTTTGGTCTTTTTATAGAAATATCAAATTTAACAATAAAACTTTAGAAAATCTGCAAAAAAAATAGCATTGTACTTTATAACAATATGATTTTTAACATTTTTTACAAAGGAAAATACAATGTTTTGCTGTGTGACTATGTGTTGTAAAAAAATTTGCAACGGATATGACTATTTTGCCCTGCTCAGAAAACTACTCTTAACTTTAATAAAAAGCAAACAACATGTTTTCTAGAATAGTAGACAGGGTCATATTATGGAAGAAGGGCATTTTGGTAGTTTTATAGAAAAATAAAATTTTACAATACAACTTTATAAAATATACAGAAAATAACATTGTACTTTATAAAAAAAAAATATGATTTAACATTTTTTACAAAGGAAAGTACAATGTTTTGCTGTGTGACTACATGTTCTAAAATAAAAATTGCAACACATGTGACTGTTTTGCCATACAAGAAAAGGTTATTAAGAAATCTAATTTTCATTCCAATGACATATTTCCTTAAAAACTATTTTGCCCCGATTTGATTAAAAAAATTATTAGATGTGATACGTGCAAATGGGTAGTTAAAAAGATAACAAAAGGTTTTTTTTTTGATAAAGGGTATTTTGGTCTTTTTATAGAAAGATCAAATTTAACAATAAAAATTTAGAAAATATGCAAAAAAAAAATAGCATTGTACTTTATAACAATATGATTTTTAACATTTTTTACAAAGGAAAGTACAATGTTTTGCTATGTGACTATGTGTTGTAAAAAAATTTGCAACAGATATGACTATTTTGCCCTGCTCAGAAAACTACTCTTAACTTTAATAAAAAGCAAACAACATGTTTTCTAGAATAGTAGACAGGTTCATATTATGGAAAAAGGGCATTTTGGTCGTTTTATAGAAAAATAAAATTTTACAATACAACTTTATAAAATATACAGAAAATAACATTGTACTTTATAAAAAAAATATGATTTAACATTTTTTACAAAGGAAAGTACAATGTTTTGCTGTGTGACTATGCGTTCTAAAATAAAAATTGCAACACATGTGACTGTTTTGTCATACAAGAAAAGGTTATTAAGAAATCTAATTTTCGTTCCAATGACATATTTCCTTAAGAACTATTTTACCCTGATTTGATTAAAAAAATTATTAGATGTGATACGTGCAAATGGGTAGTTAAAAAGATAAGAAAAGGTTTTTTTTTTTTTTGGATAAAGGTCATTTTGGTCTTTTTATAGAAAGATCAAATTTAACAATAAAACTTTAGAAAATATGCAAAAAAAAATAGCATTGTACTTTATAACAATATGATTTTTAACATTTTTTATTTCTTTGTAATGTTTGAGTAAGTTTTCTTTGTAAAATTTTTTACAAAGGAAACTACAATAATTTGTTGTGTGACTATGTGTTCTTAAAAAAATTACAACACATATGACTGTTTTACCCCTACTCAGAAAACTAATTTTAACTAAAAATCAACATGTAACCCTTACTCCAAAACTACTTAATAATAATTATATTATTTGCAGATTATGAAGTTTTTACACCCGATTTGATTGAAAAAATTATTAAAAAAATTACAACACATATGACTGTTTTACCCCTACTTAGAAAACTACTTTTAACTAAAAATCAACATGTAACCCTTACTCCAAAACTATTTAATAATAATTATATTATTTGCAGATTATGAAGTTTTTACACCCGATTTGATTGAAAAAATTATTATTTTCTGTGAGTATTTGTTGTAAAAAATATTGCACCCAAAACACTCACACGATTCTTACAAAATTACGGTAAAATTATAAAGGTAAAATAAACATATTTTACCCCCAAACTAATACACCCACCATCATAGCCTACCATACAAAGTATTGCTACAACCATCAGAAAGAGTCACGCCATCATCCAAATAGACTTACACAACATAGCTAATTTATCCTACGACAATTTAATGACACTCACAAACCGATACATACCTCCACGTCAATTATCAAAACCCACCTCCCAACTTAAAATACTATATAAGAAAATACCCAATCCCCCAGCACATGTTCACAAGAAAATACCAATCCCAGCCAAAAACCAAGAAAATGAAAAACAAAGAAGTCGAAAACGTCCTGCAGGCGCTTATCGCCTACCTCCGCGATGTAGGAGATTTCATGGAAGCAGTCCAAACCATAATTGAAGAAGGATTTACCACAGAAGACAAAACAGAGTACAATAACGACAGTTATGAAATTTTGAAAAACATACTTGAAGAAGCCAAAGTTGAGGATCTCTCCATGCAAGACAATATCTCCTTTATGCTTGGATCAATCCACAAAAGGATTGGAAAATACAAACATGTAATAAAGGAGGCGTCGGATAAATAGAAGCTAACACTAGACTTACTTTCTATCAATGTTTTTATCCAGTAGGTTTAAACGAATGTAATGAACTCCGTCTTCACGTTAAATAAATAAGACTTGACGTCACTTTCTGCATACTCCCGATTAAAAAAAAAATATGAATGCACGTCTTCTAATCCAACCCATTACAGAAATGGCAAGTGAAAACATGAAAAATTCCTCTAATTTTTCGTTAATTCTTAACAAATATTATCAATATATTTCAAAACCACAGCAGAAATAATTGATAATCCGAAGTAAATCATCAAAAACTTACCAACCCCGCAAAGCGGGGGATCCTTTACTAGTTGTTATAATACGTCCAACGCTCTCTATCAAATTAAGCTCATTAAGGGTTGGTGCATCATATTTTTATGGAAAAGTAGTGAATGTTTTTTTGCTTGTTCTAGTGAACTGTTCAACCATGTATCAAAAAAAAATATTATCGATAAATAGTTGTGAGGTAACCTATTTGGATATATTTAAGAGTTTGGAGATTCTACCTATAGAGTATTTGTATGATATTTGAAACAAATGATATGAAGGCAATAAAACGCCAAGACATCCTTGACAAAAAGTTGGTTGGAAAAATAACCAAACTCCAACGAATTCTTGGATTCAAAATTCAATCCTTGTTATTCTATTATAATTGATTTGGTTTTTCCATGTAGCTATTTGATTGTTCAAAAAAAAACTTTCCTTTTTGACGCCTAAAGAGTCGATGAATCCTTATCAAGGATTTGCACATCATAATCGTCTTCGAAGTGACAATTTAGCGTTGTCTTCTTGATTTGAGCGACCATAATGATAGATACAACAGAATCACTGTCTTGTTCATCGGGCATGATAAATTGAATAATAATGGAAAATGATAAAATATGACAAAGTAAATACCAAAGAGAGAACAAAAATGAAAATGCATCTACCAAAACCCACTCCCTCTTATAAGAAAACTACAAAGGCAAAACGGCAAGCCATGATGGCCTTGATAACTACGTTAGGGGACATTGTAAGTCCAGTCGACCTTAGTTGCATCACCCATTTTAGAGGCAAAACGACATGTCTCTATCATTCTGTCCATGCAATACCCCATCTCCTACTTAGTCGCATCACCAGATTAATTATATCAACCTCACTCTTTTTCCCTTCAATATATTTCTCAAACTTACTCTGGTTTTTAACGTTGGCTTCTTAACTTGAGCTACCATGATAGAAACAACATAGCCAATGTCTTGTTTATCAGGCATGATAAATTGAATAACAATGGCAAATGATAAAATCCGACAAAGTAAATACCATAGATAGAACAAAAATGAAATTGCATTTACTAAAAACCACCCCTTCTTATAAGAAAACTACAAAGACGAAACGGCAAGCCATGATGCCCATGATAATTGCGTTAAGGGACATTGTAAGTCAGGCTGGCCTTATTTGCATCAACCCTTTTCAGAAGCAAAACGGCATGTCGTTCACATTCTATCTAGGTGTTACCCTCTCTTCTACTTCATTACATCATCATATTTACTATATCAACTCACTTTATGTCCCTTCAATGTGTTTCTTAACAATACTCTTTTTTTCCACCACTATTTCATATCTCATAATTATTTTCTTTTCTCATTCAGTTTTTTTTTTTTTTTTTTTTTTTTTTTTTTTTTTTTTTTTGATAAGACTAAACGACACAAATGGTCCTTGTGGTTTATTGAAAACTGTCACTTTGGTCCAAAAATATTTGGACTGGCACCAAAGGTCCAAACTTTTCATTTTATTGCGAGTTTGGTCCAATTTGCTATAAACTTTTTCATAATGATGAATTCCCTTACTTTTTCCTTTTTCAGTTTTTTTTTTATTATTTAAAGATTTTTCTGATTAAAAGAAAAATAAACAAGAAAATTTTCCTTTTATATTTTATTTTTATAATTTTTTATAACATAAAAAATAATGGAAGTTAGCCAATTCGGTTGAGTACATCGAGCATAGAAGCAGGTACGTTGCGTGTACAAGCCCTAAAGCAAGTACGCTAAGCGTACTCAGCAGTGGGCTTCGGATTTGTGGGTTTCTCGGTATTGGGCCATGTTGGACTTTAGTTGTCTTGGGCCTTGTTGGGACATCAGAATTCTATTGTTGGGATGTTGATATTTTATTGGACACTTTTGGTTGAAGGCCCATAAAAAAGGGATTTGGGCCCAATTTGGGAAATTGGGCCATATTTGGGCTTTGGGTGATTATTTTGGAATTTGGGCTTTTGGACAATTAGATTGTGCCTTGGCCTTGGGGCAATTTGGGTAAAAGGTAAAAAGGTATTTTACCCTACTTTGGACTCTTAGTGTGAATCGGGATCCAATTATTATTTGAGTGTTATTTTGTGATTGATAGTGCGAGGATTTTAGCAGGCCAGCAGCCAGAGATTTATATGTGAGATTCAGCACTGTGAGGTGAGTCTCGTCACTGAGTTTAGCAGGTCAAAGGCACCAATACTGGTCCATGGTACACACGTTAGGATGTTAGATGTCTGTGTGACTCTTTCATGTGTTATGTGATGGTATGCTTACCGGGCAAGGTCCGATGCCAGGTGGGGTATGATTAGTATATTTTATGCAAGTTATCAGTATGTGTTTTTATGCTTACTAGGCAAGGCTTGATGTCGGATGGGGCTCGATGACTGTATGATATGCTATTGTATTTGTGATTATTGCATGTGCTAGTATGATTGTATGTTATATGATTATATTTGTATCTGTCGGGGACTGGTGATTAACTGATCTGTAAACCGAGGGAGGCTCGATGTTGGGCGGGAGCCAGTATTTGTTTATTATGTATGGCATGTGGTATTTTAGGGAACTCGCTAAGCTTTGTGCTTATGGTTTTTGGTTTATGTTTTAGGTACTTATGGTTCCAAAGGGAAGAGCATGGGGTGATTGCAGAGCACACATCATTCGATTCTGTATATTGCGGTTTACTCTGATAATGATAATGTATTGATAGAATTTGATTACCTTGGTTTTATGATGATGATATGGTTTATTGTTTTATTAATTTAAACATGAAAAAATGGGTCTTATTTTTGGGATGTTACACTAGTTATAAGCTTGAGTGAAAGATACTTAATCCCTCCCATCACCTCCCTTTTTATGTGAGCTCATAAGGAAGTAGGAAGGATTGCTTCTTTGACTTATCTTGCACCAATGATCTCTTACAAGGTATGAAGCTTATATTTAATATAGGTATGGACCTTGTCTAATACATGTAAGTATATAAGGATACATGAGGTGAAGAAAAAGTTGGTTTTTCTTCTTTTTCCCTGCAAATGCCGAGAATCTTTTCTCACTCTCCTTCTCTTTGTCTTGCAATTTTGTGAATGATCTAAGTGTTCTAAGTTGCTTCTCCTTTAAGTCTTATTTAGTATAAGTTCTTTAAGGCTTAAGAATTTCTTAATACAAGTGAAGACTGACATCTTGAAGTGGTTTACCCTTGTTTGGTGGGTATATTATAGAGAGCTTCTACTTTTGAGTTTTCGACTCACTTCATCAACTTCCAATCTCTCATGAGAATCAAAGTCTTCAAAGGTCGTAGTTCTTTTTCTTTCTATGGTTGATTTAATCTTTCCATGCTTTACAAAATGATCCCTGGTGGGTTAAAATGGTTTTAAGTTTATTCATTTTAAAAGATTGTCGTTGCTAAACTCGTACTTTATTATTGAATAAAATCCAACAATCACCACCTTATTTTTCTTATTTATGACTACCACCCTGACTGGACTTTTGGATTTGGATCAACCTTTCATCCATAATTTGCTTATGCTTCTTTTTTGTTCTCTTTTCCTACTAGTGATGTAGGGGAGGGGTTAAATTTTTTAGGAGATAAAACTCCCTGGTGACATATATCTTGCTTTTATTGGTTCCACCTTGAATTTATATGCCTTTTTTACATGCATCTAATTAGTAGAATTTGTTGTAACACCTGAATCCTGGTATGAATTTATGTTTTTGTATGTGTCAATTTAAGAATAGAGTGGCCTTTTAACCTAGTCCATGACGCGATGATAGGCTTACCACGGCGTGGTGCCCATTTGTGGCCACGACGTAGCGCTGTCATAGGCTCAAAACCTAGTGCTCGGATATTAAGCTCTATTTAAGGGATTATGGGGCTAGGTTTTCCTTCAACCCCAACCTCCATCCCTCTAGAAAGTCTCCTCCAAACCCTAGCCTCCCTTTTCTTCGCTAAGCCTTTTTGTATGTCTTGGTAGCATTCTTGAAGGAAGAGTATCATCCCTTGGAGATTGAGAGTGATTTTTTAAGAGGTCCAACATCTTGTGCATCTCATAGACCTTTGTAAGTATTAACGTTTTTATCTTGATTGTTCAACTTCATAGATCTAGCATGTTTAGGATTTTTGGTCGCTGATTATGGTTTTGTTGGAAGTGGAGAGAAGAACTTCAGATAAAGCTTGCAATTTTATTGATATTATGTATCCTTATAGTGTTTCATATTTTAGATCTAAGGCCAAAGTGTGTTTTGGATCCATGCAATGAATCAAAGTTACATTTTTGTTTTTTGACCTAAAATGGAGTAGGACTCGCATGGAGTGTGTAATTTCATAAAGTTATGATTTTTATGAAACATCTTAACATGTTTAATCCTTCTGGAAATGTTAAGCATTGCTCTTGAAGTATTACAAGCTTAATAGAGAGTTAAACCTTCCTAGAGGACCACGACGTGGCCAAGGGATGGCCACAATATGATGAGCTATTGATTCACAATTGGTTTGTCTTTTACCACGACGTGTCAAGTGGTTGGCCACAGCGTGGCAGACACGAGGATTGCAATTGATCTATTTTAAACCATGAAATGGCAATGGTCTTTCCACGACGCGCTGTTATGCTAAAACTGACTTTGACCATTGACTTTTGACTAAGTTTGACCTTTTATGTTATGAGCTGTATATGTAACACCCGTATTCCAAATTGGTTAAGCTTACTTTTATCAAGGACCAAAGATGAAATTTTGGAAGAGACTTTGTGCCACAACGCGCAAGGATACCCACGACATGGCAATGGTTTGAAGGATCGCGTGTTTATTTGGAACGTCACTACGTGGGCAAGGGTTGTTACGGCATGGCAACTATTTTGGCCCAAGCCCATGATTCTTTTAGGGTCCCCTTCGTATTTAAACCCTTTTAAGCCATTTATAGGGTTGATAATCAGCCTGCAACACCCTTATACCTCAGAGAAACCCTAAATATCTTTCCCTTAGTGATTTGTGGCATTCTTGGAGCATTGTTAGCTTGGAGAAGAAGGTGCTCCACTGGTGGAACTTGCAAGGAACTATCATCATCAGTATCCCTCATAGCTTTTAGACCTTTATAAGTGTCAAGGGCTCTAACTTTATGGCTTATTGCGATTAGATCCAGAATATTATCCCATTTTCTTAATGTTTAAGCAAGTTTGGAAGAAAGGAATTCATAAAGTTGGCAACTTTATGACTTTCTTGAGTCCCATAAGCATCCTATGTTATAGATCTAGACTTTGGTTGGAAGTTCTTATCATTGCATGACTTTTTGGGCAATTTTAGCTTATTACGACCTAAAATGGATTCTAGACATGTTTTGGATATGTATGTTTATAAAGCTTCCATCTTTCTAATATATCTGGTATTATAAACCCTTATGGAGTGGTTGGGTTAAGGACTTTTCTGATTAAGGGCTTAATGGTTAAGACATTATGGATCTTGGCTTTATTTGGACCTAGGGTTTGAGATCTTGATCTCTTTGGATGTATTAATGGATAAAGGTGGAAACTTTATCCATTTAGACCATAAAAAGGATCAGATATGAGGTTTAGAGCTCTTGGAATCGAAGGAAACAACTTAATCCATTAAGCTGTTGGAATTTCAGATTTCATAATGTGGACATGGGTTGCCACGTCGTGGCGACTGGGAATTTTCCGTCTGGTTGACCATATTTTTGGATAAGGTGACTAAGTCCGTAACTATATTTGGTATCAACTTGACCCGACCCGACGTGGTCCATTTTTGTTGCACTTCACCTAACAATTTGTTTGGATATACTTTTGAGAATAAGATGTTTATGATATATTAATATATTATTGGTTATAATATATTAATATGATATCATAATTATTTAATTAGTATTGATCAAGAATTAATTTAGAATTAATTTAGTGATCAAAATGGAACTAATTAAATATGGACTCTTATATATATATATATATATATATATATATATATATATATATATATATATATATATATATGGATTGGGCTAAGATTTATTTAGGATGGGCTAAGAGTATATGGAGTCCATGGATAGTCCATGGAGCTTTTAACCCATGGATCCTAGGTAAATGAAGAGTCATGGGTATTAGGGTTTAACCCTAATCCTCCATACTATTTAAAGGAGTCATTGGTTCTAGAATTGGCACTAGTGTGTGTGAGCATAAGAGTGAGCCGATTTCTATAAGTGTTCTTATTCTCTCAAGAACTTCTAATTTGTTTTGGTGATTTGTGACACCACTTGAGGCATCCACACTATTGGTGCTAGGCTCATAATGTAACATCCCAAAAATACGAGCCAAAAATTTCATTTTTAAAACATATACTTTGCAAAACATTAGAAATAAAACATTCACCGATCATATCATTTCATAAAAGATGTTGCGTGTCTGGAAACCATTTTATAAAACATAATAATGTCAGAGTACAAATCCCCATGAAGATCTCATAGTGCGGAATACAAGCATGTATGTGATGTGCCGCTACCGCGCCAACTCCTTCCCCTTCGAAGAAGAGGTACCTGAAACCAAAACTGAAAACTGTAAGCACGAAGCTTAGTGAGTTCCCCCAACATACCACATACCATACAATCACATAACATACATATATTGTCAGGCATATCTGGGTGCCCGACCTACCCCTTCGGTCCTCTCGACCGGATACAGACTAGTATATCTGGGAGTTGGCCTCCCTTTCGGTCCTCTCGACCGGATACTGACTAACATATCTGGGTGCTGGTCTCCCCTTCGGTCCTCTCGACTGGATACTGACTAGCATATCTGGGAGATGGCCTCCCCTTCGGTCCTCTCGACCGGATACTGGGGAGTATTTCACCCCTACTACTACCACATAACACATATATCACATAATCTATCTAGCATGGCTGGGCATGACCGCCCCTTCGGCCCTATCGACTGGTATTCTGGGGGACTATCTCCCCCTACTGTCACTAGCACATAGCATCATATCATACTAGCATAATAACATATCACAGGTAGTAGCAACCCTAGATGAATATCATAGAGACAAACATCTATCATACAATTCCTACTGGTGGGCCGACATTGTGGTCGTAGACCCACCGCTACTGGAAGGTAACTCACCTCAAAGTAGCTGCTGATCTGCATGGGAACTGACTGTCTTTTGCGACTGCTGCCCCGGGAATCCTACGGCTATAATTCCCACAAAACACTCAGTCAAATACTGCTAACCGACCTCAGGGTAAAATGACCATTTATCCCTAACCAAGCCAAGAGTCAAAGTCAAAGTCAACTTCCAGTTGACCCGACTTGTCGAGTTGGCTTTCCAACTCGCTGAGTCCCTATCCATTCGAATGCCCTTAATCCCGTCTCTACTCGTCGAGTTTGGCATCGACTCGATGAGTTTTCCTTCTAAAATGATGTCCAAAAGTCCTTCATCCTACTCGCCGAGTTGTATGAACAACTCGTCAAGTTCATCTTCACTCGAAGAACACTTTACGCTGAGACTCACCGGGTTGTATGAACAACTCGCCGAGTTTTTTCTTGAGGCAAGAAGATTACCTCGGACTCGCCGAGTCAGGGCATTGACTCGCTGAGTCCCTCCATGGATGAGTCTGGCTTCCGACTCACCGAGTCCACCCATGACTCACTGCTACTCAACATACACGAAAAGGGTGGAAAATCAGGGACTCGCGACACGACTCGCCGAGTCGCATGCATGCAGGAACTATACACTCGATTCTGCTTGAATCCAGTGCATACCATTCATAGATCTGGGCTCCTAGGGTTTATTTTTCACGTAAAGTCTCCAACTTTACGTGCATTCATGCTCATTCAAGAGATTTAAGGACTTTAATGGGGTTAGAAGTGTAGATCTAGGCTTGCTCATGACAATGGCCCATAAAGGTTGTAGATCTGAGCCTCTAGAGCTCAGATGTGGTCAGATCTGAAGCCTAAACGAACCAAGGAGTCCTCTAACCCACAACCAAGCCAATAAATGGGTTCCAAAAAGTCTTAAAGATGCTCTAATGGAGGTTCAACCATAGAAACGGAAGAAGAGGTCGAGTTTTACCTTACTAATCTCTGAAATGGGCTCACAACTTCTGTTTTCCTCCTTTTCCTTGATCTTTCCTCCTTCTCTTCCTCAAAACTTCAAAGAAACACACACCAACACTCAAATCACAAAGGGGAAGGTTAGGGTTTGGCTAAGGTTGCTCTGAGGATGAAGGGGGCGAGCTTGGGGATGCATATGATGGTTTAAATAGGGTGCAAACCCTTGAAATTAGGGTTTCATCATACAACGGGGACTCGCCGAGTCCAGAATATAGACTCGCCGAGTCGCCAACTTAAACGTGTTCCATATCCCCGGCTCTACTCGGCGAGTCAGGCCTACAACTCGCCGAGTCCAAGGCTAAGAATGCAAAATACTAGATAAATTTTACATACCATGAACCAGGTGCTACACATAAACTCCAAGCAATCAACCACAAAAGTAAGGTATGTTATTCTACTTAAAGTTTTGTGTTACAAGTACCCCATAAGATGCTAGTTAGGTTGTGAACCCTGCAAATCAAATTTGCATGTATTTTAGAGAAAACATAGATCCAAGGTTTCTAGGGTTGCATGTACACCATAGGAGTGTTAGTATGCTCAAAACCTAACAGTGGTATCAAAGACTAGGCTTGTTTTCTTGATACTTGATGCAAAATTGTTGAAAAAGCTGAAAAATCTGCACTCTGACGCATGAACTCGTCGAGTCCATGACCAAACTCATCCTACTCGTCGAGTAGGTTCTTGCACTCGACGAGTAGGAGCCCCAGAATGCAATTTTTCGACTTTTGCTGCTGGAAATGGACTAGAAACATTACCCTAAACTGTTTTGGTGTTTTAAAACTTATTTTAGATGGTGTAATGTTTATGCTAATCCATTTACAATGGCTAATATCAAAATTCCATGTTTTATATGTGTTAATATGATTCTTGTAATTTTGATATGAATGTTCATGTTCTTATGAGTTTTAGAAGATCATAGGAATTATGTGTTATTTGCTTGTAGTGTAATTCTTGATCTTAATGGCTAATGATGGAATCCATAACTGTCCTCAAGTTATGGATAACCAAAAGTCACTTCTTTAAAAGCGTCATTAAAGAATAAGAGGTTACATAAAATGAAGAGTTTTTTTTTGGACCATTAAAACTCATAAGTTATGAAATGAAAAGTCTTGAATAGTTTCAATACTTGCCCTCAAGTCTTGGAATTTGTAAAGTCTCACACATTAATGCTTTAATTCCAAATAAATCCTTGGAATTTTAAAAGTTTAAAATTCAACCCTTATACTTCTATAATATTAAAAGTTTAATCATTATATGTGTATAAGAATAAGTCAGTCTTACTGCAAGTAGGCCTCATTCATGAAGTCAGTCTATAAGGGGGGTATAAGGTTGTTGCCTATAAAATGGCAGCTTAATGGGTGTCCACTCTCACCTACCGCTTCCTTGACTGGTGGAGCTGTTGGATTAATGTCTAAGTCCATAACTATATTTGGTATGTACTTGACCCGACCCGGCATGGTCCATTTGGGTTTCACTTCACCGACACAATTTATATGGATAGTCTTTTGAGAATAGTATATTTATGATTAATATTAATATATTATAAGTTCTAATATATTAATATTGAATCATATTATTTAATTAGTATTCATCAAGAATTAATTTATAATTAATTAAGTGATCAAAATGAACTAATTAAATATGGACTCTTATATATATGGAATGGGCCAAGTTCATTTAGGTTGGGCTAAGCCTTCATGGATAGTCCATGGGGTGTTTAACTCATGGATCATATGAAATGAAAGGTCATGTGTTTAACCCTAAGTCTCCATACTATATAAAGATGTCCTTGGTTGGTGAAATTGGCACTAGTGTGGATACACTAAGAAGGGCTAGCCGATTTCACTAGAGAGAACCAAGTATCCATATTCTCTAAAGTCTTCCAATGTGTTTTGGTGATTTGTGATTCCATTTGAGGCTTCCACACTATTGGGGCTAAGCTCTTAAAGATTGAAGACATCAAGCTACATCAAAAGGTATGTCATCTAACTAGTACTTTGTAGTATAAGAACTTCATAATATGCTAGTTAGGATTTAAGCCTTGGAAAGTTCTTATTAGCATGTATAATAGAGAAAACATAGATCCAAGGTTTATAGGGTTGCATGTACACCATATGAGTGTTAGAATGCTCAAAACCCAACAGTGGTATCAGAGCCATCCCCATCTTTCGGGGTGCCAACACTTGGAGTGGTGGCCTACAGAGTGTTGGCTTGGACCTGAAAAGAGGGGTGCCAACCGTGACCAACGTAGCCGTGACCAACAATGACTCGTAGTGGTTTCTTGGACCAAAAGGGGGTGCCAACCGTGACCAACGAGGACGTTGGCTCTTCAACGCGTGGGGTATTGTTGTGATCCCACATCGGCCGAAAGTACTATAAGTTGCTGGCTTATAAGTCTAAGTGTCCCCTC
This sequence comes from Lactuca sativa, assembly GCF_002870075.4. Taxonomy (NCBI): domain Eukaryota; kingdom Viridiplantae; phylum Streptophyta; class Magnoliopsida; order Asterales; family Asteraceae; genus Lactuca; species Lactuca sativa. The sequence goes on along the minus strand of NC_056631.2, from coordinate 216,622,615 downwards.
CTCCTACAAGTTGGCTTTTGGGAGTGAGTTCTACACTTGGGCTTATGACATGATACAGGCCTAGTATGGGATGGGTTCGTATCAATTGGTATCAGAGCCTAGGCTTGTTTTCTTGTTATACTTGCAAAAATAGCTGAAAAATCGAGTTTTGATGTTGTCTGCCCAGCAGACTCGCCGAGTCCAAGGCAAAATGCATCCAACTCGCCGAGTTGGTACGTGCACTCGACGAGTTGGACCCCCAAACAGCATATATTCGACTTTTTTGGCTGGAATTGGACTAGGAACATTACCCTAAGATGTTTTTGGACTTATAAACTTGTTTTTGATGTGGTAATGTTCATGCTAATCCAATTTCAAAGATAATTGTCAATAGATTCATGTTTTGTATTAGTTTAAGGTTTAGATTAATTACATGAAAAAGTTTGATTGAATTATCTTGTTCATATGAGTTGCTTAGATTAATAGAAAAGTTGAGTGAAATAGTTGTTTTCAATCCAAATTAATTAAGAGTTGATTCTAAAATGTGTTTTGTAACTTGTCCTCAAGTTATATGAAAAGTCACATTTAAGTTTCATAAAACTCATAAAAGTTGGCAAAGGTTACAAAATGAAGAGTCTAGTTCTAATTAAATGGTTGTATGACTCCATAACTTGTCCTCAAGTTATGGAGGACCAAGAGTCCCTTCATTAAATAATAAATAAAATAAGGTGTAATCTTAATTAATTCCATAAGTTATAAAATAAAGGAAAAGTTAATTCTTTTATTAGTTTAAAGTCTTCCATAACTTGTCCTCAAGTTATGGAACTTGAAGAGTTTTTGGATTAAAACTACTTTAAACACATAAGTTATGGAATTAATTAGTTTTGAATAGTTTCAAAACTTGCCCTCAAGTTTTGGAATTTGAAAAGTTTCTCTTATGAATACTTTAATTCCAAGTTAGCCCTTAGAGTTTTAAAAGTTAAAATTCAACCCTTATACTTTATAATATTATAAGTTAATAATATATATATATATATATATATATATATATATATGTATAAGAGTAAAGTCAGTCTTACCGTTAGTAGGCCTCATTCAAGAAGCCGGTCTATAGGGGGGGTATAAGGTTACTGCCTATAAAATGGTAGTTTAATGGGTGTCCACTCTCACCCACCGTTTCCTTGACTGGTGGAGGGTCGTTAGCCGAACGGGTTTGACAGGACTATAATTCTCCCTTCATTAAAAGTATTAATGATAAATACTAAGTAACTAAACTCTTAATAATACCCAATCTTAGTTACTTAGGAAAATGTGAATAAGGTGCTAATCCATGAAATTACACTTTGCACTTTGTTTAAGTCAGTTAGTGGAGCGTGTATGGTTAACCGGCACACTAACTCGTATTTAACAAGGTAGGCAATGGGTAACTTAATGTTTATCATAGTATCGATGCAGTGTGTGTGGTTAACCGGCACATCGATTGAGGGGTAAACACTTAAGGGTACCAAGTAATTTACATGGGTACTTCACACCTTGTTTTGTGATCCTCGGCATCCCAGTCACAAAACCTGAAGGGCACACTCGAGATTGAAACATGTCATTGAACAGTTCATTGAATCTCAAAGATCTAAGAGTTTCAAATCCAATTAAAACCTAAGTCTACATTTCGTTTATCTTGGTGGAAATTGGTGAATCGTCATTCACCTACCTTCAAATATTTTATAGCTTGGATTACGGCATCCCTCTTCTAAGTTATAAAATAATTTGTTGGGTCCTAACCTTAATATTTCATATTGGGTGTTATATTAAGGACTTTAAATCAACTATCTTGAATATCTCCCAAAAGATGTCTAGTTCAGACATCTATGATCTTCCCAAATATCTTGGAACTTCACTTCCTCCACCTCCTCCAATTATTCTCCCTAACCTACAAGTTCAAGGTCACTCCTACCCTATTGGCAAGTCAAGGTCTAGGTGTGATCACATCTTGGAGATGAAGTCACATACTGACAAGCTGGGAGAGTTGGGTGTCAAAGTCTTGAGAAAGTTAGTGGTTCAATCACTTTCTAAGTCACATAGTGAGTTCCTTTGGGACTCCTATGAAATAGACTATGACAAGACCCTTAATGATCTTATCTATTTGTTTGGTGCTGCTAAATCATAAATGATTTATTGTACTAGTAAAGCAAATTTGATTAGGAGATCATCTTCCCAAAACTTTATGAACATGGATAATAGTGACACAGGAAATCCAGAAATACATTCTCTTCCCAATGGAAAGGGATTGGCCATAGTCAACTTGGTTGACCAAATGGTAAAGAGAAAGGCTAAGTCTGAGATAGTCCCATGTACTATTACCTAAGGGTCCATATGTTTCTATTGCCAAAGGAAGGGTCTTTGGTTATGAAGCTGCCAAACTTACTTAAGGATGATAAAGTCAATAAGTTTGACTTTATTTCAGGTAAAGTCCATTGTCTAACACTGTTAAGTTCCTACTTGGAGATTCTTATCACATGATGTGGCTGGGTCACATGTTGATATTTTAAGAATCAAAGAAAAGTAAAGAAACTTAAAGAAAGAATATGCTGAATCTGATCGCGTAGATGGATTTCTATCGCATAGTTTGAAGATCGGATTCTTGAGCTACTTCTTAGGAGTTATGATATGTTGCTTAGGAATAGATAACAACAAGTTTTCATATAGATTGTAAGGATAAGTTTTTCCGCAAAAAATTTAAAAATAAAAGGAAATTTTTGATTTTATTTATTTTAAAATATCCTTACAATGGCATTTGTGAAAAACCGTGTTGCTTATAAGATTCCATTAATAGCAAGAGTGGAAATATGAAATTGAATTTTTCATTTGTGGTAATGTCTAAATTTACCAAATAAGGAAAGATTCTCATCACCCAAGTTTCAGTTGGATAGAAACTTGGAATCATGCAAATTATATAGCATGATGAATGAGAACTTTCAAGTATTGGAAAATTAAGACTAATTACTTGTTCACATGGATGTGTGAGTCAAGTAATGGACTAAGGGATCGAGTACACATTTTTGTGCACTGATTAAGTCCACCACAAAAGGTCGATAAGATCATTCGTCATAATTTACTAAAGCTCAGTAAATATGGTTATACTTACAAGCTTAAGTGTAATTCTGAGACATTGGAAAAGGTTCCGATGTAAGGCAGAGCGAATAAGAAGAATCAATTTAGGCAAGAAGGATAAAAGTTTCTCAAATCTGAAAAGATGGGAGAGTACAGTTTTGTGATCATCTTAATGATTAAGAAACCATAGCACAATTAATTCTCTAAGGGATCTTAGTGCATTCTTATGACTAAGAAGAGGAATCTTGAATTGTTGAAATGGTTAAATCAAGAAGATGAGTCATATTTCGTTCCAATATAAGTCTTAGGGTCATACTCCAAGATTGTAATTTGAGTGACATGTCTTAAAGAAGGTTTAAAACACTTGTCAAATGTAAGAGTAAAAGTTTCCTACTCTTGTACATTTGAAATTGGTAAGTTGTGATGTTTTGGATAAAACAAAGACCAACTAAGGCTAATTGTGTGAACTGTTTGTCTTGATTAGAATCCGCACTATCTCTTGGATGTTTGACAAGGGAGTCTTATATGTCAAGAGGATAGTGGGAGTCTTAAAGGTATTGAAAGTCTCAAGAACTAATCAAGAATAAAACCTGAAGTTCTTCACTAGCACACAACTTGAGGTTTATAACCTATTGTGTTGACATATTCTGTGCCTATTCCAATTAAAGTTGACTTTGCATATGAGTTCTTAGAGTTCTCAATTGGTTGCATAACAACTTGGAAGCAATGGCAGACCCTTGAGCTGCCAGATGGCAAGAAATTAAGATTGAGTTCAGTTCATATGAGTTTGGATTTGTCATTATCCTTGTCTTATGACTATGGTTTTGACAATTCACATGGATAAGAACACATACACCATTAAATCTAAGTGTCACAAGGTTTCTCTCCGATTCATGAAAATGATGGTGAGGAAACACTTTCACTAAGTAGATTCTAACTAGATAGAAATTGTGATATTTGCATTCTCAAAGTCGTTAGTGGAGCGTGTGTGGTTAACCGGCACACTAACCTGGACTTGTGAGAAGTGAAAAAGGTCTAAACAATTGAGACTATGATTACGGCATCCCTTTTTATAGTTCTTAAATTGTTTAGACACACCTGTGAGCTATCTAATGAAAGGTGTATGATTTTGATAAAGTCTTATCAAAGCAATCTAGTATCAGAAAACTGAACTTTGGTAAGAAAGTCAATAAAGTATTGATTTCTAGAAGTCCAGCTGATTTCTGAGTACATGTCAAAGCTAGTGGGAGCATAAGTTGTATGCTAATAATCATCATGTTAGTGGGAGCATGATAATTATGATAAGTATTGCAAGTTAGCAATGTTAATTATAGAAAACAAAAGTTTCAATTCGTGAGGATGCAGGGGTTGAAAAAGTTGTTTTGCTATAATTAAGGGGAAGGAAATTATACTTCATTTCAATTCTAAAAGCTTAGATTGAGATTTTAATCAAATTTAGTCAAGGATATATATATATATATATATATATATATATATATATATATATATATATATATATATATATATATATATATATATATATATATATATGTAACGCCTGTGTTTCTGGGCCTGTCATTAATGTTGATATAATAGTCTAGGTTAACCTTTGTAACCCGTTTTGAAATAATAGAAGTGTATTATTTGAGTATTATGTGTTTTGTGCTTAATTGCTTAATTATGTGGTTGAATTAATTAAGAATAAAAATAAGCATCAAAATTTAAGTGTAAAATAAACTTGATATCTTTGGATAATGTTGTAGTAGTTGAAACGAGGTTTCCGAATATATAAAGAACGCCCAAATCTGACTTCGTATGAGGAAGTTACGATTTTCTGAAGTTTCGACTTAGCGGTATGCAGCCTGAAATACTCGATTTGAGATTGAGCGGTTTTTTTAGCCGAAACAATCTAAACGAGGATCGAAGGTCTCGTTGTTGGTATCGAAGCGATGAAAAGTTAGGCGAGAACGGACGTCAAACGAAGAAGTTATGAATTTATAACGAAGTTTTTCTGTCCCGACTTATTAAAAATAAATAATAAAAATAAAGTCAAAATTAGCCGACAGAGTCTAAACGAAAGTTGTAGAGCGTAGTCTCACCTACGCGTGGATATAACGAACGTCGAAAACGGAGTTCGTATGAAGAAGATATGAATTTTCAAAGTTTATTAAATAATTAATAATTAAATTTAATTATTAAATCCGGCATTATCCGAAGTACGCCCAGCGTACTAGCGTACGCCCCGCGTACAGCGAAGCATGACACGCCTCGCACCCGAGTTCTTCGGATACGTAAGCAATGACGATTCTGAGGCAGTACGCCCCGCATACTCCAAGGCTCCAGCCTCCTATAAATAGGATGCGAGGGCAGCCGACTCCTTTGCTATTTTTCTCTCTTCTCTCTCCCGTTTTGCATCGATTTGCGTGCCAAAAATACCCCAAAGCCCCGGTATTATTCTCGAGCCCCGAAGCAAGTCCCGAGATCCCAAAGATCCCGAGAAGTGCGGTTCCCGAGCCGAAGCTCTGCCCGCGAGAAGTTCGATTTTTGTAGAGATCTTCCAGATCTGCTGAGGATTACTACTTCTGCAAGCCGTAGTGCTGTTTGATCGTCTTCAGATCAAGTGAATGTATACTACCTTTCATAAACACGATAATAATACAAGTATGGTTTTAGTATATTAAGTATATTGATGTTTATGTGTATAATTTTGTTGTTATAAGTGTGAATGTATATTCATTCTCTTCTATCTCATAGATCTGATTTACTTTCTATGAAATACGTGTTATGTGGGTGTGCCTCATCTGTTATGTGGAATATGTATTAAATGAAAATGATATACAGGTTTTAAACTATGTATGAAAATATATTTTTTTTATCTACTAATATGTTGGGTAGAACATGGGTAGATAGTTGGTGTGTAATAAACAGATGAGAGGCCTCGATGTTGTTGTTGTTGTTGATCTAGTTATTCAGCGGAGTATGGATAACGACTACGGACTCTTTCTAGACAGTCCTGTGGAACGCTAGCAGGTTCATAACCTGTAGGTGTTGTGAACGATGTGTTCACCGATGTACTCTATCCCCCTCATGGTTGCCTTTAGGATATCTATTGTTGAGGAAACCCCTTAGCAATAATGTCCGTCCCGATGAAAATCCTAGATTAGGTCCCTTGGGATAGATGTTATTTTAGGGACGTAAAGTGAGGATAACGGGAATGGGTAATCGGGATAGTGATTGGTTGGTGAAATTAAATATAATTTATTTATTGTGGGTTGAAAACCCTATATGCTCACCAGGCTCCCAAGCCTGACCCACTCAGTTTTATTTGTATTACAGGAAGTGGCGCAAGGGAGTAAGATGGATGAATCATCGAGTTGTTTTGTTTACAAGTTTGTATATGTATATATTTGTTGAATGACTTGTAATGTTATCGTTTATGCTTTATGGTCTGTATCGGAACATGACATCCCGAGTTTTGATTATATAATGACAATGCATCTCTTGATGAAATGCTTTGATAAATATTATTTTATCATGTTTTGTTTTGGGAACAAATTCCGCAACTCTTTTAAATCAAAAGGATTTACTCTGAAATTATTTAAAAAACATAAATGAAATCGGTCTTTTCTGGCCGAGATTTTGGGGATGTCACAGTTGGTATCAGAGCATTAGTTTAACGAACTAGGAATTTGTAGGATTTCCAGACTTAAACTTAGAATGCTAAGCGGAATTTTGAGATGTGTGTCTGTTGGATTTTAGACACGAGCACTAGTCTATTTTAGGAAAGTTGCCTAAAATGCTTTTATGTGCTAAATGTTATATGTTGCCATATATGCTATTAATTGTTCGGATCTACGGTTTGTTGCCAACCGGATCTGAAGGTTTATGTGTTTAGGATTCTAAGCGTATGTATACGATATTAGAACTAGCATGTAAACGTTTCGGAGTAATAAGGATGATTTGAATATCTATCGTGAATGACGATCTAATTTCACCTTATTCGGCGTGTAGATCAAAAATGGTGAGAACAAGGAGTGGCGTTGGAAACGCAGATGAGAACAGGAATCAACCGCCAGTGATTGAGCAAATACCTGTTGTAGCAGCAGCACCAGAACCAATAACGATGGCTGGGGTGCAAGCCATGATTCAGGCTATGTTAGCCGAACAAAGGGATGAGATGCGACAGATGTTGCATGATAATAGGGACGAACCTATCATACCTATTGAGGAACCCGAATTGATTCCCGAGCAATCGGAGGAAGGGAACAATAGTCGCATTATGAGTCAAGTTGGGACTCAAGGAGAACGAAGGAACGATCCGGAAAGGAGAAACAACAAGGATGGGCGAATGTACAAGAACTTCTTGGGCGCCAAACCGCCAAGTCTTTCTGGGAGCCCAAAGCCTGTTGAGATAATGGATTGGATCTCCGAAATGGAGATGGTATTTGAAAGTTGCGACTGTAGCAACAAATAGAAGACTGTCTTTGCAGTCAGACAACTGAAGACTGGAGTCTTGAGTTGGTGGAAGTTGTTGGCAGATACTATGCCACGAGGAGAAGCCCTGAAAATGTCATGGGAGGAGTTCTTGGAACAACTAAGGGTGCAGTATTGTTCAGAGATAGATCTGAACAATGAGTTCCAAAACTTGAAGAAGGGGAGGATGAGCATAGATTACTATGCTACTGCATTCACTGAGAAAATGAAGTTATTTCCGTACCTAGTGCCAACGGAACTCTCCAAGATTGAGAGGTTTGCTAATGGACTGCCTGCCGACTTTGGTCCGATAGTCAAGATGGCAACTACTCTGAAAACGGTTGTTCGTGCAGCTAAGAATGTGGAGGCCCAGCAGAAGGAAAAGGGTCTGGAAAGGATAGAGGTTGGTGAAAAGAGGAAGTTCGATGGAACTTCAGGTTCCAATAAGAAAAACAAGTTCTCGAAGTCTGGTTCGAGGGGAAGTGGAGGCGAAGCGAAATGGTGCGACAAATGTAAGAAGAAGCATCATGGAAAATGTGAGGTAGTGGCCACATGCTACAAGTGTGGAAATCCAGGGCACTATGCCAATGAGTGTACCCTCTCTAAGAAGGTTTGCTATGGTTGTGGGGAGGAGGGACAGATGTTGAGGGACTGCCCGAAGAAGAAGGAGGCAGCTAGACCCAACATTCCGCCAAAGCCAAAGGCGAGAGCATTCCAGATGACACTGGAAGCTGCTAAAGATGAAGCTGATGTCGCTTCAGGTACCTTTCTCGTTAACGAATAGCCTGCCTAAATTTTATTTGATTCTGGAGCCAACTACTCCTTTATATCGCATGAATTTGGTAGAAAACTAGCTTTGCCTGTTGATAGACTAGATAATACCTTATTAGTCGAAGTTGCTAGTAGCAAGTTTGTACCTGTTAGCCATCGTATGAAAAACATCTTAATTGATCTGAATGGGAATAAGTTCCACGAGGAATTATTGCCTATCGAACTTAACGGTTTCGACATCGTTCTGGGAATGGATTGGCTTAGCGCCAATGATGCCGAAATTTTATGCAAGAAGAAAATAGTCAAAGTAAACCCGCCTGGGAAAGAGTCGTTTATGGTGTATGGAGATAAACGCAGAGTAAATTCTGGAATCATTTCATTGATGAAAGCCAGAAAGTGTTTGGCTAAAGGATGTACGTCGTATCTAGCATTCGTGATAGATGCTAAGAAGGAAAAGAAGGTGATGCAGAGTATTCCAGTGGTGTGTGATTATCCGGAAGTATTTCCCGAAGATCTTCCTGGATTACCGCCTGATCGACAAGTGGAATTTCGTATTGACTTGTTGCTCGAAACAACGCCAATAACAAAAGCACCTTATCGATTAGCATCGACAGAGATGAAGGAGCTGATGATGCAACTTCAGGAGTTATTGGACAAAGGTTTCATTAGACCTAGTTCATCGCCCTGGGGAGCTCCGGTGTTATTTGTGAAGAAGAAAGATGGAAGTATGAGAATGTGCATCGATTACAGAGAGCTGAACAAGGCAACAATAAAGAATAGATATCCGTTGCTGAGGATTGATGACCTGTTTGATCAACTACAAGGTTCAAGTTATTTTTCAAAGATCGACCTAAGGTCAGGATATCATCAGCTGAAAGTAAGAGAGCAGGATATAGAGAAGACTGCATTCAGAACACGATATGGACACTACGAGTTTTTGGTTATGTCGTTTGGACTAACCAATGCTCCAGCGGCATTCATGGATTTAATGAACAGAGTTTGTAATCCGTTCCTAGATAAATCTGTGATAGTGTTCATAGATGACATTCTGATTTATTCGAAAAGCCAAGAGGAGCATGGCAGACACTTGCAAGAAGTGTTAGAAGTTTTGAAGCGGGAGAAGCTATATGCTAAGTTCTCCAAATGTGATTTTTGGTTTGGTGAAGTCCAATTCTTGGGTCACGTGGTCAACCAAGAAGGGATAATGGTTGATCCAGCGAAGATCGAAGCTGTGATGAAGTGGGAACAACCGAAAAGTCACACGGAGATCCGAAGCTTTTTGGGATTAGCCGGATATTACCGAAGGTTTATCCAAGGCTTTTCTTCGATCGCTACTCCATTAACAGCTTTGACCCACAAAGGAGCTACTTATGCTTGGAGTGATAAGCATAAAGAAGCATTCGAGAAGCTAAAGAAGAAGCTATGCGAGGCACCGATACTTTCTCTACCCGATGGAGTTGAAGACTTCGCTGTTTATAGCGATGCGTCTGGGGTTGGATTGGGTTGTGTTTTGACCCAAAGAGAAAAGGTGATAGCATATGCGTCTCGACAGCTGAAGGAGCATGAAAAGAATTACCCGACTCATGATTTGGAGTTGGCAGCGGTAGTTTTCGCTCTGAAAATATGGAGGCATTACCTCTATGGCACGAAGTGCAAACTTTTCACTGATCATAAGAGTCTCCAATATCTCTTTGGTCAGAAGGAATTGAATATGAGGCAACAACACTGGCTAGAGTTACTCAAGGACTACGACTGTGAGATACTTTACCACCCCGGTAAAGCTAATGTTGTTGCTTATGCTCTCAGTCGGAAAGTCAATCTTGAAAGGAAAAGGCCAAGAGCGTTGAGAATAGAAGTTGTCTCAACAATTATGGCAAGTATAAAGAAAGCTCAAGAGGAAGCTTCTAAAAAGAATGACCGAAAGGAAGAACGTTTGGGCAAAACGTTGGTGTTCGATGTAAACAGTTAGGGACTGAAGGTGTTCCAAGATCGGATTTGGATACCTAAGACAGGAGGAGTTAGAGATCTTCTGATGGAAGAAGCTCACAAAACCATGTACTCGATTCATCCCGGTAGCACAAAAATGTATAGGGACCTGAAACCCTATTATTGGTGGCCGACGATGAAGCTTGATGTTGCAAAGTATGTGGCTGAGTGTGTGACTTGTGCGAGAGTAAAGACACAACATCAGAAACCGTACGGGAGTTTAGAACCTTTGCATGTGCCTATGGGTAAGTGGGAAGACATTGCTATGGATTTTGTCACTAAACTGCCCAAAACAAAGAATGGTCACGACATGATTTGGGTGGTCATTGATCGATTCACTAAGAGTGCGCATTTCATAGCAGCCAAGGAGAAATGGTCTATGGAAAAGCTTGCGAATTCTTACGTGAAGGAAATTGTGAGGCTTCACGGTGTCCCGTTAACAATTGTATCGGATCGTGATAGTCGTTTCACCTCATGATTTTGGAAATGTCTACAAGAGGAAATGGGTACCAAGTTGTGTTTGAGTACAACTTACCATCCGCAGACTGATGGTCAGAGCGAACGAACGATACAAACACTTGAGGATATGCTAAGAGCATGTACCTTGGAATTCCTAGGTAATTGGGATGAACATTTACCATTGGTAGAATTTTCCTATAATAATAGTTTCCACTTGAGCATAAAGATGGCACCTTACCAAGCTTTGTATGGACAGAAGTGTCGTACGCCGTCTTGTTGGCTTGAGGCTAGGGAAAAACAGTTTATGGGACCGGAGATGGTTCATCAAACTGCTGAAAAGTTGAAAATAATTAGGGAAAGAATGTTAGCAGCTCAGGATCGTCAAAAGAGCTATGCTGACAAAAAGCGAAGACCGATGACTTTTGAAGTTGGAGATTCGGTTTTGCTTAAAGTCTCGCCGTGGAAGGGACTTATAAGATTTGGTAAAAGGGGAAAGTTGAGTCCATGGTTTATTGGACCGTTTATAGTTCTTCAGAGGATTGGGAACCAAGCTTACAAGCTCGAACTACCAGAAGAACTAAATGGAATTCATAACACTTTTCATGTGTGTTATTTGAGGAAGTTCACGGGGGAAGTTCCCGACATGATTCCACTTTCAGAGTTGAGAATCAACGAGAACAAAAGGTTGATTGAAGAACCAGAGGCAATCGTTGACCGAAAGACTAAGAAGTTGCGACGCAAGATGGTCGAGTTAGTGCTTGTCCGATGGAAACACACGAATGGGCCGAATCTCACCTGGGAGACGGAGAGTGACATGATGGGTCGCTATCCGAAGTTGTTTGTTGATGTGTGATTCCGGGGACGGAATCATTCTAAGGTGGAGAGAATTGTAACGCCTGTGTTTCTGGGCCTGTCATTAATGTTGATATAATAGTCTAGGTTAACCTTTGTAACCCGTTTTGAAATAATAGAAGTGTATTATTTGAGTATTATGTGTTTTGTGCTTAATTGCTTAATTATGTGGTTGAATTAATTAAGAATAAAAATAAGCGTCAAAATTTAAGTGTAAAATAAACTTGATATCTTTGGATAATGTTGTAGTAGTTGAAACGAGGTTTCCGAATATATAAAGAACGCCCAAATCTGACTTCGTATGAGGAAGTTACGATTTTCTGAAGTTTCGACTTAGCGGTATGCAGCCTGAAATACTCGATTTGAGATCGAGCGGTTTTTTTAGCCGAAACAATCTAAACGAGGATCGAAGGTCTCGTTGTTGGTATCGAAGCGATGAAAAGTTAGGCGAGAACGGACGTCAAACGAAGAAGTTATGAATTTATAACGAAGTTTTTCTGTCCCGACTTATTAAAAATAAATAATAAAAATAAAGTCAAAATTAGCCGACGGAGTCTAAACGAAAGTTGTAGAGCGTAGTCTCACCTACGCGTGGATATAACGAACGTCGAAAACGGAGTTCGTATGAAGAAGATATGAATTTTCAAAATTTATTAAATAATTAATAATTAAATTTAATTATTAAATCCGGCATTATCCGAAGAGGAGTCATCGGATTCATCCGATGTACGCCCAGCGTACAAGCGTACGCCTCGCGTACAGCGAAGCATGACACGCCTCGCACCCTAGTTCTTCGGATACGTAAGCAATGACGATTCTGAGGCAGTACGCCTCGCGTAACGCAGTACGCCCCGCGTACTCCGAGGCTCCAACCTCCTATAAATAGGATGCGAGGGCAGCCGACTCCTTTGCTATTTTACTCTCTTCTCTCTCCCGTTTTGCATCAATTTGCGTACCAAAAATACCCCGAAGCCCCGGTATTATTCTCGAGCCCCGAAGCAAGTCCCGAGATCCCGAAGATCCCGAGAAGTACGGTTCCCGAGCCGAAGCTCTGCCCGCGAGAAGTTCGATTTTTGTAGAGATCTTCCAGATCTACTGAGGATTACTACTTCTGCAAGCCGTAGTGCTGTTTGATCGTCTTCAGATCAAGTGAATGTATACTACCTTTCATAAACACGATAATAATACAAGTATGGTTTTAGTATATTAAGTATATTGATGTTTATGTGTATAATTTTGTTGTTATAAGTGTGAATGTATATTCATTCTCTTCTATCTCATAGATCTGATTTACTTTCTATGAAATATGTGTTATGTGGGTGTGCCTCATCTGTTATGTGGAATATGTATTGAATGAAAATGATATACAGGTTTTAAACTATGTATGAAAATATATATTTTTATCTACTAATATGTTGGGTAGAACATGGGTAGATAGTTGGTGTGTAATAAACAGATGAGAGGCCTCGATATTGTTGTTGTTCTTGATTTAGTTATTCAGCGGAGTATGGATAACGACCACGGACTCTTTCTAGACAGTCCTGTGGAACGCTAGCAGGTTCATAACCTGTAGGTGTTGTGAACGATGTGTTCACCGGTGTACTCTATCCCCCTCATGGTTGCCTTTAGGATATCTATTGTTGAGGAAACCCCTTAGCAGTAATGTCCGTCCCGATGAAAATCCTAGATTAGGTCCCTTGAGATAGATGTTATTTTAGGGACGTAAAGTGAGGATAACGGGAATGGGTAATCGGGATAGTGATTGGTTGGTGAAATTAAATATAATTTATTTATTGTGGGTTGAAAACCCTATATGCTCACCAGGCTCCCAAGCCTGACCCACTCAGTTTTATTTGTATTACAGGAAGTGGCGCAAGGGCGTAAGATGGATGAATCATCGAGTTGTTTTGTTTACAAGTCTGTATATGTATATATTTGTTGAATGACTTGTAATGTTATTGTTTATGCTTTATGGTCTATATCGGAACATGACATCCCGAGTTTTGATTATATAATGAAAATGCATCTCTTGATGAAATGCTTTGATAAATATTATTTTATCATGTTTTGTTTTGGGAACAAATTCCGCAACTCTTTTAAATCAAAAGGATTTACTCTGAAATTTTTTAAAAAAACATAAATGAAATCGGTCTTTTCTGGCCGAGATTTTGGGGATGTCACAATATATATATATATATATATATATATATATATATATATATATATATATATATATATATATATATATATATATATATATATGAATTTCATGTTAGAATTGATCAACATAAGGAAATTCTATATATGGGTTCATTATTTGCGTTCTAAAATTAGATTATGATTACGGTATCCCTTTTCATAATATGATTTATGAGAACTTGGCAAATAGAAATGGAAATATTATAGCAAAAGATTGGTTTAGTCTTTATGTGAAACATCATGAATCGTGTCCCATATGCTTTGGATATAGGATCGATTACATGTGATATATTCATCCTTTCTGAAATTTTCCAAATGCCTGGGGCATTAAGAAGGGAAAAGGTCTAGAATTGGATACGACTAAAAGGATTAAGCAATTGTTGCTCAGGGACAGTTGGAAGTATAGTGTTAATTGTTGCAAGGACCATATTGACATATTCTGAAAAGAGGCAACTCTTGTTCAGAAATGACAGTCAAAGAGGGAATGTGGAAATGATCCCATTGGTGGAAGTTGTTCAATAAATCTGTGTAAGATTAGGAATCTTAATGCAAGAAGGATGTTTCCAAGGAGTTGATCTCCTTTGGAATGCTCTGCAATGTTTGTTGTCAAGTCTTTGTGACTTTGTGCATAATCATTACATGAGAATCATTGCATATAAGTTTAGAATCTAACAGATTTCGGTAAAATGGCATGAATTTGGAATTCCTGCATTTTCCATAAGAATTTGGGAGTGTGAAATTAGAATCACTGAAAGTTCGGTCAATTAGTTTATTTCACAAAGTAAGGATCATAGACAAACATAGAGTGAATACTTGGTGTATGGAAAAGCTATTGTTTTAATTCAAGAATAAAGTTGATAGCTGAAACAGTATGCAATGAATAATGTGTAATCATATGGTGATAAATAAAAGGTGTTTTATTTATATTCATAAGTTCTGAGACCATATTAGATTCTATTATTATTGTGTTTCATTTTGCACGTTTTGATGTCCAGAATAAACTAGGTTATTCTTCCGGAATGACTAAGTTATTCAAACCATCCACAGTCGGTCATATGTTGGAAGTAGATATGAATTAAGATTGTCATGGGTTGGCTTGTAGAGGTCTAAGATGCTGGACAAAGGGCTACAACACTCATGAGTGCTCATAGGTTCAGAGTATTGGATTTAACCCGCACTCATTGGAATCACTTCATGGATTTTATCACGAGTGATCATGAGACGATAATATCTTATATTCTTCAAACCTAGAGATATGAGTTGTTACTATGAGTTGGTTGTACATTGATTGCACGAAAACGCATTCGGTAACTCGGTGTTATAAAACGTGTCTTTGTGTATGATTCAACAAGTAGCAGAACAAGCCATATGAGTCGAAGTTTATCCATTCCTTTTACCTTTGGGATAAAAGCGATATTTGTGGGCCCCTCGATGATTTAATGATGACACATGTGAGTACTTGGCCAAGCCAGGACTGATTTGATTTGTTCAATCAGTCAGTCGTCATGAATCGGAAATCGGGAAACAACAAATGGACAGAGAGAATGATTATAATCCATGTCTCAGTCCATATGATATCTAGAATGGAGGAATATATGATCCCTTATCTAATGGACAAGTTCGTTGACAAAGACCAGAGTTCGACAGCGGCTTTAAGAGCTACGATTGCCAGTTAGGTTTTGAAGACATACTCAATAATAGTTTTAGACTTATCCAAGTGGGAGACTGTTGGATTAATGTCTAAGTCCATAACTATATTTGGTATGTACTTGACCCGACCCGGCATGGTCCATTTGGGTTGCACTTCACCGACACAATTTATATGGATAATCTTTTGAGAATAGTATATTTATGATTAATATTAATATATTATAAGTTCTAATATATTAATATGGAATCATATTATTTAATTAGAATTGATCAAGAATTAATTTATAATTAATTAAGTGATCAAAATGAACTAATTAAATATGGACTCTTATATATATATGGAATGGGCCAAGTTCATTTAGGTTGGGCTAAGCCTTCATGGATAGTCCATGGAGTGTTTAACCCATGGATCATATGAAATGAAAGGTCATGGGTTTAACCCTAAGTCTCCATACTATATAAAGACGTCCTTGGTTGGTGAAATTGGCACTAGTGTGGATACACTAAGAAGGGCTAGCTGATTTCACTAGAGAGAACCAAGTATCCATATTCTCTAAAGTCTTCCAAGGTGTTTTGGTGATTTGTGATTCCATTTGAGGCTTCCACACTATTGGGGCTAAGCTCTTAAAGCTTGAAGACATCAAGCTACATCAAAAGGTATGTCATCTAACTAGTACTTTGTAGTATAAGAACTTCATAATAAGCTAGTTAGGATTTAAGCCTTGGAAAGTTCTTATTAGCATGTATAATAGAGAAAACATAGATCCAAGGTTTATTGGGTTGCATGTACACCATAGGAGTGTTAGAATGCTCAAAACCCAACAGGAGGGTCGTTAGCCGAACGGGTAGGATAGGACCTTAATCCTCATTAAAAGTATAATGAAATAATAAAGTAGCTAAACCTTTATTAATTCCCAATCTTAGTTACTTTAGGAAATTATGAAATAGGTGCTAACCCATGAAATTACACTTTGTACCTTACCAAGTCGTTAGTGGAGCGTGTGTGGTTAACCGACACACTAACAAGGACTAGTAAGAGTGGCAAAGGGTGACTTAAGTTTTATCATAGATCGGTGGAGCGCCTGTGGTTAAGCGACACATCGATTAGGTGTTAAAATTAAGGGTACCAAGTTAATTTTCATGGTTATTCACACCTTGTTTGTGATCCTCGACATCCCAATCACAAACTTGAGAGGGCACAATCGAGATTCAAACATGTCATTGAAAGTTCAATGTATCTCAAAAGATCTAGGAGTTTCAGATCCAATTAAAACTTAATAATTTATTTTGTTTATAATGGTGGAAATTGGTAAATCGTCATTTACCTACCTTCAAATATTTCATAGCTTGGATTACGACATCCCTCTTGCAAGTTATGAAATAGTTTGTGGGGTCCTAGCCTTAACATTTGGGTGATTTATTAAGGATTCTTCATCTAATTAAACTTGTCCTTCTTTATTTCAGATGTCTTCCAACACTACTACTGGATCAAACCCTACAGGCTCCTTTTCCCTCATAAACTTGTGTGGGATAGTCACTTTTGATGGGTATAACTTCAATGAATGGATTAGAAACATCAGGATGATTACCCGCTATGAGAACAAGGAATATGTCCTTGATAAGGAGCTCAAGGTTATCAATGAGTCCACTGCTACTCCTGAGGAGCTTGCGGAGTACACTACACATGAGAGGGATGCTGCCAAAGTGTCCTGTATCATGTTGGCAACCATGACTCCCGAACTCTAGAAATCCTATGAAGATTTCTACCCCTATGAGATGCACCTGGATCTGATGGATAGGTACCATCAGAGCGCGCGTCAATAGAGGTATGAAATCATCTCCTCCATGCTAACGGCCAGGATGAAGGATGGTGAACCCATCACCGGTCACTTGCAGAAAATGCAAAGGTTCGTGGACTAGTTGCTGAAGCTGAATGTGGACTTCCCTGAGGACTTGGCAATTGATATCATTCTCCATTCCTTACCTCCAAGTTATGATTTGTTTCATATGACTTATCATATGAACAAGGAGGAAGTTACACTTAGCAAACTTCAAGGACTTTTAAGGACCGCTGAAAGTGGCCTTAAAGGTAATTCGGTTGTTACTTCTACTCGTACTCCTACAGCAGCCCCTGTTCTGGAAATTGGGCAGGGAAAGGGGAAGAAGAGGAAGACCCCTTCGAAGGGTACCAAGGGAAAGTCCCTTGATGACTCCTCTTCAAGTGGGATCAAGAAAGGTCTCATTCCTCCTTCTTCAAACCCAAAGGAAGCACAGTGTTTCTACTGCCACGGAAAGGGGCACTGGAAGCGAAGTTGCCCCAAGTACTTACAGGATGTGAAGGATGGGAAAGTTAAACCCACCCATGAAGGTATTTATACTATATTGTCTAGTAACTCATTGCATACTAACTCTTGGGTGCTTGATACAGGTTGTGGTATTCACATTTGTACTAATTTGCAGGGCCTAAGAAGTAATGAAGAGGTGGAGCACGGGAAGATAAACCTAATCATGGGCAATACGAAAGCATCACCTATAACCAAGATTGGAGTTTATTCTTTATTGCTTAATAATGGGTTAACTTTAGATTTGAATAAATGTTGTTACTCGTCAGAAATGGCGAGAAATATTATTTCCCTTCGTAGTTTGTACAAACAAGGTTTCACCTTTTCATTTGATAATAAAATTGGTGCTATTGATGCTTTTTATAATGATTTGTTTTATTTTAAAGCATTACCTTGTGATGGTGTATATGAAACTGTGTCGATTGTAGACGACTTTGGAAATAATGTATATCATATTGATTCTTCGATAAGCTTAGATAAAGCATTCTTGTGGAATTGTCGTCTTGGACATATTAACAAGAAGCGCATAGGCCAACTCCAGAAGGCTGGAGTTTTGGAATCATTTGACCTAAAGTCAGATGATAGTTGCGAGTATTGTTTACTTACAAAAATGACAAGTCACCCTTCACCGGTACTTGTGAGAGGGGTGAGGGTTTGTTGGACCTCATACACACAGATGTGTGTGGACCCTTCAAATCAGCCACAAGGGATGCTAATCGTTACTATGTAACTTTTACTGATGATTATAGCAGATATGGATATATCTACTGTAACACCCGCAAATCCGGGCTAGTCAAATTAGTGGCAATAGGGGTCGAAAACGACTTTTCTACAAAAGATTATTTATTCATAATCTTAACCGAGATGTAGGATATTTCGCAAGGTTTCCGTACATATAAAGAACGCCGAAATCCGAGTTATAATGAAGAAGTTATGATTTTTCGAAGTTTCGGACTAGCAGTGTACAACCCGGAATTCGAATATTAGATCGAGCGGTTTTTAGCCGACACGACCTAAATGAGAATCGAAGATCTCGTTGAAAGTAGCGTAACGAGAAAAAGATGGGTGAAAACGGATGTCAGATGAAGAAGTTATGAGGATTTAACGGACCAATCCTGTCCCGGCCCGTTGATAATATAAAATTTAAAAATCGAGCCAAAATTAGCCGACGGAGTCTAAACGAAAGTTGTAGAGTACGTTCCCACCTTCGCGTGGATATAAAGAACGTCAAAAACGGAGTTCGTATAAGAAAGTTACAAAATTTTAAAGTTGAAGCATGAATCCACGAAGTCTGTTGCGAGGTTGATGACGTGGCTGCATCTGGGCCGCCCATCGCTGATGAAGGAACACGCTTCGGATCTTGACACGTAGCCCTTCGCATACGCCGCGCGTCCGAAGTTTGTACGCCCCGCGTACCCTCGCCCTGATCTACTCCGAGTGTTAGACAGCTGGAAGCTCGCTGGCGCTCTTATCCGATGGCTACGCCCCGCGTAGGTCCGAGGTACGCCCAGCGTACCGAGGCCTCGCAGGGCTATAAAAGGGGGCCGATGGTTCTTCATTTTTCACACCCTTTTCACTTCTCTCTCTAACTTCTTTCTCTCTCTAAGTGCTATAAACCCCCCTAAGCCCTAGTTAAGCCCCTTAGCACCCTAGGGAAGCCCCGAGGCTCCCGGAGTCCCGAGAAAAAAGGAGTTTTTCGGTTTCGAAACGCTGCTCCAATTAAGTCCCGGTTTTCGATAAAATTCGCTGTAAGTGTGCTACGCTTACGCAATTTTTAATATAGCTTTCAAATAATTATAGGAATGTTGTTAGGTCCTTAAAATAATTATTTGGGCTATTATTATGAGTTATATCGAGTATTATTAACGCTTAATAATACTCGGACTAATTAATTTGTCGCGGTTATCGTTAAACTAAACCCTAGTGGTATTGGTACTAGGTTTTATCGAAGGAATATCGTTTTGAGAATATCGAAGCGTTTTCCGAGTGCTGAGTCACCACCTACTCAGGTGAGTGCATAGTCCCTTTCATCTTACACATAGATATGAAGTATTTTATATAAACTACGTGCTATGTGTGCATATTATCTGAATACTTGCTGTCTATGCTGGATGAACGTTTTATACATGTTTTAAAGGATTTAAACTGTATACGTATTTTATATATACGAATATGTTGGGTGTGAGATGGGTAGATGAATGATGAGAGAAAGAAGAAGACGTGAGTATACATTGGCAGCTATAGACTTAGTGCCTATGGGACAAACACCGGTAGCTATGGACTTAGTACCTGTTAGACGTTGGTAGCTATGGATTTAGTACCTGTTAGGAATTGGTAGCTATGGACTTAGTACCTATTAGATGAACACTGGTAGCTATGGATTTAGTACCCGATGAATAGACTATAGCAGCTATGGAATTAGTGCTTTACGAACGAACATCGGCAGCTATGGGGATTTAGTGTCAGTCCTATAACCCTGGAAGTAAGGGACTTCGGAATAAACGAATGCAGGATAGATGACTCTTAGGTTAAATCCTTAAGAGTAAAGAAGATAATGGGGATGGGTAATTGGGTTAATTGTTTGATGATTGAACATAATAATTATATTATTGTGAGTTGAAAACCCTATGTACTCACCAGGTTTCCCAACCTGACCCACTCAGTTTATTTATATCACAGGTGACGATATGAAGTGACATTACACTAAGAGATTTAAAGAGATGTAGATCACTAGTGTAAATAATTGTAAGTTCTGTTTATGCTTATGTTTCTGTATTAACGATGACATCCCAAACGTTTTAAAATGAAATAGATACGTTTCTTCGAAAATGTTTTAATAACGTATTTACTATGTTTTTCTGGGAACAAATTCCGCAACCTTTTTATGAAATGAAGTACTCTGATTTTTATAAAGCATAAACAAAATCGGTCTTTTCTGGCCGTGATTTTAGGGATGTCACAGTTGGTATCAGAGCATTAGTTTAAGCGAACTAGGAATATGGATTTATTTCTAGACTTAAACTTAGAATGTTAAGCGATGATTGTGAGGTGTGAGCACTAGCCTATTTTAGGAATGATGCCTAAATTGCTTTTATGTGCTAAATGCTTTGTGCATGATATGTTGTTAATTGTTCGGATCTATGGTCTGTTGCCGACCGGATCTGGAAACCTTATGTGTTTAGGATTCTAAACGTACGACTACGATATTAGAACTAGCATGTAAACGTTTCGGAGTGATAAGGACGATTTAAACGTCTATCCGAAATAAAGATCTAAATCCACCTTATTCGGTGTATAGATCAAGATGGTAAGGACCCGTAGCGGAAACGTAAACGCAAATGGGAATAGGAACCAACCCCTAGTGGTTCAACAAATACGTGTTGTTGAAGAAGTTGCACCTGAGCCAGTCACCATGGCTGGAGTTCAAGCCATGATTCGGGCTATGCTAGCTGAACAAAGGGAAGAAATGAGACGGATGCTCCACGAAAATAGGGACGAACCTACCATACATGTCGAACCGACGGAGCCAGTTCCTGAGAAATCTGAGGAAGGGAACTACAACCGCCAAGTGAGTCAAGTAGGGACTCAAGGTGAGCAAAGGGATGGCCCAGAAGGGAGAAACAACAAGGATGGGCAGATGTACAAGAATTTCTTGGGTGCGAAACCACCAAGTCTCTCAAGAAGCCCGAAGCCGGTTGAGATCATGGATTGGATCTCTGAGATGGAGATGGTGTTTGAAAGCTGCAGCTTTAATGAGAAACAGAAGACTGTCTTCGCAGTAAGACAGTTGAAAACTGGAGTCTTGAGCTGGTGGAAGCTATTGGCAGATTCGATGCCACGAGGAGAAGCCTTAAGAATGTCGTGGGAAGAGTTTTTGGAACAGTTGAAAATGCAGTACTGCTCAGAGATAGATCTGATAGACCTAAACAACGAGTTTCAGAACCTGAAGAAAGGGAAGATGAGTATTGATGAGTATGCCACCGCATTCACCGAGAGGATGAAGCTATTCCCCTACTTGGTGCCTACTGAACTCTCCAAGATTGATAGGTTTGCTAACGGACTGCCCACTGACTTTGGCCCAATGGTCAAAATGGCAACTACCTTGAAAGCAGCTGTTAGGGCAGCTAAGAACGTAGAGGCCCAGATAAGAGAAAAGGGTCTAGAAAAAGATAAGGCGGGAGAGAAGCGGAAGTTTGAAGGATCTTCGAGGTCGAACAAGGAAAGCAAATTCTCAAAGCTTGGAGGAGTAGATGGAGGTGAAGCAAGATGGTGTGATAAATGCAAGAAGAAGCATGGTGGAAAGTGCAACGAAGCAGTGACTTGTTACAAGTGTGGGAGGACTGGTCACTATTCCAAAGACTGCACACATAATGACAAAGTATGCTACGGATGTGGAGGCAAGGGGCACATGTCCAGAGACTGCCCAAGGAAAAATAAAGCAGCAAGACCAGAAATGCCACTAAGGCCAAGGGCATTTCACATGATCCTTGACGAAGCAGAGAACCATGCAAGGAATCAAGAATGAGGACTTCTTACCCGAAGATCAGATTATGCAGTAGCCATAGTTTCATATGATGTAGCCTAGTAGAGGTATAGTCTAGGGCGAACTTGAACACCTATGTAATCGTTTCAAGAATTAATATAAAACCTTCATTTTGTTATCTGATGTGTTGAATGATTGTGTGATTTGCTGCATGGTGACTTGGGAAACTGCGAGGCAATACTTGGGACGAGTATGAGTAGGTGTGAATGGTAGTAGAGGCATATACTACCGGAAGCACAAGATTCACACTTGGATCAGGGAAAGTCACAAGGTTACCAAGAAACTAGTAATTGATTTCGTTTTATTCAAGTGTGTTGTTACCATCGTTTCGGTAATGACTAAGAAGATTGTTGATATTCCGACCCTAGTGGTCATATCGAATTGAGTCCGACTACGCTAAGTATGCTATGTGGTTTAGAAAATCAAGGTCGATGTAGCGTCCGACTTAAACCAAACGATTGAAATCAAAACGATCAATAGAAATATCGTGCTCGTTGATAAAGAAGTTGGTAGCTAGAAATACCAAATGTTAAAGTGTGATTATATCACATTAGAACATGAAGTAAGGCATAGCTTGTTTTAGAATTTAACTCTAAGAGACCTAAGTCTAAGTGTTGCAACATACGATGATAGGTCATTAGAATATGACACATCGATCCATAGTAGTAATAAAAGAAATCATCTCAAGTTTGTATCCAGTAAGGATTGAGATTGTGACTTCAAGGTCATAATTGGGAGTCTAGCCTGTGGTAGAGAACAGGTGCACAGTCGAATACTCTTACAGTCAATGAGTTTAAGAGATAGACTTGAAGGAATGTAGAAGTTATAATTATTACCTAGGATGAAGAGATGACGTATGGAGTCATTATACGACCCTGTTTCGTTGATGATTCCGGGACGTAATCATCCTAAGGGGGAGATAATTGTAACACCCGCAAATCCGGGCTAGTCAAATTAGTGGCAATAGGGGTCGAAAACGACTTTTCTACAAAATATTATTTAGAATAAATAATCTTAACCAAGATGTAGGATATTTCGCAAGGTTTCCGTACATATAAAGAACGCCGAAATCCGAGTTATAATG
Organism: Lactuca sativa; assembly: GCF_002870075.4. Classification (NCBI taxonomy): domain Eukaryota; kingdom Viridiplantae; phylum Streptophyta; class Magnoliopsida; order Asterales; family Asteraceae; genus Lactuca; species Lactuca sativa. Next base: position 216,599,169 of record NC_056631.2, on the reverse strand, counting down.
AAGAAGTTATGATTTTTCGAAGTTTCGGAATAGCAGTGTACAACCCGGAATTCGAATATTAGATCGAGCGGTTTTTAGCCGACACGACCTAAACGAGAATCGAAGATCTCGTTGAAAGTAGCGTAACGAGAAAAAGATGGGTGAAAACGGATGTCAGATGAAGAAGTTATGAGGATTTAACGGACCAATCCTGTCCCGGCCCGTTGATAATATAAAATTTAAAAATCGAGCCAAAATTAGCCGACGGAGTCTAAACGAAAGTTGTAGAGTACGTTCCCACCTTCGTGTGGATATAAAGAACGTCAAAAACGGAGTTCGTATAAGAAAGTTACAAATTTTTAAAGTTGAAGCATGAATCCACGAAGTCTGTTGCGAGGTTGATGACGTGGCTGCATCTGGGCCGCCCATCGCTGATGAAGGAACACGCTTCGGATCTTGACACGTAGCCCTTCGCATACGCCGCGCGTCCGAAGTTTGTACGCCCCGCGTACCCTCGCCCTGATCTACTCCGAGTGTTAGACAGCTGGAAGCTCGCTGGCGCTCTTATCCGATGGCTACGCCCCGCGTAGGTCCGAGGTACGCCCAGCGTACCGAGGCCTCGCAGGGCTATAAAAGGGGGCCGATGGTTCTTCATTTTTCACACCCTTTTCACTTCTCTCTCTAACTTCTTTCTCTCTCTAAGTGCTATAAACCCCCCTAAGCCCTAGTTAAGCCCCTTAGCACCCTAGGGAAGCCCCGAGGCTCCCGGAGTCCCGAGAAAAAAGGAGTTTTTCGGTTTCGAAACGCTGCTCCAATTAAGTCCCGGTTTTCGATAAAATTCGCTGTAAGTGTGCTACGCTTACGCAATTTTTAATATAGCTTTCAAATAATTATAGGAATGTTGTTAGGTCCTTAAAATAATTATTTGGGCTATTATTATGAGTTATATCGAGTATTATTAACGCTTAATAATACTCGGACTAATTAATTTGTCGCGGTTATCGTTAAACTAAACCCTAGTGGTATTGGTACTAGGTTTTATCGAAGGAATATCGTTTTGAGAATATCGAAGCGTTTTCCGAGTGCTGAGTCACCACCTACTCAGGTGAGTGCATAGTCCCTTTCATCTTACACATAGATATGAAGTATTTTATATAAACTACGTGCTATGTGTGCATATTATCTGAATACTTGCTGTCTATGCTGGATGAACGTTTTATACATGTTTTAAAGGATTTAAACTGTATACGTATTTTATATATACGAATATGTTGGGTATGAGATGGGTAGATGAATGATGAGAGAAAGAAGAAGACGTGAGTATACATTGGCAGCTATAGACTTAGTGCCTATGGGACAAACACCGGTAGCTATGGACTTAGTACCTGTTAGACGTTGGTAGCTATGGATTTAGTACCTGTTAGGAATTGGTAGCTATGGACTTAGTACCTATTAGATGAACACTGGTAGCTATGGATTTAGTACCCGATGAATAGACTATAGCAGCTATGGAATTAGTGCTTTACGAACGAACATCGGCAGCTATGGGGATTTAGTGTCAGTCCTATAACCCTGGAAGTAAGGGACTTCGGAATAAACGAATGCAGGATAGATGACTCTTAGGTTAAATCCTTAAGAGTAAAGAAGATAATGGGGATGGGTAATTGGGTTAATTGTTTGATGATTGAACATAATAATTATATTATTGTGAGTTGAAAACCCTATGTACTCACCAGGTTTCCCAACCTGACCCACTCAGTTTATTTATATCACAGGTGACGATATGAAGTGACATTACACTAAGAGATTTAAAGAGATGTAGATCACTAGTGTAAATAATTGTAAGTTCTGTTTATGCTTATGTTTCTGTATTAACGATGACATCCCAAACGTTTTAAAATGAAATAGATACGTTTCTTCGAAAATGTTTTAATAACGTATTTACTATGTTTTTCTGGGAACAAATTCCGCAACCTTTTTATGAAATGAAGTACTCTGATTTTTATAAAGCATAAACAAAATCGGTCTTTTCTGGCCGTGATTTTGGGGATGTCACATCTACTTAGTCAAGCATAAGTCAGAAACCTTTGAAAAATTCAAAGAGTTTAAGCAGGAAGTCGAGAATCAGTTGGGCAGGAAAATTAAGATGCTCCGATCCGATCGGGGAGGAGAGTATCTTAGTATTGATTTCCTTGACTATCTTAAGGTATGTGGGATAGTCTCACAATTGACACCTCCTAGGACACCACAACTAAATGGTGTTGCTGAGAGGTGAAATCGGACCTTATTGGACATGGTTCGTTCCATGACGAGTCGAGCTTCGTTACCAATCTCATTCTGGGGGTATGCCTTAGAGACTGCCGCCCATATCCTCAATCTAGTCCCTACTAAGAAGGTTGCCAAAACACCTCACGAGATGTGGACTGCGAAACTTCCCAATCTAGACCACATCAAAATTTGGGGTTGCGAAGCTTTTATGAGGCGCGAGTCTCATGACAAGCTTGAACCTCGAAGTGAGAGGTGTATTTTCATCGGCTATCCACAAAGATCCTTTGGTTACCTCTTCTACAAGCCTAGTGAAAATGTGGTCTTTGTAGGCCCTGAGTTTGATAAATAGAAGGAGGCTATGGATAGCGAGATTCAGTCCATGTATGACAATCAAGTGTGGAACTTGGTTGACAATGTACCAGGTTGCAAGACAGTTGGGTGCAAATGGATCTTCAAAAAGAAGACCGACATGGATGGGAAAGTACACACCTACAAAGCGACTGGTGGCAAAGGGCTTTACTCAAACTCCGGGAGTTGACTATGATGATACCTTTTCACCAGTAGCCAAGATTAAGTCTATTAGAGTTTTGCTGGCCATAGCTGCATTTCATGATTATGAAATATGGCAAATGGATGTTAAAACCGCTTTCCTTAATGGAAAGTTGGCCGAGGATGTTTACATGGCTCAACCAGAGGGTTTTGTTGATGCAAAGTACCCTAATAGGGTATGTAAGCTAGAGAAATCCATTTATGGATTAAAACAAGCATCTCGTAGATGAAATCTTTGCTTCGATGAGAAAGTCAAAGAGTTTGGTTTTTCGAGGAGCGAATATGAGTCATGTGTGTATGTTAGGGCTAGTGGGAGTATAGTTAGCTTTCTGGTGTTGTATGTGGATGACATACTACTCATAGGAAATGACATCCCAACTTTGTAGGAGGTTACGTCCTAGCTTGGGAAGTGTTTAGCTGTGAAGGACCTTGGAGAAGCTGCCTATATCCTAGGGATAAGGATAATGAGAAACATGAGTAAGAGAATAATTGGACTTAGTTAGAGTACCTACTTGGATAAGGTGTTGAAAAGATTCAACATGCAGAATTCCAAGAAAGGGGACTTGCCGATCCAGTACAATGCCAAGCTGAGTAAGACTCAAAGTCCGAGTACAGAGGCTGAGATAGCTTAAATGAATCGATTTCCGTATGCTTCCGTTGTTGGCTCGATCATGTATGTTATGACTTGTACTCGCCCTGATGTAGCCTTTGCTTCGAGCATGGTTAGCAGATTTCAGGGAAATCCTAGCATGACGCGCTGGACTGCGGTAAAGAATATTCTCAAGTACCTACGAAGGACTAAGGATTGGGTCCTTACCCTTGGTGGGAGTGATGACTTGAGAGTGATTGGGTATAGTGATGCTAGTTTTCAGACTGATGGGGATAATTTCCGCTCTCAATCTGGCTGGGTCTTTACCCTAAATGGAGGAACAATTACTTGGAAAAGTTCCAAACAGGAGACAATAGCTAATTCTACTTGTGAATCAGAGTACATAGCAGCGAGTGAAGCGGCGAAGGAGGAGATAAGGCTGAAGAACTTCATTGGAGACCTTGGAGTTATGCCAGCTATACAAGAGCCTATGGAAATTTTCTGTGATAGCAATAGTGCGGTTGCCTTAGCCAAAGAGCCAAGAGATCACGGTAGATCCAGACACATTGACAGAAAATACCACTTCATAAGACATAATATAGAAGAAGGACTCCTCGTGGCAAAGAGGGAATCGTCAGAAGAGAACCCTGCAGATCCCCTCACGAAGGGACTGACTAGGGTTAGGCATTTGCAGCATGCAAGAAGCATTGGGCTGAGCGACGATATTAGTTTTAATAATTAGATTTCTGAAACTTGTAAAATGTAATTGACATTTGATGATTAAATAAAAGTTATTATTTATTTATGAGTAAAGTGTTACTATCCTATGTTGATCGTTTACTGTTGTTTCAATTTTGCATGTTTTGACTTCCAGAATAATTATTTTATTCAAACTCTCCACAGTCGGTCATATGTCGGAAGTAGATATGAATCAAGACTGTCATGAATTTGGCTTGTAATATTTGTCTAAGGTGCATTAGACATAGCAATGGCTGCTACAACATTCATGAGTGCTCATAAGTCCTGAGTATTGGATTAAACTCATGCTCGCTTGTATCACTTCATGGAATTTATCTCGAGTGATCGTGAGATGGTAATATCATATATATCTTCAAACCTAGAGATATAAGTTGTTGACTGTGAGTTAGTTATCCATTGATTGTACGAAAACGCATCAGTAACTTGATGTCATAAAACGTGCTTTTGTGCATAATTCAACAAGTAGTTAGTACAAGCGTATGAGTAACTTGATGTCATAAAACGCATTGATTGTACGAAAACGCATCACTTCATGTGAGTTAGTTATCCATCGATTGTACGAAAACGCATTAGTAACTTGATGTCATAAAACGTGCTTTTGTGCATAACTCAACAAGTAGTTAGTACAAGCATATGAGTCGAAGTTTATCTATTCCTTCTAGCGATAGAAGCGATATCTGGGCCCCTCGATGATTTGGTTTTAACTTATGTGTCGGGCCCGGTCAGAACCTAATTGATGTGTTCAATTTAGTTCTATGTCAGACAAATCAGAGATCGAGAAACAAATGTTGGACAATAAGTTAGACCATGTTCCATGTGTTTTTCCGACTGATATCTTGAGAACAGAGGAATATATGATCACTTATCTAAAATGGCGCTTCATAGTTCAACAGAGTTTTAAAGAGCTACGATTGTTGGTTGGTTCCTGAAGTTATACTTGCAACTATAGTTATCAGACGTATCCAAGTGGGAGACTGTTGGATAAGTTGTCTAAGTCCGTAACTATATTTGGTATCAACTTGACCCGACCCGGCATAGTCCATTTGGGTTGCACTTCACCTAACAATTTGTTTGGATATACTTTTGAGAATAAGATGTTTATGATATATTAATATATTATTGCTTATAATATATTAATATGATATCATAATTATTTAATTAGTATTGATCAAATATTAATTTAGTGATCAAAATGGAGCTAATTAAATATGGACTCTTATTTATATATATGGATTGGGCTAAGATTTATTTAGGATGGGCTAAGAGTATATGGAGTCCATGGATAATCCATGGAGCTTTTAATCCATGGATCCTAGATAAATGAAGAGTCATGGGTATTAGGGTTTAACCCTAATCCTCCATACTATATAAAGGAGTCCTTGGTTCTAGAATTGGCACTAGTGTGTATGAGCATAAGAGTGAGCCGATTTCTATAAGTGTTCTTATTCTCTCAAGAGCTTCCAATTTGTTTTGGTGATTTGTGACACCACTTGAGGCATCCACACTATTGGTGTTAGGCTCATAAACTCCTAGAAATCAACCACAAAAGTAAGGTATGTTATTCTACTTAAAGTTTTGTGTTACAAGTACCCCATAACATGCTAGTTAGGTTGTGAACCTTGGAAATCAAATTTGCATGTGTTTTAGAGAAAACATAGATCCAAGGTTTCTAGGGTTGCATGTACACCATAGGAGTGTTATTATGCTCAAAACCCAACACATATAAGGGCCACGGTGTAGCCATGGAAGGCCATGACGTGGCGATTGACTAAAGTCAACATTGTTCATTGACTTTGACCGTTGACTTTTGGCATGCATTTACTTTTGTTCAAATTTCTATTTTTATAAGGTAGACTTAGGGTTTTCCTTGTATGGATTGATAGGAGATGTTTAACACCCATCTTTTGGTGGTGAGAGTTGTTAGTTATGGTCGGTGGAACTTTGAGAATGGTTTTTAAACGTCTTTTTTATTCAGGCAAGTCTCCTCACTGTACTTGGGGGTCGAAGGCACCAATGTCGGCCCACTGGATTATGTTATGTAGAAAGACCAAGTGGTGGCACGTGACAATTGCATGAAAAACATGGATATGGCTCCCGACAGTTTGTATGCAAGATCAGGGTATGGACCTTGGCAGTTGTATGTGGAATGCTAGTTGTCGTTGTGATACTTGCATGAAAGACCAGGATGTGGCTCTTGTCACTTGTTTGTAAGACTCGGGTTTTGGCCCTTGGCTTGGAAAGGAAAGACCATGATACGGCTCATGACATAATGACAATTGTAAGACTATGGTTGGCACATAGCAATCTCTATTGTATGTATGGTATGGGGTATTTGGGGAACTCGATACGTTTTGTGCTTACGATTCACGTTTATGGTTTCAGGTGCTTCCGGTTCTAAAGAGAAAGGTTCAGCGTGACTGCACTGCATCCCCCATAGTTTCTACATTGACTACTTATGATTTTTACTATGATGTGTACATGATGTAATCACTTGATTGGTTTTGGAACAACTTATTTGTATGACTTGTTTTAAAAATGAAAATTTTACTTTGAATTTTTGGAACATTTTAGTAAAGGTTTTTGTTTTGTATGTGAGGTGAATTTTCTCGTTGTGTTACTTTTACAGTGTGTTGTATGTGGGTTGTTGATAACTCAGGGTTGCTGATAACCCAACTTGTTGTATGTGAGCTGCTGATAGCTCGGGGTTGCTGATAACCCGAATTGTTGTAATTTAGTTGCTGATAACTAAGGGTTACTGATAACCCATATCTGTTTTATTTGTCAGTCATGTTGTATTGTATGTAATACTTTGGGAAACTAACTAAGTTTTGACTTACAATTGTGAATTTAAATGTTTCAAGTACTTTTGAGGATCTGGGCAAGACAAATGCTTTTACTGTACATGTTATCCAGTAGACTTCATGATTGGAAGATGATATGATATGATATTTTGATTTTATTCCATGTTGTGAAACTTTTATGATGTTTAACTTTTATGGAAATGACTTTTAATTTTGTTTAAAATTTGAAACCTTGATTTTTGGGACATTATATTTGTATACCCATAAATATCCCCTTCAAAATCTTTGTTGTTACTCATTTTACTTGGTTTTAGAGACATGAAATAATTGTTGCCACACATTAAGTATACACCTTTATGAGCTTGTTATGCACCCATATATTGAGTTAGTGTGAAGATGTCATCATCATACGTCAAAGCCCTTAATCTAAAATATATTCTTGCTTATATGATTTTGAAATGTTAGTATATCACAAGCGGAACAATGTAGCCTAATTCACATGTTATTATGTCCGTCTCATAAACTGAAAACTCATATACGTAAAGCAAATCGATAAACTAAAATATGACCATCATCACCTCTTATGCCTAGAAATTTATTAAACCTCTCACCATGATGAAGTTTCATGGAAAACAGTGCGAGATTAGCTTCTGCTATACAATAAAACACAAAACCAAAAGCAATAATGTAGTATGTTTTATCATTAAACCCAAATTTAAATGGCTTTCATGTAATTAATTGAGACATAACCATTTATCATATATGTTGAGGGTATCAAAGTTTTGATCCAATGGACACAAAAGTCCATATTTTAGACACTATTGCTAGCAAAATGCAAAGATATAATTATTATAGTTTCTAGAGATAATGGGTGATATTAAAGAAGGCATTGGAATGACCAACATAAATAAAGGGATTATAATTGCAAACATAGGCTTAAACTAAACTCATTATTGTGGTAATGGCTAGGGAGCATCGACGGAAAAAAAATGACAGAACAAATTAGACTTTTGAGAAGGACTAAGCATCAATCTTGTTAAATGTGCAAGACTTATTGCATATGAGTTTCAATAGTAAAAACTAACCTGAAAACGGGAAAGGATGAAAAGAGAATGAAGGACTTTCTAAACAATTTTATCATTAAAAAATTATCTCTTAAGTTTTTATTTGTTTAATCAAATGGGCTCAAGGCCCAATAAAATATTTAAACAATCCTAAAATGAAGTTAATTATGAACCCATGCAGCCCAAATTACACTTCTACATCTCTACACAAGTTTAAGTACAACTGAAAACCAAATGCAACCCCAAACGCATGAGACACCCGTCTACGATTAACGTGGTTGTTCCTCGATCTTACCAGAATTCAGCGATCGATTGATACTCAGAGGCGTAGATATCGGTACACATAATTCATCTACATACGTAATTCTACATATAGAGTGAAAATGGCGGAGAATTCTAGGGTATTGTTGCCGGTTTTCTTATTGATGCTACTATTGGTGCAAAAGGGTGAATCTGTATGGTTGAATTTACCTAGATCGGGAAACAAGTGCGTGACGGAGGAAATCCACAACAACGTCGTCGTCGTCGGCGATTACGTCGTTATCTCCGATGATCACCTTCATCCCACTCCGACCATCTCCGCTAAGGTAATTATAGATGTGTGTGTCAATGTATGTTTTACTCTCCTAAGCATCTGCATGCCGCAACTTAAGAAGTCCTTTATAATCTGTCTGAGGTTTTCTTTTTGGTAATTATTGCGTAGAATTGTGTGTTTGAACAATGACTTATCGATAATTCTTAGGTTTTAGTTCATGAATTTTGTGCCTTTATTTCACTTTTGAGCTGTTGGGAAAACCTTTTTGAAGTAATCCTCCCCCAAATTTGTTTTTTTCTTTTTAAGAAATAAAAGATTGAGTATTCATTGATTTTTAAAGGGTAATTTGGAAGCATGATATCTATCTTTATGCTAAACTACAACAATGCTTCCTTTTTCCCCCTGCAGAAAGAATTACGAAGTGGAATCTTCTTTTTGGGGACAAAAAGGAGTATATGATTGATACAAAATTTTACACCAATGATCTCCTAAAAAATAGTTGCATTATAATACATAAAGTCAATTTTATTTTATCAATTTCTAAAACCCATAGCAGAATTTAAACCACAAAAATACTCATTTTTCTCCTAGAATCAGAATGTTACTAATATACTACAGATGATGTTATATTGCATATCCTTCAAGTTCATCCAACCTCTCTACTATGTTCTCTTTCTTAGTGACATTTGTTACTTTAACAGGTCACATCACCTTATGGAAACATCCTTCATCATAAGGAGAATATAACACATGGTCAATTTGCGTTCACATCAAGTGAAGCAGGTCAATATGTGACATGTTTTTGGCCAGATCACCCTAATCAAGGTGGTGCCTTGAGTGTTAATATTGACTGGAAAATTGGAGTTGCAGCAAAAGATTGGGAGAGTGTTGCTAGGAAAGAAAAGATTGAGGTGAGAATAAACTTCTTTTTTCCCAATAAAAACATCAAAGATGGACAAGGGTATTTTGGTGAAAATCATCATACATTGCAAGTTATGGCTTGAATCTTGATGTTTGTTTGAATTGATTTATAGGGGGTTGAGCTTGAATTGAGAAAGCTTGAAGGAGCTGTGGAGGCCATTCATGATAATTTGCTATACCTCAAGGGCAGGTGAGTTTTCTTACTATGTTCATTTATTCTAATAAGTTAATAACAAATTATTTTTATTTTTTTATAAACAGAGAAGCAGAAATGAGAGGAGTGAGTGAGGCTACAAATGCCAGGGTGGCATGGTATAGTATCTTTTCATTGGGTGTTTGCATTTTGGCTTCTTGTGGACAACTATGGTACTTAACGCGCTTCTTCCAAAAAAAGAAACTTATTTAGATTTTTCTCAACCCTTATGGTAATATTATGAAGCGGGACTTAAGTTATAGAATCATCGTTCCTTTTTTTTTTTAATCTTGATTATGGTGGATTCGAGATTCTTGATACTATATGTAGAGATATATAAAGATTATCCTTTTTATGTGTGATTTTCAGATAGTTGGAATTAGTTTTTATGAGTTATGACCACATTTTTATGTTTCTTCATCAATTATACTATTTATATTGGTAGCAAAATGTAACTATGTTGGTATTCTAGGTAAATGAATATAAATGACCAACATTTGTTTTTAGCATTAGCTATGTGGTACCTTGAATGTAATACTAACAACACAACTAACAACTAACCCAAACTCAACAATGACTACATGGTTGGAAGACTTCATAACACATACGTGCATCTAGCATGCTATAATGATATATGGTTGTCATGATACTCTATCGATGACACACACATCACATCAAAGGTCACAACAACTCAAAAGCACACAATAAGTCTCCCGCGCCCTACATGATATGAAATAACTAAATGCATAAATAACTTGCCAATAACAAGTAACCTAGTGTGTGGGCAATCAATAATAGGAACGAAAAACAATAACAACTACAATATGACAAATGTATACACTATACAAAACCCTAGTCTTAGAAAGTAGCAAGGATAACAACAATTGCAACATTAAGAAAGGCCTAAGAATGGTTAAAAACTCTAATAGCTACAATGGAAGTTGTATGCATATTTATGCTTGTATATATTCCAAGGAAACCTCTCCACACAATCCATAAAGTTGAGGACATGCAAGAAAGTAACATATATTTGGAATATAAGACTAAATAGTATGGGTGCGGGTATACCATAGAAATGGGTTCATAAATTTTATTGGTTATAGACATGGAAAATATATATAGAGTGACGACTGACCCTGTTAACGACCTATATATATGTGGCTAAGGTTTAGGTGTCCAACTATACTAAATGCACCAAAGCATCATAAAACAAGTTGGTCCTTTTTAGCACTAGACTGACATTCTCATTTCGCTTGTTCAGTTCAACGAAAGTCGGTACTAATCAAACACAGTTTAGCCCTATGATTGAATTGTGATAGTTGGATTCCCTCTTCCTATAGCTATGACTGACAACCCCTATAAGTCAGTTTTTACTCCCTCTTTGAAGGTCGAGCTTATATAAAAGTCAATATGGTCTAGCTAGTTCTCACTTCTCCCCTATAGTTATAGCAGTCCTGGGGAATTCTTCTATCTTCTTTGAATGAGGAGAGAGAGTACTCATTCCTCTCCCGTAGGTCGAGTGGCTTCGCTGATGAAAGAATAAGAGAAAAAGAGATGAAGATGAACAAGTAGGATATGATAGTAGTGAAAGGAACAAGCTAACTAGGAAACGCATGATAGTCACTTGTAGCAAATGCCACCAAAAGAGGTACAATTCAAAAAGTTGCAAGAGACAAGGAGGTGCATCTGAGAGGAATAAGAAAATTGGAATATGACATTTGAGAGGAACAAGAAAACTTGAATACTGCATATGAAAGAAACGAGAAAAGTGGAATAGGAAAGAAAAAATTGATAGAGTCGGTTGATAATGTTTTCATGATGTTTTTTGAGATGGTAAGTGGTACTTGTTTGAAAATGGTTTGGTTTAATTGTTATGTAGTTATGCTAGTTAATTAGACAATAATATCGTTTTTTTTTTGTTATGAAACTAAATATAGCGGACCGCTCATGTTGAATGAAAGTGTAGTTTGGTATAAGAAGAAAAAGAAAAAGTTGATGAGTTTCAAGGTTAATTTTGAGAAGGCGTATGACTAGGTATTTTGGGGTTATTTATATGATGTTCTCAACAAGATCGGGTTTGGTGCTTCTTAGTGGGGATGGGTGCATGGTTGTCTTACTTCCTCAAGGGATTTTATTCTCATTAATGGATCGCATACTTCTGAATGCCAACTTCAACGGGGTCTTAGACAGGGAGATCGTCTTTCTCCTTTTCTTTTCAATTTAGCCATGGAAGGTCTTCATGCTACAGTTAAAACGGTTGTTTCAAATTCTCTTTTACGAGGGATTCAAGAAGGGTCAAAATGTTATGGAGGTTACTCATTTCTTTTATGCGGATGATGCAACTTTCCTTGGTGGGTGGGATCAAGAGAGTTTCACTAGTATTGCTCAATTGTGGAATTGCTTTCACCTTGCTTCCGGATTAAAGATTAACCTTCATAAAAGCAGGTTACTGGGTATTGGGATTAATTTTATGGCAGTTGAACGGATAGTTATTAGGTGTGTGACCTTAAAACTAGGGGTGAGCATTTGGACCGGCCCGGACCGGACCGGCTCTTGGACCGGACCGGTTATGGAGAATTTTGTGGACCATGGACCGGACCGGATGAGTCGTGTCCGTGTCCGTGTCCGTGTCCGTGTCCAGGTCCGAGTTTTCCGGTTTTTGGACCCGTTTGGACCGGTACAACTTTAATTGCTTAGAGTATAATAAGTAATCTACATTGATGTATAATATTATAACTTGCAAAATTAATATGTTTCCGTTTCACGCCTAACTAATCTACATTGATGTATAATATTATAACTTGCAATTTCCAAAAATTAATTTTCCAAATAAAAGCAACTAACATATAAATCAAGTTCACCAACAAAAGTTAAACAATTTTAAGACAAACATACAAAAGTATTACCATAACAACAAAAATCATAGTTTAAACTTTAAAATCAATCAAACTAACAAATTTCATAAACTCATAATCTAATCTTTCATTGGACTCTTCCTCATATCATTGTCATTCATATGTAACATATTTAAAGCTTGTGCAATCTCTACATAAACACACATGAAAATGTTGTTAGTATTTAATAAAAAGTAATAATTGTATAAAAAAAGAATAAAAAATGTAATTTTTTACCCAAAGCTATATCATCAACGTTGTCAACTATCGGATTTGTAAACTTTATCACCCAATATTGGGTGCATAACAAAGCTTCAACTATCAATGTCGATAAATTAGTTTAATACTCACTTACAACTCTACCACAAGTGCTAAACGCGGACTAGGAATTATAGTATAAAATAATACTAAAAAGATGAAATATTTCAGCTTTGATAGCTTTACATTGAAGAATTGTAACTCAATGAATATAATACCAAAATAAACAAAATTATAGTCTAAATTCATCTACAAATTGTAAACTAAATGTTGGAAAAAACCGTAGGTCAATCCGACTTAAAACGAATGAGTTATGGGTGTTTAAAAAACATCACAGATTATAAAATCTTGCTAAAAAACTGAATTTTTTCAGCTTTGATAGCTCTACTTTGAAGGATTGTAACTCAGTGAATATAATACCAAAATAAACAAAATTATAGTCTAAACTCATCTACAAACTGTAAATTAAATGTTGGAAAAAATCAGAGGTCAATCCGACTTAAAACGAATGAGTTATGGGTGTTTAACAAACGTCACAGCTTACAAAATGTTGCTGAAAAGCTGAATTTTTTCAGCTTTGATAGCTCTACTTTGAAGGCTTGTAACATGGTAAATATAATACCAAAGTAAACAAAATTATAGTCTAAATTCATCTACAAACTGTAAACTAAATGTTGGAAAAAACCGCATGTCAATCCGACTTAAAACGAATGAGTTATGTGTGTTTAAAAAACATCACAAAAATCTTAATCATGTCCAACCGGTTCTAAACCCGGTAAAAACCGGACCGGACCGGGAAAAAAACCAGACCGGACCGGCGAGAAATCTTAGAACCGAGAACCGGCCCGGGGGTCCAAAAAAACGGTCCGGTCCGGTCCGGTCCACCGGTCCTGTCCGGTCCACCGGTCCAAATGCTCACCCCTACTTAAAACTACCCTTCATGTACCTTAGTCTTCTAGTGGGTTCTAGTATGGCTATAATTGATGCTTGGAAGAAGTTGGGGAACTTTTTCTCCAAATTATCCAAATGGAAATTAAAGCTTCTTTCAATTGGCAAACATCTCATAACTATCAAATTTGTTCTTGGTAGTATTGCTTCCTATTTCATGAAAATCTTTAGAGCTCCTAAAAAAGTCATAGATGAATCTATTTGAAACAGGAAGTGATATTTCCACTTAATAATTTGATTCATCCACATGAGGTACAACACATTTGCAGTTATCGTATAAGTTGGTAAAACATACATTTCAAGTGGATGAATCAATTTATCAAGTGGAAATATCACTTCACATTCGAAACCGGTTCTTTATGGGGTGTGATACGGATGAATCAATTTATCAAGTGGAAATATCACTTCCCAATTTATCAACACATTTCCCCTATCCCTTCCGGGTTTACAGGTTCAACGTTTTGTTAGACTTCTTTTATAAAATTCTAACGTTCCAAAAAAAATGAAATTAAATATGACAAAGAATTTTTGATGTGATGATTTGATGCCTGGTTTTATGAATGTAGACTGATACGAAACCACAAAAGAAAATTTGTTGCTGTGCTGAGTTTATGCGTGCACATCTAAAAAGATTATCCGATTTTTTATTATTTGTGTTATAACACGTATCATATGGTCCTTAAGGACAAAAGACATAAAAAGAATATACCTTCGGTCCATATCTATTTTATTGAATGTATTCTTTAAAATCCGCATTTTAAAATACATGTCATTATGTTACATTCAAATAAAATACTAAGTTATTTAAATACGAATGAATTTTATGCAACCCTGTTTCTTATATCATTATAGATTAGTAACTATGTTATTTTCACTTGCAACTTGCCCAATATCATATATGTAAAACTTTTAAATTATTTATACATATATAAAGGGAATATTTTGAAAATTCCAAAAAAACAAGTTAATTACGAATATTTTGAAAACTCCAACAAAATATGATGCATACTGATGAATAAATGGCCATTAACTAGTCAAATGACTATTTTAAAGTCTAAAGCCAATAATGAACTACAAATCTTAACCACTCAATTCTTTCTAATTAATTAATTATGTCGACAGAAGAGTTCCAAAGACAAGGAGTTTATAATTTTTTAGTCATCTCCTTTTCATGAATTTAGTTATTTAGATATTTTATCTAAATATTTTTTTAGCTTAAAGTTAATATAAAACACACAAACGACTAATAAATAATCGTATGAAATTAGAATATCTATTTAAAATGTTTTATAAAAAACAGTGTTCAAGATTCAAATTTTATACAGTCGAATAATTATTAATATTCTGCAATTTATTCTTAAGTACTAGTCATACAAAGGATTCAGTGTAGGCCACTCAGGAAGACGATTTATCTTTTTTCTGTTACCGCTGAAGTGGACGACAAAGAGGAAAACGGTCGACATATGATATGGCAGATAGGGTGAAGGGGCCTCTAATAATAATAATAATAATAATAATAATAATAATAATAATAATAATATGGAATAGTGACAAAAATTAGATAAAAACATGTCATTAAATTAATTAATATAAGCAGAATATATACAGATGTCGTCCATGGGAGTATGGGACCATGTCCATATGAGGAAAAATATAGAAGAGGCATCCAATGTCCTAAACAGGCTATTTTGGATTCAGAGCCTAAAAGTCAAAAGTTTCTTGCATTTATACCAATATCGTCTTTTTAATCCCTGAAAATAGTCCCGTTAAAAATATCCTATATCCGAATTATCCGTCTGACTTTTTCGGGTATCGATAATTCGGGTATCGGGTAATTTTTTCGGGTAATCGGATAACTCGATTTTTTGGGTCGGGTAAAAGGTATATTTTTGGGTTTCGGGTATACCTGAATTACCCGAATTATTTAATTTTTTTTTTGTAAAGTTTGTACTATATAGAAAGTATTTGATCGCGCTTAAACTAACTATCATTATTGTAAAACATGAATTTTTTTATTATAACAATATGACACTAACAATATTAAAAATATTTGTTTATATATCATCATGTTCTTTAAAACTTAACTCTTTTCTAGATTATAATTTTTATTGTAACTAACAAACTCATTATCTTGACGAAACTTCAGAACATGGCAAAACTTATGGCTACAATTATCTTAAACATTTTAAACCTTTAAATTAAGATCTTTAAGTATTTGTTTTTTTAACATCTTATTTGATTAGATTAAGTTGTTAAAAATTTACTTGATATCTAAGGTATTATTGATTAAAAAATCTCAATGTTCAAAGCTTGAGTAACTTCGTTTATGTCTCGTTTGTTTATATAAACAAGACTAATAAAGCACGACGTATTTATTTCATTAAATTTATTTTCCGGTGAAATTCAATATATATATTTCGGGTAATACCTGAATTACCCAAACCCGACCCGATACCCGAATTACCCGAATTTAGTTTGGGTGGGGTAACGGGTATTTTTGCTAACATGAAAGACCCGAATTACCCGAAACCCGAAAAAATTACCCGATCAACACCCCTACTTGAAAATTTACTAGTATTATTGTTCTTTTTTTTCAAGGGAAAATTTAATCTATTTCTAAATTACTTCATAAATTCATTTATACAAAATTGCAAGAATGGTCTGTGTGGTTAGGTCGAAATTGCCACTTTGGACCAAACATATTTGGAATAGCACTCATGGTCCAAAAGTTTTCATTTTCTTGTCATTTTGGTCCAATTTACTTTAAACTTTTTGGTAATAACGATTTTGCCCTTGTTTTTTCTTTTTCAGTTTTATTTATTTATTTATATACTTTAATAACTAAAAGAAAAATAAAAAAAGAAAATACCTCTCTCTCTCACTCTCAACCCAACTCATCCCTTATCATTTGCAAGAACAAAGACATTCTTGCATACCAAAAGGACTCAAGAAGCGTTTTCTGATCCTTACTCTAAACACATCAACATAACAATGGATAAATTGGTGATAATGGGAACTCTCTACTGTTTAAACTCACAAAGATTTGTAGGTTTTATTGCCCCACCCTCGTAACCAGCAACCACCAATGCCTCCGTTGTGGAATCTGCTACCTTCAGCACCCTTCGTCTTCACTGACTCACATCGTCCAGATCGATCAACTGCCATCATCATCTTCTGCTTTGATTTTGAACCTAGAAACCATTCACAAACTACCACTTTTAGTCACTACATGAATCAAACCTTATTTCCCTTCATCCTATTTCACCGTCACTGTAAAAAAATGTTTTCTGCAATGTAATCTTAATCTTGGTCGATTTCGAATGTGAAAGCCCTATATCTTTCCATCTTTATCACCCTCACTGAATCTCTCAATTTCTCTCGTTTCCCTTCTACTTACTATTGAAAGAAAAGTGAACTAAGTATCGAGTGATTTTGTTATTTCCGATGAAAAGTGTGGTTTAAGGCTTTTTATGATTTGGGATTTATTCCTAATTTTTCCTCTGTATTTCTTTCAGGTAATTTAGTATATCCCAATCTAGGTTCATGATCAACAAATTTCATTACTACTCTGTTTTGTTCTTACTTCGTTGCATATCTGTAAATACGATTTTCATATGGGTTCCATTCTAAACCTTTTTAACTCTCTGGGTTAATGTGTATCTAGATTTGTGTATGATTTATTTATATCTTGTAAGCTAGGTTGAAATGATGGGTTTTTGAGCAATACATCAATCCTATGGTGTACATGTAAACCCTAATAGCTTTTGGATCTAGTTTGTCTAATGAACATGCAATTGAATATCCAAAGCTATAAACCCTAGATCTATCATATAAGAACTGAAATAAGGGTTTAGTAATTACCTTTGATTGTTATATTGCAATAACAATCAATTCCTTGCTTTGATTGGCTTCAGAAAGCTTAGTGCCTCAAGTGCTGCACCTCTAATGGAGTCACAAACACCACTGAGCAACTAGGTGAAGAAGGAGAAGAGAGGAGGCACCCAAAAACGTCTAGAAACCCTAAGGATTCAGTTCACCACGTTTTTGGGGCCATAAGGGTCCTTTATATACGTAGGCTATTAGGGTTTTCAACTAGGAAACCCTAATCTGACTACTCAAGCCTTAAGCAGTCCAATGGATCATTCCAGAAGGCCCTTGGACGATTTCTTTATGGATCTGCATATAGAATTCGTCAATTGCCATCTAATGAATCCTAAGCCCAACTTTGTAACTATCTTATAATTACAATATCAGTCCCCTAAGTTTAATTAATCTCTTTTAGCCACAAAATTAATTATCAATTAATTATTGACTAATATTAATTAAACAATATGATTTCTCCTTTAATATATTATTCTCATAATATATTAATAAATCATATTTAAACATTTCTCTTCTTAATTCATCCTACATATTGCTATGGTGAAGGCAACCCAAAAGGACCATGCTCATAATCGGGTCAAGTACATACCAAAATAGTTATGGACTTAGAAACTAATCCAACATGAACTTCCATACAATGTTGTGAATAAATCAAATTGATGACAGGTGGCAAAATGGGTGATATTAACAGCCATGATCTAAGCTTTGGAACAAGTTTGGAAGTCGATGGGGGGGGGGGGGGCTGCTAGGGTTTAGCATCTGGAGAGAGAGAGAGAGAGGTATTTTCTTTTTTATTTTTCTTTTAATTATTAAAGTATATAAATAATTAAATAAACTGAAAAAGAAAAACCAATGGCAAAAACATCATTACCAAAAAGCTTAAAGTAAATTGGACCAAAGTGGCAAGAAAATGAAAACTTTTGGACCATGAGTGCTAGCCCAAACTTGTTTGGCCCAAAGTGGCAATTTCGACCTAACCACAGGGACCATTCTTGCAATTTTGTCATTCACTTATGTTTATGACAAGACTTGAACCCTCAACCTCAATGAGAAATGACAACACCGGATACCGTTAGACAAGAAGTCTTTTGGTTAAGGAAGGAGACAACACCAGATAAAAGTCAAATGTTTTGTTTGTTTTTTTAACTGTGAACATATTCTTGAAATTTTAGATTACGAGATGTTATTATCATTGATTTTTAAACTAAATGACATGTTTTATATACATCTAATGCAATCTATCTGTATTTTTAGTATGTTTATTTACTAGGTGTAACACTCATGTATTACATGGGTTAATTTAAAAAAATTAAACATAAATGTCTAAATATTTAGAACTTTGGATTTATAGGAAAATTTAAAAAATAATGAATAATTAAAGTTTATTTTTTTATCTTTTAAATTTAAATAAATAAACTAAATAAACTAATGAGGTTTAATTTGGGAATTTTGAAATAAGAAGGTAAGTCTATTAATGAAATTGATATTCATTTATTACTATATTTATTGTAATTATTACATTAAAATGTATTATGTGGAATTTATTAAAATAGAAAAACCCATAAAATTACATGTGGAAAAAAATTAATTCAAAATAACCACAAAATGACATTTGGCAAATTGAATGAGAGTGTTACATGTGGCAAAAAAAACCTTCATTTATTAGAGTAGATTTATTTTAGATTTCGATACAAACAAATTAATTCTTGAAAATTTTGATTTGTTCTTTAAGGATTTCAAATATGTTCTTGATAATTTTGAATAATTTTTCTTTTGTCTAATCTGAAATCTAAAGGTTTTTTTTTTTTTCTTTTTTGCCATAATGTACTTTTGATGTAACATGAAGCTCCTGTTTAATAAGAAATGTCAAATTTGAGAAATGATGGTCAAATTGACAAATACTTAAAAGTTGGATAATTCCTTTATTTCTCTAAATCATATGGTCATTTTTTCTCAAAATCATATGGTTATTTTTTTATTACTTTTATTTTGAAAGGAGAATAAATACATGGATAAACAAATGTTCTAACCAAAGATATATTTATTCGGTAACAATTCAATTATAATTTTGGATCTATCATTTTCTAGTTACATATGTATTAGTTATAAAAAGTCATAAGTTCGTTAATTTATGAGAATGTTGTATACTTCGATTGGTGTTTTTCAAGGTTGTAGAAATTGATCGACGGTAGTCTAACAGTGGACCGGGGTCAAAGGATTAATTGGCTAAGCGGAAATTAATCGAGAACTATTAATTATTAAAAAATTAATAAATATAATATTAATCCTAAGAATATAACATTAATCCTTGAATTAGTTTTCTCTAAATATCTTAAGAGGAATTGCTATCAGTTTTGTGCATTGTTGTTGAACTCGTGTAGATTATGAAATTATCAATGTAGCTCATCAGACAGCCTTAAATAACATCACAATAATGCTAGACATAGCCGGAACCTAATTGGTTGGTATCTTTCAGTTATCTTTCTTCCACCAAAAGAAGTTATGTGTGTAGAATTAGCAACAACAACAATTCCACTGTTCTTTCACACATACATTTAATCGAGCACATGGTATGCATCGACGCTTCAAACATTGTATTGATTCAATAATTGTGTTGCTACTTCTTAAACCGAAAATCAATCCACCGGAATCATATCTTATTGTCATTTGGACGAATTGATTTGAGATTATTAGGTTCCACTGGTTTGGAATTGACATCGATAGATTACAATTTCTCCTAATTCGGATTAGGAGGAGCACCGTATACCAAGCATTTACGATAACGAGCATTTCGGTAATCATATACAGAGGAGATTGAATTGTTATTTGGTCAACAATCGCTAGAGGGTGGAACACCAAATATGCTGAAATCAATCTCAGACCTAATCACACCATAATCATGTCGTAATTGTGCTAACCTTCAATAGATTACTAAAATCAGAAAAAGGAGAAAGCAGAAAACTTGTGTGAAACAACTGAAGATAATCCATATGCATCGATTTCATGTAAAGAATTCAGACCAAAGGTGATGCATCATCCGTCAGAGAAGATGAGTCCATAACTTGGAGAAGAAAGCACTCGACGATTTCACGTTTCGAGTGATTTTAATTCGTAAGAAAGCAGTTGGATTCCCATGCTTCACCGTCGTTATCCCACATCGATGGAGTTGTGAACAAAAAATGAAGGTTACAAGTTTGGCATCCCACATCGTTAGTGGGACAAAAAATAAAGGCACACATATCTTATAAAAGGAGACTTAGGTTCCTTTAAAAAATCAAACCCAACTACTTAGTGGGCTAACTGGATCTTTTGAGCCCATGTTTAGCTGGACCGATTTAGCCTAATTTGGAGTTTGAATTGGCCCGATTTAGTATAATCTGGATCCCGTTTGACCGGTTTTGACCGATATTGAGCAAGACCGATTATTTTACCCTTTAACCCTTATTTGTAGGCGGTTGGAGGCCGCCAAGCGTCTAGGTGCCGATTAACCGGCCGTCTAAGTCGATTTTTACAACCATGGTGTTTTTAGTATCCTGATCATTTGAGTGTTTATGGAGTTTAAATTGGTGTCACAAGGAACTCAAACTATGATATAATAAGAGTCATGTAATACAAAGTGTATATTGATATAAAAAATATGAACCCGACTATGAAAGATGACATGGGATTAAGAGGGAACATGCGTTGGTTTAGGCTAGCGCCTCAAAACTTAAATAGAATCTCAAAGTACAATAAAAGAACGACTTTTAAAAATAGTATATTAGCATAAAATGAATGAAAGAATTTGACTTTCAAGAGATGATTTTGTTAATTTAGAGAGCCAGCTGACTCTATTCAGATAACCATAATCCCTTAACTTCCTCCTTAAGGCATTAGATAAGGCAGGTGTATCCAAGATAACCACAATCCATTAACTTCATCCATAAGGCATCCAAGGCACCCTTAGAGCCCAAGGAAACCCTATAGATGTTATAGATTCCGTTTCCCCTCATTAGGGAGGTTCTAGAATTGTCCAATGCTCAACTATTGAACATTGTCACCTTTACTCCCTACAGTTTTAGTAATTCCTTTAACCCTAAAATTGATTCCAAATTAATTTTTGATTAATTATTATTTAAACAATATGATTTCTAATTAATATAATATTTCAATAATACATTAATAAATCATTTATTTTGATTTCTAATTAGTTTTTTAACCAAGTAATAAATTAATAAATCATTTTTCTCTCTCTAACAGTCATCTTATTCAGTTGTCAGGTTTGAAGGCAACCCAAAAGGACTGTGCTACTATCAATTAAAGTATATACCAATTATAGTTATGACCTTAGACACCTAATCTAATAATTTGTGCATTTTAGTTCTTGAGTTGTACGTGGAGAGTACCACAAGGTACGCTTAGCGTACAAGCTGTAAAGTGAGTATGTAGGGCGTACCAAAAGGTATGCTTAACATACTCATGCGAAGGCTTGGACGGGGTTCCGTATGCGTACGCGGGGCGTACAACCTTGTATGTGGGGTGTACGCAAGGTTTAATGAAAACCCTAATTTTCAAGTGTGGACACTATATAAACATTATTATGGACCATGAGACCATTATTTTCTCAACATCATCTGTCCTCCTAGCCCTATACTCGAAACCCCAAGCCTCTCTCTTCCATTTTGAGCTTATAGTATCCATTTTGGTGTGTTTTTATCCATATTCAAGAAGTAAAAGCTTGGTGCAAGGTGGTGGATCAAGGAGGAGCTTGTGGATCTCGACCTTTTTGCTTCATTTCCAACTTATTTGAGGTAAAAAGATATGAAATTGATCAATGATGGTTTAAATCTATTATGTTTGAGTTTTTGTCCCTTTTGGCCCATAAATGAGATCTAGTGGTTTGATACCACTCCAGGAGCTTTGAGGTGCCAATCCTGGTGCTTCTGAGGTTCTAGATGCATCAAGTTGTCATCTTTATGGTTTAGATCCATCCATGTATGAGTTTATGCCATTTTGTGAAAGTATAATGCTATATCTTGAAGTTGGGATCTTTTTGGGGCATACAAAGTCACCAAGTCAGTGACTTTATGGTTCTATACATCTTTTAAGGGTTAGATATGTGTTTTGGGCTTATAGTCTTAAGCATTAAGAGCTTAAGACTAATTTTTGGCTTAATGGCTTCATACACTAGGTGTACAAGTCCGTACGCACGATGTACAACCCAGGCTGCGTGTACGCTTAGCGTACAGCCGAGTACACCCCGCATACTTAGTTTGTTGGGCTTCACATCTTTTGGGCCTCGGTTGGGCCACTTCTTTGGACCTTGTTGCTTTGGGCCTTAATGAGCAATCTGGAATCAAGATTTTGGACTAAGGAAAATTATTGGGCTTTTGGGTAAGGCCCATACAAGGGGTTTGGGGCCAATTTGGAAAAATGGGCCATAAATGGGCCATGAATGATTATTTGGTTTCAAGCCTTTTAGATTGTGGATTTGGGCCCTAGTCTTGGATCAAACTAGGTCGGGTGGTCATTTTACCCCAAGTATGGATTATTGGATATAGATTGGAACCTAAGTGTTAATTGGGTGTTATTTTGTACTTATAGCTCGGGGTGTTGTCAGGACAACAACTAGGGATCTTCAGTGGGATTCAACATTTGAGGTGAGTTTCCTCACCATATATAGCGGGTTAAAGGTACCAATGTCGACCCATGATATGACCTGTTAGAATACTCATTGTCTGTGTGACACTAGTATGTGTATGTGCTTGTATGCTTTCTGGGTGGGCCCGATGATTATACTGTATGCTATTAGTTGTTATGTGTTATAATTTGTATGTGGGCGGGGCGCGTTATCCGAGTTAGGACGTGACTTGTTATACTCATTTGGCGGGGCCTATTATCCGAGTTAGGGCAGGGCCCGTTACACGCAATGGACGGGGTCTCGTTATGCGAGTTAGGGCGGGACCCGTTATACTTTTGGACGAGGCTCGTTATATGTTATGTATTTATGATATGTGATATATTGGGGAACTTATTAAGCTTTGTGCTTACGGTTTCAGTTTATGTTTCATGTATTTCCGGTTCCTAAGGGAAGAACTCGAGTTGACTACATCGCACGCACCAAATAGATTCCGCATTTGAGATTTCACTCTGATTTTTATGATGTTTGATGCACTTATTTTATTCGGGATGCATGGATAATATTAGAATACTGTTTTTACTTAAACTAAAAATAAAATTTTTTGAATTATATTTTTTGGACATTACATTACACCAATAGTACATGCATCTTTAGAAAATTGTACTTATTACTAGGTTCTTTTTGTCTCACAAATTACGATTATGTTAATCCATAAATCTGTTAAATATTAATATTGAAAATATATTATTAAAATAAAAATGGTTGAAATTTGATAAAAGTTTATTTTGTCAAGAAGGTGAAAATATTGGAATTAGAAGAGGACAAAATAGCATTAGTGGTACAAAACAGATGCTTCCTCATCAGCACTAGTAACAGTTGTGCAAATAACACAGATAAAGAGAAAGAGAAAAGGAGATGCATTAACCTTGAATTCTCTCATCATCTTGCACAACTTCAAAATTCCATCAAAGTCATTCATGTTTTAGAGTAAAATCGACAGAGATAAACACATAGATTGAGTGCACAGATGCTCTGCAAATGGGGAAATCCCAACCCCAATTGCCACTTAATCACCTCCAGCAGCAGCAAAATCGTCACGGGTCTTCGTTCTTTGTTCGATGTTCAAGGGGTTTCTCAAGAACTGCTCGATTGTTCAGTTTCAAGTGTGCTTTCATTTTGCTCCTTAGCGCTTCCGTTTCCCTTTCCGCGATCTTTTCGGTCGTTCGTATTCACCATAGACAATCTGGGTACGATGCGAATGATTCAATCAAGCACAGTGGTATGTATATTGATTCTTTTATTCGTTCGATTTTCTTTATTTGAATGTTTGGAATTTGAATTTCTAGTTTTACTGTAATTAGGGTTTTGGGTGGTTTGTTTTTGGGATATGAACAAATGGGTTATTCTAAATTTTACTTAATGATCTCTGAATTGAACTCCTCTTGACTGTTGACTATGAAAACACTAATATACGGTTTATGTAACTCTGATCAGTTGAGCAAATGGGTCACCCGTGATTCAGATTTAAGCCAAGTTTTAGTGATCTTGAATTAGGGTTTTATGCGTGATCTTGATCGATGATTTTCAACAGCAATTTAGGGTTTATATTTTTCTCCTGGAATAAGAATGATCGTGGATTCGGTTTTCCACTCTCGCACACTTTTTTTTTTTTTCAAAAACTTCAAACATCAAAAGCTAATTCTCGAAAAAACCAAGTTTATGCAGCTCCCTTCGTATAATTAGGGTTCCTAAAACACTTTCTAATTTATCTATTGATCTTACATTCCCTTCATATACAAACTTTTGGGGAAATCATGTGTATGCAACTAACTATCCATGGATGTATGTATGATTCATATGGTTCTTTTGGATTATTGAGTTGACCTTTTTGTTATTATTTCAGCTAAAGTTCAGGCATACTTCAGATTAGAAAAGGCAGTTTCGTTTCTTCTTCCTCAAATTACAAGACTAGAGTACGATATATACAATGAAATAGGTGTCCCTGGCACACAGGTTTGTTGTAACAACAAAAGCTAGTTTCATTCTTTTTGTCCATTTTAATATGGGTTAAGTTGACAATTATGCAACAAATATTTCACATTTTTTCCCAATTTATGCAACAAAGTGTTCTTTTATACAAAATTTGCAACAATGTTTTTTCTATGACCAAAATATGCAATCATTAGTTGCGTAAAATGGTAAAAAGGTGAAACATTATTGCATAAATTGATAAGAATGTGAAATATTGTGTATTTTGCAGAAATTAATTAGTTTATAATTACTATAATAGAAAAAAATGAAAGTAGGTTGCTATAATAAACAAAGAAACCAAAGTATGTTGCTATTTATTGCATTCAACCCTTATCAATGATTGTTTATTTTGCAGGTTGTTATCTTATCAATGCATGAATCCAGTGAATATAACTACACAGATGTGGTCTTTGGTGTTCTTCATAAACCTATGAACTCCCCTATAAACCCCATATCTTTAAGTGTCTTGAAAACTTCATTACTTGACCTTTTTAGTCAACGTTCCAATTTGACTTTGACAAAATCGATTTTTGGTTTGACTTCTGATTTTGAAATTCTAAAGTTTCCCGATGGGATCACAATTATCCCAAGACTATCTCCTCCCGTTTGGTTTCTACCCGAAGTTCTTTTTAATTTTACCCTTCGTAATTCTCTACAAGAAATAGAATATAATTTTCTTGTGTTGAAGGAACAACTAAATTCCGGATTGCAGTTAATGCCTGATGAGGTATGCTTTTTTATATTCAAGAAATATCAAAACTACTTTAATTTATTTGTGTATTATAGCATCCTACGTTTATTTTACATTAATTTTTTTTAATTATTATAGAGTGTATTCTTGCAAGTGACAAACAAAGTCGGTTCAACCCAAGATCCACCCGTAACAGTCCAGGCATCAATCGTGTCAAATCTAGGCAGTCTCAACCCTCAAAGACTGAAGCAATTAGCACAGGAAATTACCGGATCGCCCCCGGGAAAAAACCTTGGACTTGATCACTCAGTTTTTGGAAAAGTTAAGGAAATCAGTTTGTCGTCTTTTCTGTCTCGTACTCTCGACGCCCCTACACCTTCCCCGGCTCCTTCACCGGAGCAAAACAGTCCCACCGGAGCTCCGGCGAGTTCCCCGTCTCCTTCTGGTGGGTCCGATGATGACGTGTCACCTGGTCCACGTCAGCATGGCGTTCCACCTGGCGGTTCTACTAGTTTGCCACCAAATCTTTCTCCTTTGCCTGCTGTGTCTTATGGATCGGTTCCTAGTCATGAAAATGGTTTGGCACCTTCACCTCTGCCATCATCCTCTTCTTGTAAGTTATCCTTCTCTTTTTCTCTCTCTCTTGTGTTATAGCGAAGGGTATTTTGGTCATTTAATAAAGAAAGAAGAATGGAATTGAGTTGAATTGTTTCAACCGTCTATTAGGAACGGTGTGAGACATATTGAACACTGAATATGAAGGATTCCGGCGGAATTGAATTCCGTTCCGTCCATTTGGCAAACAAACATGCGGTGGAATGGAATCTTGAATTCCAATTCCGTTGGATTCCATCAAAATTTGATAGTTGGTATAATTGCAATTTCTAATATTAATTTCATCTTCCTCCAATGCTTTTGCAGGTGGGTTACATTCCATATCGTATTACAGGATGCATATATGGTGGTGGTGGTGGCTTACAGTTTTGGTATTAGTAACATGATACAAAAGTTATATATATAAGATGAAAAGGGTTGAAAGTCAAGCTATAGATATACGATCGTCTATATATATAATATATGAATATAAATATAAATAATATAAATATATAATGCAAACCAGTTGCGGGTCAAAGCCAAAATGTGGCGGGCCGCTTTGCGTTCCTGACAGCTGACTGAATATTCCCTAAGGGAAGAAAAAAAGATTGATCTTCATCAAATCAACAAAGTGAATGTTTGTGTGTGTGTGTGTTCATGTTCATGCAGTATCATCAAGGAGATCCAACTGTATCTTGAAATCGAAAGTTGAAAATACACTTTTTTTTTTTCTTGTGGTTCTTTTTGAACATCTGCATGCTTGTTATCAGTGTTGTCGTGACTCGAAACAAAGAAGTTTTAAGTAGTTTGGTTAGAAACTTAATGGAAAACAAGTAATTTTCTATCATCTTTGTAGAGGGCATTGTCTTTTGGTGTTCAGTTAGACTGAGACTGTTGTTAATAGGACAAAATTGCAATATTACTGTTCCACATCGAAAGGTGGAACAAGAAGGTATATATTCGTCAGAGCAAAAGACATAAATGTATTTTCATTTTCATCATAGAAAATATTTTGATGCAAACAGTACTCAAATGGTCAAAGAATCACAAATGCAAACAGAAAAGGTCTCGTTCCTTTCTATTCATCAACAATAAAAAGATCTTCTCAACACAAATAACAAATAAGATACTCATGACGAGCTCCAAAGTCCGGCCTAATCAAATGACATCAAAAGAAGATAAAGCCTAATCCCTAATTAATAGTTCTTTTAAAATTAAGATAAACTAATCTAAAAATAAAAATTAAATTATTAAAATGTGAGATATTGCCCAAAATCAGCAACGTGAGTTGCCTCTGCATCGGCATCATCCTCCCGGGCTTGAAAAGGACTCGACTCCGAGTCCACCTCCTTGTCGCTGGTCGATTCATATGGCGAGAGATCAGCAACATCAAAAGTAGCAGAAACATTATAGTGACCCGGAAGTTTTATCTTATAGGCATTATCGTTAATACGCTGAAGTACACGAAAAGGACCATCTGCACGCGGTTGCAACTTGTTGAAACGGCCTCTCGGGAAACGCTCTGGACGTAAGTGAATCCACACAAGATCGCCTTCCTTGTAAACGACCTGTTTACGATGTTTGTTGGCTTGAACTTGATAACGCGCGTTGTGTTTAATGATATTGTCACGTACCCGCTGATGCAACTCTTTAATATACTGGGAGCAATCTATCCCATTACTACTAACAACCTTATCACGAGGTATCGGAGAAAGACCGATGGGAGTTATGGGATCGCGACCATAAACAATGCGAAACGGAGACATTCCTGTTGTACGGTTTACTGAACGGTTATAAGCAAATTCAGCATGCGGCAAAATAAGGTCCCATTTTTTAGGTTGTTCCCCCACGAGTGTACGAAGTAAATTCCCTAAACTGTGATTTGCCACTTCCGTTTGCCCATCAGTTTGGGGATGGTGGGAGCTACTGAATTGTAGTTTCGATCCCCAACGATTTCCACAAAGTGCGCCAAAAAAGACTGACGAACTTGACATCACGATCTGACGTGATCGTCTTCGGGATTCCATGAAGTCTCACAATCTCTGCAAAATATAATCGTGCGACTTGGCTTGCATCATAAGTTGTGACACACGGTAGGAAATGTGCCATCTTTGAGAAACGATCAACAACAACCATAATCGAGTCTTTTTTCCGTTGCGTACGAGGTAAACCTAGTACGAAGTCCATACTAACATCCTCCCACGGAGCTACAGGGACAGGTAATGACGTATAAAGCCCGAAATTTGAACCCCGAGTCTTAGATATATGGCAAATCCGACAACGGTTGACAATACGTGATACATCTCGTGCTAGTTTAGGCCAGTAAAATCTTTCCTGAAGTAACGCGACCGTCTTGTCCCGACCAAAATGACCCGCAAGGCCTCCTCCATGGCTCTCCAAAATAATAGCATCCCGCAAGGAACAAATAGGAACACACAACCGTGATCCTTTAAATAAATAAGCATCGTGCATCGAGAAATCATTGAGGGGCTGAATTTGGCATTGTTGCCACACTTCCTTAAAATCTGGATCATCTGGATACAAGGAGCAAAATGAGTCAAACCCTTGCACCTGCACCTGCATGCTGAGAGGAGAGCATGTCGGCAGCTGAGTGCGTCGGCAACAATATTAGATGCCCCAACCTTGTGTCGGATAACAAAAGAATAAGCTTGTAATGTCTCAACGCACTTTGCATGGCGGGGTTTGAGTGCATGTTGGCCATTAATAAACTTAAGAGCCTCATGATCAGAATAGAGGATAAACTCGTTAGGTAATAAATAGTGTCGCCAATATTCAACTATGCGTACAATTGCGTAAAACTCTTTATCATAAGTAGAATATTTGCGACGAACATCATTAAACTTCTCACTAAAAATTGCGATTGGACGTTTATTCTGACTCAATACTCCTCCAATACCCAGCCCTGAAGCATCACATTCCACCTGGAACACATCACTAAAGTTAGGAAAAGCTAAACACGGTGCTTGTGTCACCCGATGTTTTAATGCGACAAAAGCATCATCAGCAGCTTTTGACCACTTAAATACACTTGCTTTCATACACTCTGTCATAGGAGCTATGATACTGCTAAAGTTGTTAATAAAGCGTCGATAAAATGAAGCCAAACCATGGAACTTTCTAATATCATTAATTGAAGTGGGTGTGGGCCAACTCCAAATTGCATTAACTTTATTGGCATCCATGCGTATACCTTCTGAAGATACTAAATACCCAAGGAAAGTAACCTCTGTGGTAAAAAAATGGCACTTACTTGCATTTGCATACAATTTTTGCTCCCGTAGAACCGTGAAAACTTGTCGAAGGTGGAAAAGGTGTTGATCGACATTCTTGCTAAAGACCAATATATCATCAAAATAAACCACAACGAAATGGCCTATAAAAGATTTAAACACATGGTTCATGAGACGCATAAACGTGCTCGGAGCGTTTGATAACCCGAACGGTATGACCATCCATTCATAAAGTCCGTCTCGAGTTTTAAAGGCAGTTTTCCACTCATCTCCGGGTCGCAACCGGATTTGGTGATATCCGCTCCTTAGGTCAATTTTAGAAAACACAGATGATCCATGAAGTTGAACTATTAAGTCGTCAAAACGAGGAATAGGAAAACGATATTTTATAGTAATTTTGTTGACGGCCCGACTATCAATACACATACGAAAAGCACCCCCTTTTTTAGGTACTAATAAGGCGGGAACCGCGCATGGACTCATACTTTCTCGAATAAGGCCCTTTTCAAGTAGCTCCGACACTTGTCGATGTAATTCTGCATATTCCGCGGGTTCATTCGATAAGCGGGTTTGTTTGGGATGACCGATCCGGGTATAAAATCAATACAATGTTGAATCTCACGCATCATGGGCAACCCCAGGGGTATGTCGTCGGGAAATACCTCCTGAAATTCAGTGATGAGAGGCTGGACCACAACTGGAATTGTAAGCTCAACTTTATTGGTTTCTTGTATGACTAATGCAAATAGAAGATCAGGTGGGTTGAGCCTGGTAAGACCAGCAACTTCAGATCTTGTGATAAGTAAATCATCTTTTGTCACATGGCGCGTATCAAGAGGTGCTAGGGTGATATGGATGCCGTCCTTTATAAACGAATATGTATTTTTGAACCCATCATGTTTAGTCTTTCGATCATATTGCCAAGGTCTTCCCAACAATAGATGACATGCGTCCATTGGAATCACTTCACACCAACGTCATCAGAGTACTTTTGACCAATTGAAAAATGTACGAGACACCTCTTAGTTACTTTAACAGTGTTTCCTTTTTTTAACCATGTAAGTTGATAAGGCGCAGGATGATCTGTAGTGGTAAGGCCTAATTTCTCAACCATGTTGGTAGCCACCATATTCTCACAACTACCCCCATCTACTATGATATCACACACCTTTCCCTTAGTTGTGCACTTAGTGTGGAAAATGTTATTTCGAAGCCATAAATGTCCATCAGTTGGCTCTGATACAGCAACATTAAGTACTCGTTGGGCTATCAATGCTTCCCCTTGATCCGCATAAAGAACTTCACCCTCATCATCTGTTGCCTCCTGTTCGTATACTGTATCATAAATGGGCATTTGGTCGTCTATCAAGGTTGCTAATTGCTTAGGTTGCTAATTGCTTGTTAGGGCAATCTCTTGCGAGATGTCCTATGCCTTGACATTTAAAACAACGAATCACACGTTGCATAGACGGAGCAGAAGTAATGTCGGGTGTAGTCTTACCTGAGTTAGTGTCAGCAACCCTTGGTGCAATGAGTTTTGAGTTTTGTATTGTAGAAGTTCGAGACGAGGAAAAATGTTTACTGGTCGTTGCTCGTTCCCGTCCCTTTAACTGTTTTTCTACCCGTAAAGCCAATTTACAAACATCTGTATAAGTCTAATATTGTTGCAATTGGACCACTTCTGATATCTCAGTTCGAAGACCACCAAGAAAACGAGCAATGGTGTGTTCTTCTTCCTCGTCCATCGCACACCTCATTCACATCTAATCAAATTTAGTTATAAACTCTTGGACCGACAAGTCAAGTTGTGCTATAACATGGAATTCAAGAAACGCCTCTTGGCGATGATTAATGGGAAGAAACTTTGTTTGCAACAACTTTTTCAGTTTTACCCACGTATGCACTTTAGACTTCCCTTCTTGCATGCGTTGTTTTTTCACGTGATCCCACCATAATGATGTGTATTTACGAAGCTTAATAACAACAAGTTTTACCTTGAGATGATCGGGTATCTCCCGCAAGTCGAAGACTCGTTCCACTGTGCTCAACCAATCAATGAAATCATCAGGGTGGGCGGTACCATCAAATTCGGGAATCTCAACTTTGATACCCAAAGTGCGTACATGATCTTCATGTGGATGCTGTCACACCCCCAAACCAGAATGGCGGAAACATTCGAGGGTGGATGACTTCACGTAGTATCACAACAATTGAATATTGTAAAGAAAGTAACACAACCATCATATATATAATGCAAACGTATAATGTGGCGTTATACATATTAGCAAAAGAATATTACAATATGATGATAAATGTTCGATAATAAAACATCCTTAGTGTTCCTTCTCCAAAAGCTGGTGGTTACCTGTATCACTGATTCCCTGAGAAATACAAGTGGTTTCGAAAAAGTGTCAACAATTAAGTTGGTGAGTTCATAAGTGTTTTGCATTGAAAAGTATGTCCTTTTTGGTAGTAAATCGATGAACGAGGTTTTCAGAAAATCCAATATTTTCTATAAATGGTTTGAAAAGTTTCCAGAGTTGGAGTGCGTTAGTATGTTCCATACTTGAATAAAAACGATAAACTTTGTGCTAAAAATAAAGTGGAAAACTGAATGCATATATGAACCTCGTAAATCAAACTTGTTTTTATACTTTTATGTGAGTTTTATAACCATACTATTGACACTGACGGCCTGTAACAACATTCTTCAGGTGTTGTAGTGTTATGACATTTGTCACCCCAGACCTGCCGGTCTAACTATAGCTAATAGTTTAGGTGCGGGGTTGTCAATCCCGTATAGATCTATACACAAGTATCACGCTCTCTCTCTAAGAGATTATGGTATATAATACAGGACTTGAAATGCATACATACGAGTACGTTGAAGTTTGAATATCTCACATTACTTGGTATAAACAGATTTACGATGATAAAGACTTTACTTCATTTGAAAGTATTTCATTTGTCAAGATGTATATGTAAAATGTATGAATAACTTGTTAACTATACTCATTATAGTTTCTCAAAAGTATGTTTCCATTTAGTAAGAATAACTTGGTGATATAATAGCCCTCTAAACATAAAGATGTTTGTATCAATACCCTATAAGATAGATATTATAATTATGTTTATAAAAACGATATTTTGACTTGTAATGTACTTGTATTCCCCCCTAAAACATGAAAAGAATTGAAAAGTAGGGGCATGAACTCACTCGTTTGGTTTGAAGAGAGAGAGGCTAGAGTTGAGCAGAACTTCGACCGCGGAAAGTTGCGTCTTCGGGCTCTTCGGGGATCTCTGCAGCGTAGATCTTTCGTCGGGGGCTCGAGTGCGGAAACCGAGGGCGTCAGGATGATCTCTGGGGCTTAGAAGTTTGGGAGAGTGACTGAGGATTTGAGAATGTGTGCAAAAACTCGAAGCTTAACCTCTCTATTTATAGGCTGGAAACTCCTCGTACGCGGGGCGTACTTTGGTTACGCGGGGCGTAACAATGCGTCATGGCTTACGACTCCGGTCTAGCTAAGCGTAGAGGTGCAGCCGATGCGACTCGACCCTGGGTCTAGCACGCGGGGCGTACTCCCATATTATGCGGGGCGTAATCCCGACTCCCGTCTTCTAAATTCCGTAACTTTCGCGTACGGGCTCTGTTTTTCGCGTTCTTTATATCCACGCGTAGGTGAGATTATGCTCTACAACTTTCATTTAGACTCCGTCGGCTAGTTTTGACTTTATTTTTAATGATATATTTTTAATAGGCCGGGACTCCTAAAGTCCGTTAAAAATTCATAGTTTCTTTGTTCGACGTCGGTTTTCGTTTGTCTTTTTATCAATTTGCTCCTATTGTGGAGATCTTCAACTCTCATTTAGGTTGCGTTAGCTAATTAACACTCGATCTTCAATTCGAGTTTTTAGCCCTCTACTACTGTTACGAAACTTTGAAAATTCGTAACTTCTTCATACGAGCTCCAAATTGGGCGATCTTTTTATGTATGTTTACAGTTTAGCGAACTCTACATCTTTTGTTTAGATACTTAAGGCAAAAATGCGTTTTATCGAGATTTCTCTTTTTACGTTAAATAGCGTTTTAACGGCGTGTTTTAAATATACGAGTGGTTATAATTTCTTCAATATAACCCGGTTTTGAACGTTCTTTATGTTTTTGGAAACCTTGGCACGCTATCTAAAACTTGATGCATCCCAACTTAGATATTCGAACACTTTATTTTTGAGGTTAATTTAGTTGATTCCAAATAGTTTTCGTTGTATTTGACATTCGAGCGTTACACTGCTTTTGGAAAAATATAGGGTTGTCACATCATCCCCCCGTTAAGGGAATTTCGTCCTGAAATTTAATCTAATATAGAGTTTACAGGTTAGGAAAAAGATGCGGGTATTTCTGTTTCATCTGATCCTCACGTTCCCAGGTGTATTCAGGTCCTCGCTTGGCGTTCCAGCAGACCTTTACAATAGGTATGCGGCTTTGTTTAGTCCTTTTTATTTCCCGATCCATGATCTCTACTGGCTCCTTTACAAATTGGAGATTTTCATTTATTGCGATTTCGTCTAGAGGGATGACAAGGGTCTCATCGGACAAGCACTTCTTTAGGTTTGATATGTGAAAGGTAGGGTGTACGTTGTGGAGTTCCTGAGGTAATCTAAGTTTGTAGGCCACTGGACCGATCCTGGCAAGGATCTCGAAGGGTCCGATGTATCTTGGGTTTAGTTTTCCGCGCTTCCCGAAGCATATTAACCCCTTCCAGGGCGAGACTTTTAGTAGGACTCGATCTCCGACCTGGAATTCCAAGGGTTTCCGTCTTTTATCTGCGTAACTCTTTTGTCTGTCCCTTGATGCTTTTAGACGTTACCGAATCTGAACAATCTTCTCCGTAGTTTCCCTTATGATTTCTGGTCCGGTGAGCATGTTGTCTGTTGCTTGTCCTTTTGCTAGCTGTGTGTCCCCTACTTCGGCCCAGCACAAAGGTGACCTGCAATTGCGACCATAGAGGGCTTCGAACGGGGCAACCTTGATACTAGTGTGGTAGCTGTTGTTGTACGAGAATTTGACCAAGGGTAGATGTGTGTCCCATGCCTTACCAAAATCGATTACACAGGACCTCAGCATATCTTCTAGAGTTTGTATGGTTCTCTCGCTCTGGCCGTCGGTTTGTGGGTGATAAGCGGTGCTCATGTCTAGCCTTGTCCCCAGAACTTTTTGTAGCAACTTCCAGAACCTTGAGGTGAACCTACTATCTCGGTCCGAGATAATGGATATGGGCACCCCATGTAGTCGTATAATTTCTCTGAGGTATGTCCTAGTTAGCTTCTCTAATTTATCCGTCTCTTTGATCGGTAGGAAGTGCGCTGATTTAGTTAACCTGTCGACAATCACCCAGATAGTGTCGAGTCCGTTTGCCGTTCTGGGTAGTTTGGTTATGAAATCCATGGCTATACGTTCCCACTTCCATTCTGGTATTTCTGGTTGTTGCAACAATCCTGAGGGCTTTTGGTATTCTACCTTGACCTTGGCGCACGTCAGACATTTACTCACGTAGGTAGCAATTTTGGCCTTCATGTTCGGCCACCAGTACAACTTCTTGAGGTCGAGATACATCTTATCGGAGCCGGGGTGTATGTAGTATCGTGTTTTATGGGCTTCGTTCATGACGACTTCTCTGAATCCGCCAATCTTCGGCGTCCAGATCCGATCCATGAAGTAGTGAACTCCATCATTCTTGACCTCAAACTTCTTATCCATTCCCCTTAAGGCTTCTCCTGCCACATTTACCGATATTAAGGCTTCTATCTGAGCTTCCTTGATTTGTGTGGACAAGTGTGAATGGATTGTCATGGTTAAAGACTTCACTCTGTGGCCCGAGTATTCCTTCCGGCTGAGTGCATCGGCCACCACGTTAGGCTTTCCGGGATGATATCGAATCTCGCATTCATAATCATTTAGTAGTTCTACCCACCGTCTTTGTCTCATGTTGAGTTCTTTCTGGTTGAGAATATGTTGGAGGCTTTTATGGTCGGTGAATATCGTACATTTCGTGCCGTAGAGATAGTGTCTCCATATTTTCAGAGCGAAGATGACTGCTCTTAGCTCAAGATCGTGCGTTGTGTAGTTTACTTCGTGCGTCTTTAGTTGCCTTGAGGCGTAGGCGATGACCTTCCCTCGTTGCATCAGTACACACCCAAGTCCTTGGTTTGATGCATCGCAATAGACCACGAAGTCCTCCGTTCCTTCGGGCAAGGTTAGGATAGGCGCACTACATAAGGCTCGCTTTAGCGTTTGAAACGAGGCGTCTTGTTTTTCTCCCCATTCGAAGGTCACACTCTTCTGCGTTAGGGTGGTAAGTGGTTTGGCAATCTTCGAAAAATTCTGTATGAACCTTCGGTAATACCCGGCAAGTCCCAAAAATTGTCGGATTTCTGTAGGGGTCCTTGGTGTCGTCCAACTTTCTATTGCCTTGATCTTAGAAGGATCCACGTGTATCCCCTCCCTGCTTACTACATGTCCTAGGAAATCCACTTTTCGAATCCAAAATTCGCACTTGGAAAGTTTTGCATAAAGTTTCTCTGCCCTCAACGTTTCCAAAACTTGGCGGAGGTGTTGGCTGTGTTCTTCCTGGCTTCTAGAATAGATGAGTATATCATCTATTGTAACGCCCGCAAATCCGGGCTAGTCAATTTAGAGGCAATAGGGGTCGAAAACGACTTTTCGACAAAAGATTATTTAGAATAAATAATCTTAACCAAGTTGTATAGTATGTTACAAGGTTTTCGTACATATAAAGAACGCCGAAATCCGAGTTATAACGAAGAAGTTATGACCCGTTGAAGTTTCGCGACGGAACCGGCACGATACCAGGAAGCGTAAATAGTGAATTTACGATAGAGCAAGATTTAGCCTTAGCAATCTAAACGAAAGTCGTAGAATATGTTAAACTAAGAACATCGATAAAAAGAACGCCCAAATCTGACTTCGTATGAGGAAGTTATGATTTTTCTAAGATTTAGCATAGCAGTGCACAACCCGAAATCTGAATTTTAGATCAGTCGATTTTTAGCCGACGGGATCTAAATGAAAGTTGTAGTACTCATAAATACCAACGCGTGGATATAAAGAACGTCGATAATAGAGCTCGTATGCAAAAGTTATGGATGAAGCTTAGTCCCTACTTTTCGAGCGCGGCGAATTCGATACAGTTTTGTAAATCCGAGATAGAATGAGAATTAGCCAACGAGGTCTAAATGAAAGTTGAAGATCTCATTAATAGGAACTCAACGGTAAAAAGACAGACAAAAATGGAGCTCGTATGCAAAAGTTATGGACGAAGCTTAGTCCCTACTTTTCGAGCGCGACGAATTTGATACAGTTTTGTAAATCCGAGATAGAATGAGAATTAGCCAACGAGGTCTAAATGAAAGTTGAAGATCTCATTAATAGGAACTCAACAGTAAAAAGACAGACAAAAACGGAGCTCGTATGCAAAGTTACGGACGAAGCTTGGAGACTACTTTACTATACACTTTCTATAAATACAAGGGTGAACTCCTCATATTTTCTTCACACCATAAGCCTTTCTTTCTCTCTCTAACTTCTCTCTAGCCTCCCTAAACCCCTCCCAAGTCTACGGAACCTCCCTAGCACGAGAAGAGAGCCCCGGAGCGCCCGACGGCTCCGAGAAGAAAAGCTTTCGGCTCGGAAACGCTGCTCCAGCGAAACCCGGTTTTTAATAAAAATCCGCTGTAAGTGAGCTACGCCTATAGTATATTTAATATAGATTTTATTTAATTATAGTAACATTGTTAGGACCTTAAAATAATTATTTAGGCTATTATTATGAGTTATATTGAGTGTTATTTAACGCTTATATAATAGTAATAATAGCTAGACTATTAAATTAGTCTCGTCAAGCGTTAGACTAAACTCTAGTGGTAATGATATTAGGTTTCGTCAAGGGATAATTGTTTTAAGAGTAACGAAGTGCTGTCCGAGTGCCGACTCACCACCTTTCAAGTGAGTGCATGGTCCCTTTCATCTTACACATAGATATGAAGTATTTTACGTGCTATGTGTGCATATTATCTGAATACTTGCTGTCTATGTTGGATGAACGTTTTATACATGTTTTAAAGGATTTAAACTGTATACGTATTTTATATATACGAATATGTTGGGTATGAGATGGGTAGATGAATGATGAGAGATAGAAGATGACGTGAGTATATATTGGCAGCTATAGACTTAGTGCCTATGAGACGAACACCGGTAGCTATGGACTTAGTACCTTTTAGACGTTGGTAGCTATGGATTTAGTACCTGTTGGGAATTGGTAGCTATGGACTTAGTACCTATTAGTTAGACGCTGGTAGCTAAGGATTTAGTACCTGTAGGAATTGGTAGCTATGGACTTAGTACCTGTTGAACATTGGTAGCTATGGACTTAGTACCTATTAGATAAAGACTGGTAGCTATGGATTTAGTACCCGATGAATAGACTATAGCAGCTATGGAATTAGTGCTTTATGAACGAACATTGGCAGCTATGGATTTAGTGCCGGTCCCATAACCCTGGAAGTAAGGGACTTCGGAATAAATGAATGCAGGATAGATGACTCTTAGGTTAAATCCTTAAAGAGTAAAGAAGATAATAGGGATGGGTAATTGGGTTGATTGTTTGATTGAACATAATAATTATATTATTGTGGGTTGAAAACCCTATGTACTCACCAGGTTTCCCAACCTGACCCACTCAGTTTATGTATATCACAGGTGACGAAGTGAAGTGACATTACACTGAGAGATTTAAAAGAGATGTAGATCACTAGTGTAAATCATTGTAAGTTCTGTTTATGCTTATGTTTCGGTATTAACGATGACATCCCAAACATTTTTAAATGAAATAAATACGTTTCTTCGAAAATGTTTTAATAACGTATTTACCATGTTTTTCTGGGAACAAATTCCGCAACCTTTTTATAAAATGAAGTACTCTGATTTTTATAAAGCATAAACAAAATCGGTCTTTTTTTGGCCATGATTTTGAGGATGTCACATCTATGAACACAATTACGAATTTATCCAGGAAGGGACGACATACTCGGTTCATCAAGTCCATGAACACCGCTGGAGCATTTGTCAATCCGAAGGGCATTACTACGAACTCGTAGTGACCATAACGTGTTCGGAAAGCCGTTTTAGGGATGTCTCCTTCCAGCACTCTCAGTTGGTGATAACCAGATCTTAGATTGATCTTTGAGAAGTAGCTTGCTCCCTGCAGTTGGTCGAACATATCGTCTATGCGCGGTAGGGGATATCGGTTCTTGATCGTCAGTTTGTTCAGCTCCCGATAATCGATGCACATGCGAAAGGATCCGTCCTTCTTTTTCACGAATAGGACTGGTGCTCCCCATGGTGAGAAGCTCGGTCTGATGAATCCCTTGCTCAGCAGCTCGTTTAATTGACTGGACAGTTCCTGCATCTCGGCTGGGGCTAAACGGTAAGGCGACTTTGCTACTGGGGTAGCTCCGGGGATTAAGTCGATTCTGAACTCAACTTGGCGTTCTGGTGGAATTCCTGGAAGATCTTCTAGGAAAATACATGGGAAGTTGCAGACTTCTGGAATGTCTTTAATGTTCTTTGGTTCTTGTTTATGGTCTACTACGTGGGCCAGAAAGGCATGGTATTCCTTACGAAGATATTTTTGTGCCTTAACACAGGAGATGATTTGTAAACTTGAACTAGGTTTGTCACCATAAATGACAAGGGTTTCGCCTTTTGGCAGATTGAGGCGAACGGCCCTTTCGTGACAAAGTATATCGGCATGGTGAAGGCTCAACCAGTCCATACCGATGATGACATCGAAACTTCTTATCGAGATGGGCATAAGATCGACTCGAAACAAGTACTCGCTTAAATTTAGTGTGCATCCTACGTACAAATCGCTTGTGTTTTCTGTTTTACCGTTTGCCATTTCTACAGTGAATATTTTATTGAGTGGTTGGGGTTTTTGACTAAGTAGGTGTTTGAATTTATGACTCACAAAACTTCTCTCCGCACCGCAGTCAAAGAGTATGCATGCATAAATGTTGTTGAGTAGAAACGTACCCGTAACCACCGTGGGGTCTGCTATCGCTTCATTCTGCCCTATTGTCAGCACTCTCCCCACACCGTCAACGTTCCTTGTCTTGGGGCAGTCCCTTTTGAAGTGCCCAGTTTCTCCACACCCATAACATGCCTGGCTTATCCCAGTACCAGGAACTTGAGTGACTGGTCGCGCTGGCGCCTTACAGAAACGGGCTGTGTGCCCTTTCTTGTCGCAGTTCTTACAGTGCCTCTCGCGGCAATTACCGTGGTGATGGTAGTTGCACTTGCTGCACTTGGGTAGATTCCCCGCATATGGTTTTGTTGGCGCAGGGGTAGCAGGAGTTGTGGTGGGGGTAGTAGCAGCATGAACCGCAACCATTTGTTTCTTTGAAGGTTCTTGCGAAGTTTGCCCCTTTCTCTTGTTCCAGAATTTCTTCTTCTTGTTGTTGTTGGCATTGATCTCGTTGTTGCTGTTCCCTTTGGTTGGTTCAGCCATGATAGTCGTGACTCCTTGACAGACACCATGATCAATGAGAGATTACGCTAGTTCCTTGGCGCTGGCGAAGGTCATGGGTTTGGAAGCTAACACACTTCCTCGAAGTTGGGGTGATAGTCCCCAGATGTATCTCTCGACCTTTTGGCTTTCCAGGATTAACATCCTTGGGCAAAGTGTTATTAAGTCACTGAACCTGTTGGTGTAACCTGCTATGTCCGAGCCTACCATCAAAAGGCTCCACAGTTCCTGTTCAAGCTTCTGAATCTCGCCTCTTGGGCAGTATTCTTGAAGGAGCATTCGTTTCAAGTTTTCCCAACCCATGGAGTTCGCCACCACTAGGGTTAGTGTCTGGACGTGGCCGTTCCACCATGTCAGGGCGCGTTCAGAGAAAGTAAAAGCAGCAAACTTTACTTTGCTTTCTTCAGGGCATGCGCAGATTTCGAATAACAACTTCCGTTTTCTCTATCCATTGAGATAGAGCCAATACTCCCCCAGTCCCATAAAAGGGAATAGGTCTTCCGTTGGTGAAGTCTTTGTAAGTGCATACCCCTGAACGGCCTTGACCTTGGCCATTTGTAAAGCTGTTTGTTCCTCCCCCCGATCCGTTGTTGCTCATTTGAGCCATCGCTGCGGTTACAGCAGCGGTTACAGCAGTCTGGAACATAACGGCATCCATAGTTTGAGGAGGTGGTGGAGGTGGTGTTGAAGTTGAGTTTATGCGTGTTGATCTACGAGGAGGCATGTTCTGGTAGAGAAAATAAGAATGAATACTATAAGTTTCTAATGTTTTGATAATCGTGTGTTAGTTGTATTTTGTAATTTGTTTTTTACTTTAGTTTATGGTTTCAAGGTAGGCATAGTAATTTTTGTTAACACCCATAAGTTCCGAGAGGTATACAAAGAAGTACTTTCATATTCATATATATAGGTCACACCTGAGGTGTGTTACATTGCGCTTCTTGTTTGGAAAATTGACCTACCTAGAGGTCTTCTATTATAGATACAAAAGGAAATAAGGGAAAAACTTTTATCCGAAATCCTATTTTATAACAAAATTGTTGGGGTTTGAACAAGCTCTACTTGCGGCGTGTTGCACGTTTGGAGCTAGATTCGGCATCCGACTGCTTGACTCCCATCAAGCGCCTCTCGAGATCTGCTTGTTGTTCCTTCATTTCCCTTATTTCTGTTAGTGTCGTTATCATCTGGTTCTGAAGCGTCCCTGTGTAGATTTGGGTATTCTCATGTAGTCCTTCCAAACGACGGATGTCTGCGGCGTTACCTTGAGTAGCTGCATTGACTTCGCGAACTCTGGCTGCTTGCCTGTCCGTCTCGTAGTTCTGGGTAGCTATAGCGTTCACAATAACAGGAAGTGCTCGATCAGCTGAGCCTCCCCCACTGACATTGTAAAAATCTCGGCACATGCCGAAAGGAGGGCGTACACCTTGCTGGCGGCTCCAGTAGTAGAGGTGGCTTCCCCACATGGGAATGGGTCTCGGTTGATATGGTCTAATTTCGGGAGGATGAGGGATGGGAGGGTCGATTACTTCCAGCTCGGAGTCCGTTCCACTAGAAATTTCCTCAACCTCTTCGTCGACTTCGAATTCCTCTCCGACTTCGACTTCGAATTCTTCTTCGATAACCCCTTCGGGTTCTTTCTCGGCCTCTTCTTCGATTTCCTCTGGGTCTTCCTCCGGGTCTTCTTCTATCCAACCGCCGTTGCCTTGGTTTGGGTAGTAGGGATCTCCTGGTAAATGGAATCCGGCCATTTGTCTGTACTAGGATAGAGGTATGAGAATTTTATAAGAAAAGAAATTTCTATTTAACGACTTACTATTTTTAACTATATTTTTACGGAGCACAAATATTTTATTGTACAACTATTTTTAGCAATACTCCTATAGTATTTCAAATTGGCGAATCTAAAATAATTTGTATTTGGTAAGTTTTTGGCTTGTTGTCCACTATGACCATTCCTCGACGTACGTTGGTCAAATCCATGATAAATATAGTTGATCAGGCTATATTTATTCTCGACCTGATTACATACCCCGAGGCTCAATCGTAGTGTCGTAACTTGCCTTAATACTTTTTAGAAAACTTGTCATGATACGAGATTAATGCATGCTAGTAAAATTGTATATTTTTAAAAGGAAGTATATTGTTCATGAAAACGTTTTGTCAGAGGGTTTTTGGTCCCCTTTGCATTTATAGTTTGTATATCTTATGTGGTTCGATATACTTAGTTCACTATAAACAATGCTCTGATACCAATCTGTCACACCCCCAAACCAGAATGGCGGAAACATTCGAGGGTGGATGACTTCACATAGTATCACAACAATTGAATATTGTAAAGAAAGTAACACAACCATCATATATATAATGAAAACGTATAATGTGGCGTTATACATATTAGCAAAAGAATATTACAATATGATGATAAATGTTCGATAATAAAACATCCTTAGTGTTCCTTTACCAAATGCTGGTGGTTACATGTATCACTGATTCCCTGAGAAATACAAGTGGTTTCGAAAAAGTGTCAACAATTAAGTTGGTGAGTTCATAAGTGTTTTGCATTGAAAAGTATGTCCTTTTTGGTAGTAAATCGATGAACGAGGTTTTCAGAAAATCCAATATTTTCTATAAATGGTTTGAAAAGTTTCCAGAGTTGGAGTGCGTTAGTATGTTCCATACTTGAATAAAAACGATAAACTTTGTGCTAAAAATAAAGTGGAAAACTGAATGCATATATGAATCTCGTAAATCAAACTTGTTTTTATACTTTTATGTGAGTTTTATAACCATACTATTGACACTGACGGTCTGTAACAACATTCTTCAGGTGTTGTAGTGTTATGACATTTGTCACCCCAGACCTGCCGGTCTAACTATAGCTAATAGTTTAGGTGCGGGGTTGTCAATCCCGTATAGATCTA
The DNA here is from genome assembly GCF_002870075.4 of Lactuca sativa. NCBI lineage: Eukaryota > Viridiplantae > Streptophyta > Magnoliopsida > Asterales > Asteraceae > Lactuca > Lactuca sativa. The sequence goes on along the minus strand of NC_056631.2, from coordinate 216,555,814 downwards.
TACACAAGTATCACGCTCTCTCTCTAAGAGATTATGGTATATAATACAGGACTTGAAATGCATACATACGAGTACGTTGAAGTTTGAATATCTCACATTACTTGGTATAAACAGATTTACGATGATAAAGACTTTACTTCATTTGAAAGTATTTCATTTGTCAAGATGTATATGTAAAATGTATGAATAACTTGTTAACTATACTCATTATAGTTTCTCAAAAGTATGTTTCCATTTAGTAAGAATAACTTGGTGATATAATAGCCCTCTAAACATAAAGATGTTTGTATCAATACCCTATAAGATAGATATTATAATTATGTTTATAAAAACGATATTTTGACTTGTAATGTACTTGTATTCCCCCCCTAAAACATGAAAAGAATTGAAAAGTAGGGGCATGAACTCACTCGTTTGGTTTGAAGAGAGAGAGGCTAGAGTTGAGCAGAACTTCGACCGCGGAAAGTTGCGTCTTCGGGCTCTTCGGGGATCTCTGCAGCGTAGATCTTTTGTCGGGAGCTCGAGTGCGGAAACCGAGGGCGTCGGGATGATCTCTAGGGCTTAGAAGTTTGGGAGAGTGACTGAGGATTTGAGAATGTGTGCAAAAACTCGAAGCTTAACCTCTCTATTTATAGGCTGGAAACTCCTCGTACGCGGGGCGTACTTCGGTTACGCGGGGCGTAACAATGCGTCATGGCTTACGACTCCGGTCTAGCTAAGCGTAGAGGTGCAGCCGATGGGACTCGACCCTGGGTCTAGCATGCGGGGCGTACTCCCATATTACGCGGGGCGTAATCCCGGCTCCCGTCTTCTAAATTCCGTAACTTTCGCGTACGGGCTCCGTTTTTCGCGTTCTTTATATCCACGCGTAGGTGAGATTATGCTCTACAACTTTCATTTAGACTCCGTCGGCTAGTTTTGACTTTATTTTTAATGATATATTTTTAATAGGCCGGGACTCCTAAAGTCCGTTAAAAATTCATAGTTTCTTTGTTCGACGTCGGTTTTCGTTTGTCTTTTTATCAATTTGCTCCTATTGTGGAGATCTTCAACTCTCATTTAGGTTGCGTTAGCTAATTAACACTCGATCTTCAATTCGAGTTTTTAGCCCTCTACTACTGTTACGAAACCTTGAAAATTCGTAACTTCTTCATACGAGCTCCAAATTGGGCGATCTTTTTATGTATGTTTACAGTTTAGCGAACTCTACATCTTTTGTTTAGATACTTAAGGCAAAAATGCGTTTTATCGAGATTTCTCTTTTTACGTTAAATAGCGTTTTAACGGCGTGTTTTAAATATACGAGTGGTTATAATTTCTTCAATATAACCCGGTTTTGAACGTTCTTTATGTTTTTGGAAACCTTGGCACGATATCTAAAACTTGATGCATCCCAACTTAGATATTCAAACACTTTATTTTTGAGGTTAATTTAGTTGATTCCAAATAGTTTTCGTTGTATTTGACATTCGAGCGTTACACTGCTTTTGGAAAAATATAGGGTTGTCACAGATGCCTCTGAAAATTTCGTTGGTTAGCAAAAGGGTTCATCTCCTCATATTCGCCCCTTCCTCCCGCGTTGGAATCTGTCTCAGTCTCCTCTTCTCGCACCTCTCTTAATAGTTCGAGCTCTCGAATCCTTTGTTGAAGGCGCTCTATCTCAACATCCCGTGGGTCTCTCAGTTCTCCAGCGTTGCCTCCGTCGGCGTCTCTACGAGGTTGATTGCGAGGGCGTCCACGTCCGACCATTTGCAATACCTGTGCTCTGATACCAAATGATGCAAACAGTACTCAAATGGTCAAGAATCACAAATGCAAACAGAAAAGGTCTCGTTCCTTTCTATTCATCAACAATAAAAAGATCCTCCCAACACAAATAACAAATACGATACTTATGACAAGCTCCAAAGTCCGGCCTAATCAAATGACATCAAAAGAAGATAAAGCCTAATCCCTAATTAATAGGTCTTTTAAAATTAAGATAAACCAATCTAAAAATAAAAATCAAATTATTAAAATGTGAGATATTGCCCAAAATCAGCAACGTGAGTTGCCTCTGCATCGGCATCATATTTGTTGCTCTGGTCTACAATTTGGGCTTTGGTTGTGTCCGGACATTGTGGACAACACACAACCATCAACCAACGGGTTTCGTATTTGTTGTGAATGGAGATTATGGATGTTTGTATTCATGTTCAAAGATGTGTGATTTGTCAGGGCAAATATGTTTTTGAATTTTGAAAAAAGTTATGTTGCTCATTGATAGGTTTGGCCTCAATGTTTGCTAGCATTGAAAGATTTGATGAAAATGATTACAAGAAAATGTAATTTGGCTTTTGGGAGGCTAGTCTCTCAAGGCTTTTGCCCGATTGAGTCATGTACAATGATGCCTACTAATTAACATAAGACTTCTATTTATAGATAATAACCTAAAGGCCTTTAACCCATGCATTAACCTTGCTTCCTCTTATCAACTTGGTCAAATATTAAAAAAAAGAATAATAATACTCACTATTTCACATTTCACAAAGTTGCCATCACATTTTAGTTGCGCCATTAAAGTGTGACGATTCTCCTCTCATTACGAACAATATTGATATTGCTTCTTAATACAAGATTTATTGAATTTGGACCACCATACATGAATGGAATCTAGAAGTAATGCTGACATCTTCAAGTATTTCAATGTTTTTTCTCCACTTCCAATGCTTCAATTCCAACATCAAAATCTTTAACTTTGTCACCTCATCATGTTCTTCTATATCGAGACTTTCAATAACCAAATTAACAAGCACTTTTCTTTTACACTTGGTGTGTGGATTGGATTTTTCATCGTAATGGTAGCATAAACATTGAGCCTTATTCTGCTATCGAATTTTCACCAATCGTCTTATTCTTTTTGGAACAGTTGGGCCTTGACGTTCCCGATCAATGAAATTTAAGTCTTGCAACTTTGAATCCATAAAGTTTCATTAAGTTTGATTCCGATTCATATCACGCTTAAGGGGTGTCTGATATTCATTTTAAAATGACTTTTGGTCTTTTAACTTTTCCAAAAAGTCTAAAAGATATTTGGCAAATGAAAAAGTTCTTTTAAAACAACTTTTTGCCATGAACAAAAAATAGTTTTTTCAAAAGTTATGAAATCTCATTTTTTTGTGACTTTTGGCTTTTAACTCTTAAAAGTTTTAAAAGTTAAGCCAAACACATTTTAAACACATTCTTTTAGAAAAAGTTGTTTTACAAAAAGTCCTTTTTATAAAAAAGACTTTTAAGTCTAAAAAGGAATCACAAACACATCCTAATTATTGTTTCTAGACTCTAAACAAAATCAATTTTTATCAACCTTTTTAGTGGCTTCATCTTCCTCACCCTTTACCAACAAACTAGATATAGGGGTGACAACTCTCGACCCAACCCGTAACCCGACACTGACCCAACCCGAAAATAAACGAGTTTGGGTTGAGATTTTGGACCCGACAACCCACCAACCCGTTTATTTTATGGGTTGGGTTGGGTTATCTGTTTGGGTTCGCGGGTTAACTCGTCAACCCGTATATATATATATATATATATATATATATATATATATATATATATATATATATATATATATATATAGGTTAGATTATTTTGTTTTCACTATCTATTGTGTGCATGTATGATTGATTCTGGACTAATCATTTTAGTTATTTTAAGAAAGTAACTAATGCATATTAAATGTTGAAGATGTAATTAATGCATATATCTATTATATCTTCAACATGTAATATGCATTAATTACTTTCTTAAAATAACTAAAATGATTGGTCCATAATTAATCATACATACATACAATATATATATATATATATATATATATATATATATATATATATATATATATATATATATATATATATATATATATAGGGAAATGATCAAATGAGAACACCTAAAAGGTTATAAGGGCATAAAAGGAATTTTACATTATAATTAATTATGGATAATTTATGAGTAGTTAATTAATTCCTAAAATCATGGGATTTAATATGATTCATAGATTTTTTACCCAAATATTAGGAACTTATATAATCTATTTTTAATTAACAAAATCAATAAAATAATTTTAAAATTTTTTTTTAGCATAATTTAAAAAAAAAAAGTTTTTTTTTTGCTCTAAGTTTTTTTTACCAACCACATCAAAAATACTGACGCATTAATCATTTTATCCGAATATTAGTAATCATGCATGAATAAATATATATTTGTAGTCATATATGAAGCCGGTAATAATCTTGAACGAATAGATGAATTAATTTATATTCATAAATGAATAAAACACAATTAAATAAACATCACCATAAATGAAAACATTTAAATATGAATTGCTTCAATTATTAATGAATATACATTTAATCTTCTGAATACATTTAAATAAACATTTAATCACTAATGAATACACATTTTGTCATAAATGAATAGAAAAGACTGTTAAGAGACAAAGAAATTCTAATATGGTATCGGCTTTGGCTTCCTCGGTTAAAGAGATTGATTCATTGTGGATCTCCGATGGGTCATAGAGGCGTGGTAGTCCGACGATGATTTTTCTCAGACTACATTAATCTTTTGTGTCACCCAACTTCCCTTTTCCATAGCATTCTTTCAATGTGTATATTTTTGTCTGATCAAGCTATTGTATTTGTATCAACATACAAACCCAATATTTATAAATGAATAAGACATGAGTGAAAAAAAATAATGAAATATAATAAGCCAATCTATGATATTTAGTGTTCATAACTGAATAAGGTGTTAGTTAAAAAAAGAGTTCAACGTCTTAAGCCAATTTTATTTATTCATTGATGAATAGATGAATGAACAAATTCACATGTCTTGTCTTTTGACCCAATAAACAAACCTGATGAATAGATGAATGAACAAATTCACATGTCTTGTCTTTTGACCCAATAAACAAACCTGGTGTTCGTAATTTGATTGCAGGAAACTATAAAAAAAATTGAACTTTAAGTGCAATATCCTTTAAATTTCCTGAGAGGAAAAGAAAACAAGAGACCATCATTCCAATCCTAATCCTAAAATGAGTTCATTGTGGCATTTTATCAAACACCAAATGGGAAAAAAAAACTCTAAGTAAATTGAATGAATAATGAACTCTAACATATACCAAAAATCGTATTAGGGCTTCGTAAACACAAACTCTAAGTAAATGACTGGAATTGCAAGGAAACTCACATGGATTAGTGGAATTAGTCGAAGGTAAATGCGATTCTAAATTTTCGATTATGAAAGTAATCAGAAGATGATATCGCAAGATAAGAACACCATCCTCTTAACCCATCCACTTACCTGCCACCAAACGGAGCAAAACATCGCCAAGGGCTCGCTATCTCCACTGTTGCTGCTCACTTTGCTGATTTCTTTGTCCCATCGAAACCCCTCCTTCCCACTGGTTGAACCTCTGGCACTTCTCCCCTTCCCCGATCGAGCAAAACCTCTGAAAACCTCGCCCGCTTTGAAGCTATTGCTGCTTGCGACGCTTGGAATTCGCTCCTCGCAGCCGAACGATAAGAGGGAAGCCTTGCTGATTAACTCACCTTCCCCTTTGGCCTCGATGAACCCCCGGAGACTCCTTCCTCTTTGCGAATCAACTGACGAAATCGTGCCTGCGAGACTTCTCGTTTCCTTCTCGCCGTCCTCGATTCGACTCCCTTCATTCATCTGCTTTGTCACCTTCGTTCCATGTACTGGAAGCTTTCGTTCATTCCTTTATTTGCCCGATCAAAACAAGAGATGGGGAATTAAAAAGCCCTAACCATTTCTTGCTCACATAACTCCATCACCGCTGCTTCTCCCTCCTCCTTCTCGATCTCACTCTGAATCCTCGTGTACTCTCATCTGTTTCACATTTTTAGAAGCTCTGGTGGTTTATAGATAAGGGAGGCGAGGAAGCGTTCCCTAGGTATAGAGAGAGAGAGAGAGACGACAAATTAAAAGGAAAGATATCAGTGTGTGAGAAGTTATAGAAAGTAAATAAACATTCAACTACTATTATACCATTTTCATCATTAAAAGTTACACTTTAATACCAATAATTTCCAGAATTTACATCAATGGTCCGTCTGATAATAGCCTTAGATTTGAATATTTATATGGTCTAGATCTGTTCTCGCGTTCTCAATCTTTTAGGTGTTCTCATTTGATCCTACTCCTATATATATATATATATATATATATATATATATATATATATATATATATATAAATTTAATTATTAATGAAATTTGATTTCAATCCATATTTGTAATATTCTGTATCATTGTATTCCTTCCGTATTCGTATGTGATTAATCTGCATTTGTGGTTCGTTAATCAGAAAAAGAAAAAAATACATGACTTTATTTTCTTTAGTCACGAATGAAGAACACATCCACTATCTATGAATGTTTTTATTTTTTATTTTTATTTGGATGTTATTGACTTTATGAATTTATGTTGAAAGCCTTTTTTTATGTTAATCACTTTAACCATTTTATGAATTTAAGTTGAAAAAACCTCATTTTTTAGAATGTGTTGCTTATTTATTAAACGAGTTATATGAGTTAGGTTTGACCTAATAACTTGTGAACCCGCGAACCCATATACTTAAACGGGTTATATGGGTTGGGTTGAGTTGAGGTTTCAAAACCACCAACCCGTGACCCGCCAACCCGTCAACCCACATATTATATGGGTTGGGTTGGGTTTATGTTTTCTGACCTGCCAACCCGACAACCCATGACCCGCCAACCCGAACCCAATTCAATTGTCAGGCCTAACTAGATACCTCAAACCTCATTTTTTTTTTTGTGTGAAGGAACTTTTCTGAAATCAAAGTTTGACAAAACGAACAACATTAGAGCACTTCAGGTACATCAACCTGTTAGAGAAACAACATTAGAGCACTTCAGGTCCATCAACCTGTTAGAGAAATAACAGTTGATATTTTGAAGACTATTGAGTTTGACAAAAGATTTTGTTATATCATATCTTACCGAAGAACTCAAGGATGCGAAAGTATCGGCAAATTTGTATAAAGATGTGATAGAAGTACTTGAATAAGAGAAAAATGATCATGAATATTATACGCAATATTAGATTGTGATTTTGAGTTTATATATAAGATGTAATTTTTTAATTATCAATCCAATCGTACTATCATTGAACTTTTTCAAGTTATTGCAATATATTTTGATTACATGTTTTATGAAAATGTTATCTAATATACAAATGGTACTAACAAAATATACAAATGCCAATTTAGTAGAACAATGTATAGACAAGACAAACATATTTCATAAAAAAACGTTGCTAAGATAATAACAACGATAATAAGTTTGGCGCTGAGAATCGTTCACCTAAAAAATACACTCGGTTTGAAATGACAACATGAGATTAACCTCCTTCAAATTATGTTCTTTCAATCTGAATTAACGTTACCAACAACATATATTCGGTCCTCATGCTTGCATTCACGATTAAACATTCTTCAAATTATGTTCGGTTCAATCTAACGATAATGTTGTCGGAAAACTATATTTGGTGTCGAGAATGTATATTGAATGTCACAAACTGTTCATATCCTATCGTGAGTCAAAATGAATTTTCTTTGTCGATGATTATGTGTTGTGGACTTGTTACTGTTTGATTCCGGTAAATTTATGTTCGATGTCCACGATTTGAACTTATATCACTTGCCATTTTCAAACGAACAATATTATCACCAACAAATACGTATATGTTTCCTCGCCTAAGCAATCCATCAAAGTTGCCTATGAAATTGACAATGTGAGGATACTTATATTCGGTGTTGGGAACATATGTGAATACCACATACTATTCATCTGCTAGCTTGAACAATCCATCTAACTTCTCTATGAGATTGCTATTTTTAGAGGAAATTTATATTCGGTGCCAAAAATCCTCCTTAATAAATGAAGGTTTTTTTGCCACATGTCAACCTCTCATTAATTTTGACACTTGTCATTTTGTGGTATTTTAGAAATAAGTATTATCCACTTGTCAATTTTTGGTTTATTTCAATTTTTATAATTAAAGTCATATACTTATATATGTAAAGTATTAAATATGATATATGTGATATTAAATTGCAATAAATATGTATCTTCTTTATTTTAAAGTTATACATTAAAAAATATTTTATGTTTACACTTTAATGTTTAATTTTTTTTTAAATCAACCCGTGTAATACACGGGTTTCACACCTAGTATATTAGAAAGCAAACCCCAAATTTGACAGCAATTGCAAATTACTACCATTTTTCAACATATGATAATTGCTAAACAAAATATTCCATAAAATGTTTAGAAAAACATGCTCACCCAATGTCAACAAACATCGAAACAATTTAAATATTCTTAATTTGTTTCCACTATTTTATATTTATCATTTGTCATTTTCAAATGGGCAAGATTATCGAGAAATACATCTATGTTCCTCGCTTGAGCAATCTATCAAACTTTCTTATGAGACTCTTTTCATCAGTACCAATGAGACAAAAATGAGGAAACATAGATATGTCATATAGCTACCTCTTGCTCCATTAAAAATATCAATGTTGTTCAATTTTGATGCCTTCATATACACATATTGCCTCCATAACGAAGAACATCACTGATTATGACGTTTCATCTAAGCCAAAAAATACAAATCAACAACCAATAAACTATAAACATACACAAAATCAATAATATACTTAAAAATCTTACGATAATCGCAGTAAGCATTATTTATTTGTTGGGGTTTCGATACGAAATAAAATATTGTTTTTCAAAAAAACCGGCAACGGGAGACTTTAAAAATAACAAGTTTATTTTTAGTTCATAACAAAACCAAACCATCATGGATCCATTTATAGATGTTAGAATGAAATAAAACCAACCATAAGATGTTTTAGAGATAACCTTTGAAGCCTTTGAACCCCCTTGGTTTTGGGGTGTTGATGAAGATAACAAAAGATCAAAGTGTATGATCTTCTCTACAAGTATCCACCATCAAGAGTAAGACACTTGGAATGCTAGTTCCTTCTTGTATTCTTGAGCGTCAAAAGTTTTTAAGTGCTTAACTCAATTAAGCTGTAACATCCATAAAAATCATGTCAAATTTGAAATTTTAAAAACATTTAAAAATCATTAAGTTATTACAATTTATTTTCAAAATAGTATCATATCGGAGTTCCCAGAAATCAGGAACATAAAACCGAGGAAGTGTACGGTCACGCCTTCGCCTTCCCACGATCATCCGAAGTACCTGAAACAATAATCGATAAATGTAAGCTCGAAGGCTTAGTGAGTCACCCCAAAATACCAATGCCATACATATATAACCATATCATATACTCCCTCCGTCCCAAATTAATAGTCTAGTTTTGACTTTTGAAGTCTTTTTTCTTCAACTTTGACCTTAAATATTTTTATTTGTGTTATATATTACGTGATAAAACTTATAACAATGAAAAAACATTTAAAATACAATCCATTGATATATTTTGCGTCAATTGTTATCTATCAAACACATAAATATTTAAGATCAAAGTTGAAGAAAAAAAACTTCAAAAATCAAAATTGGACTATCAATTTGGGACAAAGGTAGTAACATATAAGCAAACAACATGCATAATGAGCCTTCAGCCTGACTGGACTGCCTCGTAGGCCTTCAGCCTATTTGGACCGCTCCCCGAGCCTTCGGCACGTCTGGACCGCCTCACAGGGCCTATAGCCTATCCGGACCGCTCACTGGGCCTTCGTCCTAACTAAACCCCTTTGCAGGACCTTTAGTTTATCCGGACCGCCCTGGGTACGTTGGCCTTCAGCACAAAGCAGGACCGCCTCAACCCAACCCCCAATCAACAAACATGTGCACATATCATACATTTCATACATCTCGTACGCTAACATATATAACAGTCAAACCGATCTAACCGATCACTAATCATAGGAACATCTTATTACCAGGATACAGACCTAACCGGTCACTAACATAACATATCACCATCCTAACTACCAGGATGTAAATCAATAAGCATATCATGAAATAAACCCGGATACAATCTGAAGGGCCGACATTGGTGCCTTAGACTGTAACATCCATAAATTTTACGCCAAATTTAAACTTTTTCAATCATAAATAAAAACCAAATAGCATTGTTTACAAAATGTTTTCAAATCATTTTTCCATCAGAGTGTCCCAAAATCATAACATAAGGATGAGGAGCGGTACGGTCACGCCTTCGCCTTTCCATGATCTCCTGAAGTACTTGAAATAATAAACTGAAAACTGTAAGCCCGAGGGCTTAGTGAGCTACCCCCAAAATACCAATACCACACTGACAATACCATATCAATAATAATCAATCAATCATCATGCATACTGGGCCATTGACCTGACTGGATCGCCCTGCTGGGCCTACAGTCTGTCTGAATCTATCCCGAGCCTTCGGCATGACTGGTCCGCCATGTGGGCCTACAGTCTCCCTGGACCGCTCACAGGGTATATTGGCCTTCAACACAAAGCAAGACCGCCTTAACCCAACCACCAGAAAATAACCATGTGCGCATACTATCATATACAGGCATATACAAACATCAAACATATCTGTCACGCTGATCATCAATCATAAAATTCTCCTGTAACTAGAGTACCGACCTAGCAGGTCACTACATACCAATCCCTACGGATCATAAGAGCATAACATACTGTCTACCCCGATTCCGATCTAACAGATCATAACCACATGGAGCATACCATAACAATAACAACTAAAGGGCCGGCCTTGGTGCCGTAGACCCTATCGATATAGTAGGGATAACTCACCTCGCAGATGTCGACACGAAAGGTAAACTCCAACTCTTGGATCACTTGACACAAGTTCCACCACCTATTATCATAGTACATTATACTCATAAGTCCTTAACCTTATAAGGTACTCCATAACCCACTAGTCAACCCATGGTCAAAGTCAAAGTCCTCAGTCAAGGCCAACAATCCATGTTGACATTAACTCACCGAGTACCCTTGGCTACTCGCCAAGTTCCTTGAAGTACATTCCAACTCGCCGAGTCATCGGAGTGACTTGTTAAGTCCCTTTGATTCTCGATCAAACTTAAGGTCACCCGTCGAGTTCCCTCCTTGCAACTCGATGGATACACACTCTTACATGTCTCAAAGAAAACTCATCCGACTCGCCGAGTTGTTCTTCAACTCGTCGAGTCTTATGGCGATCTTCATCGGACTCGCCGGGTTGTTCATCCAACTCGTCGAGTTAACGGCCATCTTCATGTGACTTGCCGAGTCACTTTGCGATTCGCCGAGTCCATTCAGTCCCTTTCCTCCATACAGACATATTTTGAGCCATGCAACAGTTCCAACTCATAGATCCAAGCTTCTAGGGCATGCTTATCACGTAAAGTTGCAAACTTTATGTGCATGCATGACTATAAAGGCTCTAAATGTCTATTCCAAGTTCTTAATGGAACTTCATGCTCAAGAGGGACCTTAATCACAACCAAGACTGTGACTTTATGCTTCTAGAATCCAAGTTACAACTTCAGATCTAGCCCATAGCTCATCATACCAATTTGAAAACCCATAAAAAGCCCTAGAAACTCAACAAAAGAGAAAAAAGGAAGTAAGAATGGCACTTTGATACCTCCAAAGGATGCTAGCTGAGGTAAATCCTGCTTCCCACTCCTTCCTTGCTTTCAATCTCCTCTGCACTCTTAGCTTCTTCCTCCAAGATCCTCTTTTCCAAGCTTCAAACACCTCACCAAGGAACACACACACAAATTAGGGTTTTAAGGGGGCTATCAAAGATTGTAAAGAGGCCAAATGAGGCTAATGCTCCTTTAAATAGAGGTGCAAACCCCGAGATTTAAGGTTTCCACTGCCAGCTCCTACTCGCCGAATCCAACATGGACTCGTCGAACAGGTCGCTTAATACGCGATCCCACCTCGCTGCTACTCGACGAGTAGGTCAACCAACTCGTCGAGTAGAGCTTAACTCAATGAATCTTATTTAAGCAATACCTGAGAATCGGGGCGTTACATAGACCCTGTTGATATAGTGAGAATAACTCACCTCGCAATGTCGATCTCAACTAATGAATCGAACTCCCGAATCACTGTCTCGCCAAAAATCCCATACTATCCAAATAATAAACACTATGTCAAAACATGGAATATAAATCTTGAACAAGGGTCCGCATAGTCCATTTTGTCCTTTTCTCTTTATTGGGCCAAGGCCCAATTACCAAATCCATGATCTTAAAAGCCCATATAACCAAAGCCCATTAATGGCCTAAATTTCCCAATTTGGGCCTAACTCCCTGATTGGGCCTCATTATAGGGCCCCTTATCAAAACTGGCCCAACCTCAATTATTCAGAGGACCCAATAAGGCCCAAGTCCAATTAGTCCAAAAGTGGCCCAATCCCGAAGCCCAATTTGTCAAATGCCCAACAGAGGACGTACGTTGGGCATACTCCTCTGGTACGCTGGGCGTACGTGGGGTTTTGCCAAAACCCTAATAAGTGCTTAATGGACTAAGCACTTAAAGCCATATTTCAGATCCAACGACCAAAAGTGTCTTAGAGCCATAAAGTCTTGAACTTTATTACTTTGGACGTCCAGAAAGCTCTTAATTCATGGTCTTAATCCATTAAGACCTCTCTACTCCATGCATGGGACAACTTAAGTTATTGGGACCTCATTCTTATCTCTTAGGACCTCTTCAAGGGTCTGAAAGGACAACTTATCTTGTCCAAATCATATCATGCACCAATTTGGGGACTTTTGGGACAAGATTGGTTCCGTACAGCTAGAATAGCTAGATCTATATCATGCAAGCATAAAGTTTGAAGCTTTTTACCTTCTGGAGCTTCTAGGGCACCAAACAACTTCAGATCTACAAGCTTGATCTCCTTCTCCAACACCTTGATGCTACACCTTCTTCTCCAACTACTCAAAATACACTCTATAAGCTCATACACCCAAGGAAATGATTAGGGTTTAGGGAAAACGACTCTAAAAGTGGAGGCTGAGGTAAGGGAGGGTTATGAGCTCATAAGGCTGTTTATATAGCACCCAAACCCTAAATATTAGGATTTCCACTTGACGTGAGTATGCCCAGCGTACTAGGGCGCGTCTAGTACGCTCAGGGTACCCTTATGTACGCTTAGCGTACTCCCTTGATCCCAAACTTGCAACTTTAGCCCTTAGACTTCTCATGGGTAAACTCTTCTAACCCCCATGGACTACAATGACAAAATAATAATAGATGAGAGGATTCGGAAATACCTGCAAAATATCGGGATGTTACATAAGCACTAAAGGGAACAACTCAAGAGGTTTTCTAAACACCAAAGTAAAGCACCAAACTTCAAAGGTTTGGAGCTCCTTCATACTCACAGTTTTAGAGATAAGAAGAAGGGAAGAAAGAAGATCAAAAACTTGCACATTTCTCACACATAAGATACTCTTATATAGTTTATGAAAGGTAAGGCCTAACCATTAAAATAATCTAAAGTAGTGGTAGCCTTTACAATCATGGGAGACAAAAGGTGGAAGGTTGATAAACAACCTCCCAAACCTTTACTAACTTTCGGCCCATGCCTCTTTAAAAGAAAGATTGTTTACTTTTTATAAACTACAAGTTTATAAGATATAAACTTTGTCTTTAGGTAAAAGACAAAAGAATTCAACTAGTCCAAAAGGTTGTGCATGATTTATTAATTCATATCATATGAAATAATAACTAGTAATACTCTCTTATAATTATTATTTTCACAAAACAATAATTATTCCCTAATTAAAAATACAAGAATTGATATTATTTATTAATAATCACATTAATAATAAATATACAAAATGTGCCAACTTGATAAAGGTATGACCCTATAGGATCATATATTATTAGCAATATCACTCCATAATGATTCTTGGGGATATAGATCCAACAATCTCCCACTTGCACAAGATTCATTATAGAGTGACATAGACAGTAGCTGACGTCTAGCAACAGGCTACTGCCCCTAACAACATATGAAGGGTGTCATCTCATCAACAACCAATTCCAGGAGCTCTAAGCTGCAAATGTTACTAAAGGTGTGGTATCTATTATTCCTTTGTCTCATACATCATGTCTAACATGAGATATGAGCTAATTCTTGGTCCCATGAGCTCTCTTGTGAGTTTGGGCAGCTCCAGGAGTTTGAGGTGTTATATCTCTATTTCTTAGAGGTGTTAGATGCATAAAAATGTCTCCTTGGTGATAATTATGAGCCTATGCATGAAAAAAGACCCTTAATGAGAGACTTGTTGGATAAGAGTAGATGTTGGGCTCCATTAGGCATGCTAAGGCATAAAGTTGCCAACTTTATGTCTTAGAATCCTATTTTTGTCGAGATTTGGAAATTTGGGTATAGGGTTGTAAGGAATAAGCACTTAATGGCTTAAGGTGGTATTCAGCATAGTACACAAGGCGTACCAAAGTGTACGCAGCGCGTACTGGCTTGCAGACTAGTACGCTGAGTGTACACCCTTTAGTGGGCTTTTGGAGTTTGGTTGGTCTTGGACTTTTAGGCTTTAGCTAGTTAGTGGGCTTTGGCCTGTTTAGGGTAGATGGGATTCATATTTTTGTTGTGGGCCATTAGCGACTCAAATTAGGCCTTGGGGCCTAATAAGGGGGTTAAGGGTCAAGGTTGGTTAATCCCATTATGGGTGTGGTGATTGGGCCCTACCATTAGGAGCTTGGATGGAAATCTAGGCCTATGGCTATGCCTTTTTTTTCCATTTCCTAATTAGGTGTAATGCATGTGTTTCCGGGCTTGCCACTTTTAGCAATATAATAGTCTAGGTTAACCTTTGTAACCCGTTTTGAAGTAATAAGATTGTATTATTTGAGTATTATGTGTTTTGTGCTTAATTGCTTAATTATGTGGTTTGATTAATTAAGAATAAAAATAAGCGTCAAAATTTAAGTGTAAAATAAACTTAATAACTTTGATTTATGTTGTAGTAGTTGAAACGAGGTTTCCGAATATATATAGAACGCCCAAATCTGACTTCGTATGAGGAAGTTATGATTTATCGAAGTTTCGGCTTAGCAATATGCAGCCGAAATACTCGATTTGAGATCGAACGGTTTTTAGCCGAAGCAATCTAAACGAGGATCGAAGGTCTCGTTGTTGGTATCGAAGCGATAAAAAGCTAGGTGAGAACGGACGTCAAACGAAGAAGTTATGAATTTATAACGAAGTTTTTCTGTCGCGGCCTATTAAAAATAAATAATAAAAATAAAGTCAAAATTAGCCGACGGAGTCTAAACGAAAGTTGTAGAGCATAGTCTCACCTTCGCGTGGATATAAAGAACGTCGAAAACAGAGTTCGTATGAAGAAGATATGAATTTCCGAAGTTTATTTAATATTTTGTATTTAAATTTAATTGGAAATTCGGAAGCATTATCCGAAGGAGTCACCGATTTGATCCGAGGTACGCCCCGCGTACACCGAGGGATGTCGACACTCGCACTCGAGCACTTCGGATGCGTAAGCAATGACGTTTTGGGCAATACGTCCCGCGTACTCCGAGGCTCCAGCCTCCTATAAATAGAATCTGAAGGCAGCCGATTCTTTTGTTCATTTTCTCTCTTCTCTCTCCCGTTTTGCATCGTTTTGCGTGCAAGAAATACCCCGAAGCCCCGGTATCATACTCGAGCCCCGAGGCAAGTCCCGAGATCCCGAAGATCCCGAGAAGCGCGGTTTCCGAGTCGAAGCTTTGCCCGCGAGAAGCTCGATTTTTGTGAAGATCTTCTAGATCTGCTGTGGATTACTACTTCTGCAAGTCGTAGTGCTGTCCGATCATCTTCTGATCAAGTGAGTGTATACTAACTTTCATAAACACGATAATAATACAAGTTTGGTCCGAGTGTATTAAGTGTATTGTTGTTTATAAGTAAGAGTGTGTAGTTACCTTCTTCTAACACATAAATATTAAGTATTTTCTATAAAATACGTGCTATGTGTATAGTATATTGTTGTTTATATGTGTGAATGTGTATTCACTCTCTTCTATCTCATAGATATGATTTATTTTCTATGAGATATGTGCTATGTGTGTGTGTGCCTCATCTGTTATGTGGATTATGTGTTGATTAAAGTATGCTATACAAGTTTTCAAAACTATGTATAAAAATGTATATTTTATCTACTAATATGTTGGGTAGAACATGGGTAGATAGTTGGTGTGTAATAAACAGATGAGAGACCTCGTTGTTGTTTGATTGAGTCATCTAGCGGAGTTTAGATGACGACCACTGGCTATTCTAGACAGTCTTGTGGAAACATTAGCAGGTTCGCCACCTGTAGGTGTTAATGAACTTGGGTGTTCATTCGCTGCACTCCATCCCCCTCATGGTTGCCTTATTTGACTTATATTGCTGAGGTACCCCCGAAGCATGTGTTGTCGCCCCGATGAAATATTCTTAGACTAGGTCCCTTGTGTTAGTTGTTTTAGGGACATAAAGTGAGAATAACGGGAATGGGTAATTGGGTTATTATTGGTTGGTGAAAATTAAATATGATATTTATTGTGGGTTGAAAACCCTATATGCTCACCAGGCTCCCAAGCCTGACCCTCTCAATTTTAATTGTATTACAGGAAGTGGCGCGAGGGCATGAGATGGATGAACCATCAGTTGTTTTGATTGCAAGTCTGTATATGTTTATATTTGTTGAATGACTTGTAATGTATTCGTTTATGCTTATTGGTCTGTATCGGAACATGACACCCCGAGTTTTGATTATAATGAAAATACATTTCTTTTATGAAATGCTTTGGTAAACATTGTTTTATCATGTTTTGTTTTTGGGAACAAATTCCGCAACTCTTTCAAATCAAAAGGATTTACTCTGAAAATATTTTAAAAGCATAAATGAAAAATCGGTCTTTTCTGGCCGAGATTTTGGGGATGTCACATTAGGGGAATTTGTGTATGTTTAGTGTGGGATCTTTCGGATTGGTAGTCGAGTAGTTAGTTTTTTTCAACAGATCGAGGTGAGTTTTCTCACCAGGTTCATGGTTCGAAGGCACCAAGCCCATTTCTTATTACATAGAAAGTTGTTGACTTTTGTGATGCTTGTATGGAAGACCATGGGGGTAGCCCATGACACTTGGGTGTAAGATCGAGATTTGGCACTCGGCTTTGCAAGGAAAGACCATGGAGGTAGCCCATGACACTCATATGTAAGACCAGGATCTGAACCTCGACATTGTGAGCAAATACCATGGGGAAGGACTCGACTAAGCTTTTGCTTACATGTTTACTTTTTAGTATGTGATATGATTGTTAACTCACTAAGCTTTTGCTTACAGTTTATAATTGTGGTTTCAGGTACTTCTGGTACTAAGGGGAATGACTCGACTTGATGGCGCAACATTCACTCCTCACAAGTTATCCGCAATTTGACATTTTACTCTGATGATTTGACATTATTATTAATAAATAGTTTTGGAACAATGTGACAATTGTAACTTTTGTGTTTATTTAAAATGAAAATTTTGATCATGGTTTTTGGGCTATTACATCAACAAACACTGAAACAATTTAAATATTCTTAACTTGTTTACACTATTTTATATTTATCATTTTTCATTTTCAAATTGGCAAGATTATCATCGAGAAATACATTTATGTTCCTCGCTTGAGCAATTTATCACATTTCCTTATGAGGCTCTTTTCATCAATACCATAAAAACACTTTCCTTAACATTATGATACAAACAAATGTGAAAAAGTTAGCCCAATGAAACAAAAACGAGGGAACATAGATATGTCATATAGCTACCTCTTGCTCCATTAAAACCATATCAATGTTCAATTTTGATGCCTTCATGTATACATATTGCTTCCACAAGGAATAATTATTTATTGCCTTCATGTACACATATAGCTTCAATATCAGTGTTGCTTCCACAACACTAATTATGATTTTTGATCTAAACTATAAAATACAAATCAACAACCGATAAACTATAAACATACACAAAATCAATAATATACGTTAAAAATCTTACTATAATCGCAGTAAACATTATTTATTGAACAAATTGTTCAAGATACGTAAGTTATACATGCAAACACGCCGGTTACGATGTAAATGTAGGATCAAAGGCTACCATTAAACGATCGAAAATAACTCGTAACCACAACCAACCGAAGAGCCATCCACAATCGAACGCCACATGGGAAAACAAAAGCGTTTGAAAGACCGTTCTTCCCAAACCGAGCTGAAATTGACATGACGCTACTTAGCCTAAAAACGCTACAAAAAAAAAAAAAAAAAAAAAAAAAAAAAAAAACTCTTAAGCTATATACACAACAAATAAAGATATTGTACTTATTTATTGATAGTTTAATATTGAACTTTTGTTGGAGTTGTTTAAACGTGTGTAGTTCTGGTAGGTGATTATCTTTTGCTGAGTCAATGGTTGCGTCACTCACCGATTCCATTACCGAGTGAACTCGGTATGTAGCTTGTCGTATGAATCGACGGCCAGCCATCATCTCTCCTTATCAAAACAACCCTGCACCCCTTCACAACTCCTCCTTCTCTTTCTCTCTCTAGAAAACCCCAGAGAGAGAACTCAAAATAACAAGGGTAAAAAACCCCCTTTTCATCATATCTCACTGTGAAACAACATCATCTTGTTTCTCTCTATCCAAAAACCGATAAAGATTTCAAAGGAAAAATGGCGCACACAGTGTTCCAGACTGCTCAAATTATGCCAATCAATACCCATCTTGTACCCACCGTCAAAACCTTATCATCAGCGCCGTCGAATCCTCTGTTACCGGTCTCTAATTACCGGGTTCTTCCGTTGTCCCGGAAGGGTTTGATAGTGAAGAATTCTTCGGCTATTGTTGATGGAGATGCTATGGCGGGACTTGAACGTTGTTTCAGGATGTCTCCGTCTTCAACACCGGAGTGCCCGCCGTCTTCCTCTTCGGCGCCGTCCCATGGACCGGTTATGAAGGGAGGACAATACGGTGCGTTTGGTGGAGTGACTCTGGAGAAATCTAAACTTGATATGACTCAGAAACAAACCAAGTCTAGTCCAGAGGTTTGTGTTTCTATTCAGTTTCGTAATTTTGTGCCCCATTCTATTTGATGATCATTAGGAAGCCTTCGTGGTTCCAATATTATAGTTTCGTTTATTAGAATCGACAGAGCTAATTTGAACCCTATTTGGGAATTGGGAATATACATAATAGTACAGTAATCTCAGTTTCTGATATGCATCGAGTATGACGAAAAAGTGATACCCTTGTTTCTTCTTCAGCTTGCAATCGGAGGAGGTGGGGGCAATATCGGAAAGAGCATCAATTTTGGTGGTGGTGATGGCGGTGATGATGATGGTGATGATGATGATTACTTCGATGAATTTGATGATGGTGATGAAGGGGATGAAGGTGGACTCTTTAGGAGACGGATTATTTTCCCAGAGGTTCTGAATCAAATCTATAGCTTTTGATTTCTTCTTTTTTGGCTTTAACTTATATGATTCATGATTGAATATCATATAAATTCTGGCAGTTATTTGATCGGAAATTTCTTGAAGCTGTATTGAATGAGTGGTCAAAGACGATGATGGATTTGCCATCTGGACTCCGGCAAGCCTATGAAATGGTAAATGATTTTCATAATTAGGTTTTGTTTAGTTGAATGGAATGGAATGGAATGAACCATTCCATTCCTTCCATGATTCCATCATACCAAACATAACCTTAACTGAATCATAATCTTTAATGTGTGTAATGGTGAAATTAGGGTTTGGTGAGCTCAGCCCAATTGGTAAGATATATAGCAATCAATGCAAGGCCAACAACTGCAAGGTTTATCTCGCGTTCGCTTCCTCAATCGTTGTCTAGGGGATTCATTGGCAGGTAAATTTACGGAAGTGCCCCTGTCAGTTGGGGGTTTCTCAGTGTTTGTTTCCATCATATTCTGTTTGTCTCAACATAGGCACATTCTTCTGTAATTCTGTCATACTTGCATTCAAATTGATAACTGAAAAGCCTTTTGTCGAAAGGGAGGAAGTTAGAGGATAATTATGGGGTTATTTTGGTAATTTGTTCAATGGAAGTATGGAGGGTAATGTGAGGAAACTTGATGACCTTTAAGTTTTGATGATACTAATAGAAACCTGTTTGTATAATAAGAGCACTAAGGCCTTGTTTGGTACTTAGTCTTTTGTTTAATGTTTGCATTCAAAATTTGTGATTTCTATTTATCTGACAATAAAACTAAAAGGGTTTTGGAAAGTCTTAACTTTTTTTTTCCAAAAAATAAGATGAAATTTCAAAATCATTAGTTAACATCATGGTTTTAAAGTCAAATAGTCTGTACATGTTTTTGCTTTATTAAACCAATTTACAAGTTCTAAAATCAAGAATTCAATTTACAAGGGCTGTTTACAAATCATGTAACTTATAAGATATAGTTTCATCTTCTATATAAATGTAAACAACAAATAACCCATGTGTATTCCCTTTTCTTTTAAATTCCTCTTATTTATCCCCTTCTACACGTAATCATGCAAATCTTTATTTTTATGATCCTCTAAAATATTCATACTTGTAAACATAAACATTAAAACAAAACCTTTTCTTAAAAGATTAAACATCACTACATCAGATCATTTGCTTAATTTGTATTCAATGTTACTTTTGTTCATATCTTATTTTGTTAGTTTTTCAGTATTTGTATTATCTCCAGTTAATCTGAAATAAAAATGTTTTAAACAGAATGATTGCAGATCCTGCATTTTTATATCGAATCCTCTTAGAACAAGCAGCAACAATCGGTTCTTCCGTTTTATACGAGGTGAAAAATCGGAAAGAAAGGTACCAAAAATCACATAATATCATTATCATTGTATGATTTTTTAAATTAATTTGTTATATATGTTTTTTATAGGATAAAGGAGGAATGGGATCTTGCTCTGATTAATGTGCTTACTGTAACCGCATGCAATGCGATGGTTGTTTGGTCACTTGCTCCATGTCGTTCATATGGAAACACTTTTCGGTTTGATTTGCAAAACACTTTGCAGAAATTACCAAATAATGTTTTTGAAAGAAGTTATCCAATGAGGGAATTTGACATGCAAAAAAGACTCCATTCTTTCTTTTACAAGGCTGCAGAGTTGTGTATGGTTGGCTTGACAGCTGGCGCACTCCAAGGTGGTTTGTCAAATCTTGTTGCTTCCAAAAAAAAAGCAAGGTAATGTCACTTTTTAATCATTTTGAGTTGAATATCTTAAACTTGTGATTGATTGATTTGATTTTTTTTTTTTGTTAGATTATCTTTGACAATTCCAAGTGTGAGTACGAATGCATTAGGGTATGGTGCGTTTCTTGGAGTTTATGCAAACTTGCGTTATCAGCTTCTAAGTGGATTTGATAGAGCCATGGTCACTCAGTTTGATGTCATTGGAGTTGGATTGTTTTTTAGCACAGCCTTAAGGTATTCTAATCATTCAAAATTAGTTCGGAAGATTTTTTAATTAATTTAAAATAAAATAAATGCAGAATCATGAATGCACAATTAGGAGAGACATCAAGGCTAGCATGGCTAGGGGTGGAGGTGGACCCACTAGCCCATTCAGACGACTTGCTCAAACAAGCTTACAACAGACCATCTGAATCCAACAACACTTCTTCACCAAAATGGTTCTTATCCAAAAACGCAGTCACTTCAGGGCTCGGACTTCTAGGGTTCAACCAGGGTCAAAGTCAAACCTCCGGTGAGGGTGAGGCGGCACCACCACCACCTAAGGCCAGGAGAAAGAGAATTGTGAGGAAAAAGGTGACGACTTGAGTTGGATGGGTGGTTGAGTTTGGTGATCAATTTTGTAGGGTGACATGGCTTGGCTGACTTATGATGATGATCCAGCTGGCAAAAATGAAGGTTTTCTTTTGACATTGACATGATGATGATGATGAGAATTGATAAAGAAGAAACTGGAATTATTTATGATTGATATGCTTCTTGTTATTACTTACACCAGTAAAGATTTTATGGAATTTTGTGCACCCTGTTCCTCTCCTCATTTATGGCTTTTTTACTTTTGGGAGTTTTCTGTAAACTCAAAACTCAAGTTGTGAGTGTTAATTGTTAAACAAATAAGAGATTTCTCGTAGGAAAGAAAAGAAACCACCCTTTTAGTCCATTTATGATTCCTAATGTTTGCATATGTTTATTGTTTGTTGATTTGGACATGGGTATTGTTTGGGATTTCTTACTTAAAACAATTTCTACTTTTTTTTTTTTTTTTCTTTTAGTAGAAGAGCAACTTATGTGCTACAAAACTAAAAATTTTAAAAAAAATGTATGAATTATCTTATGTGGTATCACAATAACTTGATGAGTTGTTTTTTTGTTTGACTAATTAGGATTATACATGGTAAATTACCAAAAAAGATATTTAATATTATTGACGAAGAAAAAGAAAACAAAGCTTCAAAACTGTGATTTATAGTAAATTCGTTTTCGCCTATCAACAAGGGTAAATTCGTTCTCACCTATATACATGGGTAAGAGTAATCACCTATATGCATGGGTAAGAGTAAATTCGTTTTCACCTATCAAAAAGTACAAGTTAGTATTGGCTTTATCTCACTTGTTGTGGTTTTTATAAATTGCTATAAACAATTTTCTTTTCAAAAATAAAAAATCCAAAGTGCAATTCTCTAAGGTTGGATAAGATTCAAATTTAGTCTTATAATTGGATAACGTATAGAGCTAGATTTGTTAGATTACGTTGGTTTTATCTAATGTATTGCTAGCTCGTTTTAATATATTTCTGCCGATAAAAAAAAAACCTATCAACAAGAAGTTTCAAATGGGTTAGAAATGTACAATTTATAGAAATATGTCTATTTAATTAAGTTATGTGTAACGTCCTAAAAATACTAAGTAAAAATTTTATTTTTCAATCACTAAAAACTAATCATTTATTTGTTCAAAAGACAATTAGAGTATAATATGTTCTAGATATCAGCGTGAAATCATAAATCGACTGTGCAAAATAAAATGCGAAGGGATGCATTGCAATCAATCCAGGCCATTTCCTTTAGAACCATAAGTACCTGAAAACATTTAAACATAAAACTGTAAGTACAAAGCTTAACGAGTTCCTCAAAATACTATATACCATACATAACATACAAATGTGTGAATGTTGTGGTCCTCCCACAGTCTTACAGTTATTCACTGTTGCAGTCCCCTACAGTCTTTGTTGCTATGGTCCTCCCATAGTCTTCCGTATGGGTGTCATGGTCATCCCATGGTATTTCATGCAGTTGCTATGGTCCTCCCATGGTCTTTCATACAAGAGTCATGGTCCTCTCATGGTCTATCATGCTAAAGTTACAAAGATAGTCCAACAACCTATATAGTATAGCGAGAAGACTCACCTGAACTACTCATCAAAAGCTCACCAACATAATATCTAACCCATGCTACCTAATGCCAAAATGAGACCAATCCTTAGACAAAAACTCAATCCTACTCAACTTTGACGAAAAGTCAAATTGGTCAAAAGTCAACAGTCAACGGTTAACAATCAGCCACCATGTTGTGGGCAACTACTAACCATGCCGTGGTAGCCATCCGAAAAACAGTCACATAGAAACATGCCGCCACGCCGTGGGCACATCTAGACAAAACAGATGCGTTGCATCGCGTTACAACGTTGTGAGCCATCCTTGTCCACACTGTGGTTTTCAGCTAGGAATACATTTTTTCCTTAAGAGCTTAATCTGTTAAGATAATCCTTAATACTTTCCAAAAAGATTCTTTGCATAAGAAAGGACCATAAAAATCATGACTTTATGTCCAATGCATGTCTCACCCAAAACTAGGTCAAAATGGTAAGAAATGAAGTCAAAACTTCATGCATGACATCACACAACTTGTGAGTCCAGATCTGAAACTGTTGACGTATCTCACCTGAAGAAACTTCAAAGGATAACAGATCCGTCAACTCAGGAACTGTTGGGTTTTGAGCATAACATCATTCCTATGGTGTACATGCCACCCTAATTGCCTTGGATCTAGATTTTTCTAATTTGAACATACAACTATGAATACCAAAGCAATAACCCTATAACTAGCATACATATATCGGAAATCACATATTTTAGGGTTCGAAACTTTACCTCACTTGTTATATTGTAATAACAAGAATTCCTTGACCTTTGAAAGTTTAGTGCCCTAAGTGTTGCATCACTAATGGAGTCACAAACATCACTAGCAACAAGGAAGAACAAGAGAGAGAGAGAGAGAGAGGAGGCTTCAAAAGTCGGATAGGGTTCCTTCTAAAGGCATCGGCCGATTTTGAGAGCCATTGGGGCTCCTTTTATAGTTGAGGATTACTAGGGTTTTCAACTTGGAAACCCTAATTCCCTTTCTTAGGCCGTAAGCAACATATGGACTCCTATTTGTCAAGCCTTCGACGAAATCTTTATAGACTCACATATAGATTTCGTCCACCTTACACCAATAAGGACGATGAGCCCAAACTATAAGTATTACTGATTTACATAATCAGTCTCCGCTTATTTAATCAGTCTCTTTTGATTACCAAATTAATTCCAAATTAATTTCTGATCAATACTAATTAAATAATATGATTTTTCAATTAATATATTATTCTTATAATATATTATTCATCCGTGCCTATGGAATCTGCTATATAATATACTCCACAAAAATTGTTAGGGATTCATCGCTATGAAATTTGCTAGGGAGTCATCACCACGAAATTTGCTAGGGAGTCATCACCACATAATTGCTAGGGATTCAGCACCACGGAATTTGCTAGGGATCTACAACCACAAAATTTGCTAGGGATCTACAACCACGAAATTTGCTAGGGATCCACAACTACGGAATTTGCTAGGGATTCATCACCATGAAATTTACTAGAGATTCACCACCACCGAATTTGTTAGGGATTCACCACCACGACATTTGTTAGGGATTCATCACCATGAAATTTGTTAGGTATTCATCACCACGGATTTTGCTAGGGATTAACTACAACAAAATTTGTTATGGAATAACTACCACAAAATTTGTGATGGAATCCTACAACGGAATACACGACGGAATACCATCTACAACGGATTTCATTCTGTTGTCACATTTGCGACATAATGATTGTTTCCCTAGCAAACCCTCGATACCAGGTTTTTTGGGACAAAAATTGGCCCTCGCAAATTCCATCGTTATTCATCTTTTGCAACGGAATTTTAGCTTTTCGCAACAGATTCCTTTCATAAAAAAATCGTGTTTTTCTTGTAGTGGCCGCCTTTCCTTTGACAACACCTAAAGGCCAGATACGCCTTTTTGGTCATGCTAAGAAGATCAGTGTTTCCCAATTTAATTAATTACATGTACAAACCTTTGCACATTTAGTTTAATTAACTTTTACAACAATCATAACGTACATGTATGTTCCTTTCATGTTCCATATTCAATATTATTGGCTATATGTTTTACGTTTGTAACCTACGTTGACAACGTTAATTCTGGTCTTTTTACTTTATGTTCCGGATAAAATTGATCCCTCGATCAAGTCCTAACTAGAAATCTCTTAAGAAAAGACGAGAAATCGTTTAGATTCGAGGCGAAAGCCTTCCCCGCCGTTATAGAGTTCTTCTGCTCTAATCTCCGAAATCGAAGGACTTCATACAGGCTGAGGACTTAGTATTGATTCATGCAAAGATGCTCCTCTAAAGCTGGAATAAGGGATTGCCCACTTCACCGCCCCGAAGAGCAATGTCTCTGTTGTTTTGCGCGCCTACGGAGAGAGACTCAAAAAGTACCTACGCTCAATCAAAAGAAAGGTGGATTAAGTGATGTTAGTTTGTTATATTTGTCCGCTTAAGCTCTCCCTCCATTTGTTTCTTTAACTTTGCAAGCTCTCTTTACTAACATTCCATGAATCTCACTCACTATAGCTCATGTGTCCTACTCACTATAGATTACGTACCCAACTCATTACGGATTCACCACGGAACTCCTCTATGATCGATTCTCTTAGTTCGTGGATATCTTGGGATGTTGAGGATGCACCTTATGTTGTCTTGAATCTCCTTTTCCCCTTTTCCCAACCCCTCTAGTTCTTGAACCTTCTCCTAATTAAACGAACCTGTTGTAATGCCACTTGTTATGCTTGTCATGAATTTGTTTCTACAAGTTCACTGTACGACACTTAGTACTCATTCCAAATCAACCTAACTCGAGCCTTTATGTCAAACAAGGCAAAGCAAGCAAGTAAACCAAGTATGAACAACTCAAGAACTAAATGAGAATTATAATCCCTCTATTACTCTTCAAGTGCTTATATAGGAGAGAACTACATTGTCTACTCAAAATAAGATATGTATACAAACAAATTACAAGTAACTATCTATTTATAGTAGACAACAAATAAATGGAAACTGTTCTAGAAAATTATGTTCTAAATATTTACAAGAAAGTTTCTAGACAACTTTTGCCATTTTATCCTTCCATCATCTTCTTGATATTTCTTGAAGGTTCATGATCCTTGTAGAATTTTCCAACATCTAATTGACTTTGCATAACTAACATTCTCTTGTAGTCATGTAGATATGTAAATCGTATACCATATTTATGCTCACATTTCTTATGTCTAATCTATGTAGCATCAAAAAAAGGTTTCATTTGTGTCACTAACATGAGCCAATAGTGCCTTCAAGTCGCCACCAAAATTACTATTTTCTCCCTTCAACCCCTCACCAGACACAAAGACATGAACTTGATTTCTAACCTCAATCCAACTACACCCCGGTTGCTTCAATCCTCTTCTCTCTTTCAACTTCTCCCTCACTCTCTCCACCACCTCCCACCGTCCTGCCGCCGCATTCACATTCGACAACATCACAAAACCCGAACCCTTCTCCGGTTCAATCTCCGCCAGCTTCTCCGCCACAACTTCCGCCACCTTCAAATCACCCCCCGCACGACAACCATCGAGCAAAGCACCCCACACCCCCGCATTACCACCCATTTTCATCTCCTCCACCATCTGTAAGGTGGTTTCCGGCCGCCCTGCTCTTCCAAGCAAGTCCACCATACAACCATAATGCTCCGGCAACGGATCAATCGAGTACTTTTTAACCATCGATTCAAAAACCCTAAACCCTTCATCCACCAAACCACCATGGCTACACGCAGATAAAACACCGATGAACGTGACCTCATCCGGGATAACTCCGGCGACCTCCATAGCCTCCATTACCTTCACCGCCTCTTTCCCGTATCCATTCAAAGCATACCCATCGATTAAAGAATTCCACGACACGACATCTGTCCGTGTAGTATAACAAAATACCCGTTTTGCCCTTGACATGTGACCACATTTTGCGTACATAGTAATCAAAGAGTTTATCACATATATGTCTTCTTCATAACCTGTCTTCAAAACTATCTGATGAACTTGTGTCCCCAAATGTAAAGATGCTAAATTTGCGGATGAGCTTAAAGTTGAAGCATATGTAGATTCATCTGGTTTATAACCATTTTGTAACATTAAACCAAAATACTTGAATGCATCAATGTAAAACCCATTATGGGTAAAACCCGAGATTAAGGAATTCCAAGTGACTATGTTCTTGTGTTCTGTTTTGTTGAAGAAATCAAGGGCTTTATCCATTTGATTATCTTGACCATAACCTGCAATCATGGTGTTCCAAGAAACCACGTCTTTTTTCACCATCTTTTTGAAAAGATCGAGGGCTTCCTCCATGATTCCGTTTTGAACATAACCCACAATCATCGTGTTCCAACAAACAGTATCTCGATTGTGTACTTGATTGAAGATTTCACGGGCCTCGATGATTCTATTGTTTTGGGCGAATCCTGAGATCATTGCAGTTTGAGCTCCGGTGTTTTTGTATGGCATTTGATCGAGCAGTTGGCGGGCTTGGTCTATGTTACCAATACGTACGTATCCATTGATCATGGTGGTCCACGAGACTGCGTTTTTTTCTGGCATTTGGTTGAATAGGGTTAAAGCTTCATGGATTTGGGAGTTTTGGACGTAAGCTGCTATCATGGCGTTCCATGAGACTGTATTCTTAACTGGCATTTCATCGAACAGTTTCCTGGCGTCCATGATTTGACCGTTTCTACCAAGCCCAGATAAGATTGTGACCCAAGAAATGATATTTGGATTCGGGGTACTCTTGAAGAAACTCCAAGCAGAATCGAAATCACCAATTTGAGAAAACCCATCGACCATTAAGTTCCAGGAAACTACATCTTTGACTGGGATTTGCTCGAAGAACTTTGAAGCTATACTCATTTCTCCAATCTGGGTATAACCTCCAAGCATTGAATTCCAAGAGACTAAATCTTTCACAGGCATTTCATCGAACAGTTGTCTAGCTTCCTTAAGTTTTCTATGATTTACATAGCCTGAAATCATAGCATTCCAACAAGCTGGGTTCGTCTTATCAGGCATTGAATTAAATAAATTTCTCGCCTTTTCAAGCTCCCCGTTCCGAGTATAGCAAGTGATCATCAGAGTCCAGGTGAAAACGTCTCTTTGAGGCATTTGATCAAACAGCTGACGTGCCTTTTCGACTCTGTCATTGTGCAAACAACCCGCAATCATCGTGTTCCAAGAAACAAGATTGCGGCGAGGCATTTTATCGAATAGGTTTAATGCATCTTTAACTCTTCTATTTTTCGCGTAGACAGAGATCATCGAGTTGAATGTCACAGTGTTCCGATGAGTCATTTCGTTGAACAATTTACAGGCTTCTTCGACCCTACCCGTTTTGCCAAACTGGGTTATCTTGCTATTTTGCTGAAAGAGAATGCTCCCATTCTCGACGACAGATTGAATCCTCGCTTTCATGATTGTTGAATACAGGCTCAAATACCAACAATAATATCACATGC
This sequence comes from Lactuca sativa, assembly GCF_002870075.4. Lineage (NCBI taxonomy): Eukaryota > Viridiplantae > Streptophyta > Magnoliopsida > Asterales > Asteraceae > Lactuca > Lactuca sativa. The sequence goes on along the minus strand of NC_056631.2, from coordinate 216,526,760 downwards.
TCAAGACCATCTTGTTGGTCCAATTAGACCCATCCGCAGAAGTGAATCATTTAGTTAGGAGACTTCCTTTGAACAGCATGATTATATGAACTTTAGGTTGAAGGTTGCATGTTTTGCTTTTGACAAAAAAACACCACTCACTAAGGAATGGAATATGGTATCGAGGGGTAATGGAAAAAAGGCATGTTTGGTAAGGAATGGAAAGACCCATCATTGAAGCAATTCCATTCATTCAAAATTTCAAATTACCGTGTTTTCATTTCTTGGGGTACCCCCGTTTTTTTATTCCATTCCCTCCCGATAGTTTTTATTTTCCCAAATTGCCCTCTATCATCTTCTCAAATCGGAAGAAGATGCACGACCTCACTAATAATCAGCATCATATCTTCCAATTATTGAAGAATAGATACCGATTCTACCTTTTGATGGTAATCACAATCTTATTTTCCCTCAAAATGGCATAGCATTAACCAACCATATCATCTCTATAAAATCGATTCCTGTTTAAATGTTAGTAAAAGGGTAACAAGTGATTAAAAAAAAAGTTACATATTAACTAGACTCGATTCTATCCCTGTCAAGTCGTTTTGATATATGTTTTAGAAAGCTAAATATATGAGATAATCAAGTTTAAATGAAATAAAGGTGGAAAACTAGATGTTGGAGCTCATTTGCTTTAAAATTTAGGAAAATGACATAAAAGCCCTTAAGTTTTCACAAAAATATCGGTTTTACTCTTAGACGTGTTTTATGTCTAGTAAAGTCCGAAGTTTTGTTTAATTTGTTCATTTTTACCCTTGTAGCCGGTTTCCAGGCAATCTACCGGTTACCTAATGTCAGTAAAGCCCTTGAATTTTTAAAAATATTCGGATTTATCCTTAAGTTTTTCAAAAATGTTCGGATTTACTCTTACCTTGATTGTTATTATTATTATTATTATTATTATTATTATTACATTTTTAAATGTATAAAAATATTTGATATGTTTTTAATTCATTTTTATACATATTATTATTATTATTATTATTGTTATTATTATTATTATTATTATTAATACATTTTTACATGTATAAAAATATTTTATACACACATTTTTAAATGTATACACATATTTTTACTAATATAAATATAATTTTAAAAATATATATACTTGTATTTAATATCTATATATACATTTGATAGCCCATGTAAACCTGTAGAAATGTATTTATACATATTTATATGGTTTTTGCAAAATCAACAATTGACGATATTTTTTACTTTATCAAGTTTTTTCTATTCGATTCAACAATTATAGATGAAGATTTAGGGTTTTCAAATGTATATAAATACTAAATACAAGTACATATATTTTTAAAAATATATCTATATTAGTAAAAAAAATATTTTTATACATTTAAAAATGTATGTATAAAATATTTTTATACAATTAAAAATATAATAATAATAATAATAACCAAAATAACAATCAAGGAAATGGTAAATCCGAACATTTTTAAAAAACTTAAGGGTAAATCCGAATATTTTTGAAAATTCAAGGGCTTTACTGACATTAGGTAACAGGTAGGTTACCTGGAAACCGGCTACAAGGGTAAAAATGAACAAATTAAACAAAACTTCGGGCTTTACTAGACATAAAACACGTCCAAGGGTAAAACCGACATTTTTGTGAGAACTTAAGGGCTTTTATGTCATTTTCCCTTAAAATTTTCATCCCTTTATATTGGTATTCATTTAAAGATAATAATATAATTTGTGTATGTGGTCATTTACGATCTTTTTGATAGTTTTTACCTTTTGGGTAAATAAAAGAAATGTCTAATTTTTTTTAATTAATGATACGAGATGTATATATTGAATAACCAAAACACACTGTTGTTTTTTAAAAGAAATCAAAGATTTTAAAAACCCGATCTTTAGAGTTTATGTATAAAAATGGGGGTTTGACTATTAACTTATTAATTTATGGTCTAGAGATGTTAATAAGATATTATTATGTTAGCAAATTCCCAATATTATTTGATAAGTTATTATAAGGGTACATGATAAATTGTTGAATAATAATAAAGTGCACATATGATTCTGTATCATGGTACATAAAACACTCTGGTGTCACAAGGAAGATGTGAACATACAAAAATGGTGGAAGCAAGGTATAATGTGATGAGTAAGTATTCTATCACTCCTTAACACTCTTTCTTCCCATTTCTTTTTCCAATATAAAAACACACACTCACACACTCTTTCCCACACACACAACCAAACCAACTACACTCATTAGTCATTAACCATCATGCACTCTTCCATTCAAATCATCCTCCTATTTACCCTATTATCAAGGGCAAACTTGTCAAATTGCATGAACCTCACAATCATCAACAACTGTCGCGAAACCATCTGGCCGGGTATAACCGCCACCAACACCACCCTCCCAGGTGGCGGTTTCGTCCTAAAACCAGGCGAAACCGTCATCTATGCCGCCCCACCAGGGTGGGGCGGCCGTATATGGGGCAGAACCGGATGCAATTTCGACAAAAATGGCAACGGCACGTGCCAAACCGGATCATGCGGTACAACGCTAACCTGCACCACCCCGGGCACCCCGCCCGCGTCAATTGCCGAATTTACCCTCGGTGACACTGCTTTTTACGATGTTAGCCTTGTGGATGGATTCAACTTGCCACTTACGGTTACACCGATTGAAGGGAAAGGGGAATGTAGCATTGCTGGATGTGATACGGATCTTAGGGTTAACTGCCCACCGGAGCTAAGTTTCCGGTTAGATGGGAAAACAGTTGCATGTCGGAGTGCGTGTAATGTTTTTGATTCCGATGAGTTTTGTTGTAAAGGAATGTACTCAAATCCAGTCACGTGTGTCCCAACAAATTACTCAAAGATTTTCAAAACGGCTTGCCCCGTTGCATATAGCTACGCTTACGATGATCCCACCAGCATTATAACATGTTCAACTACCGATTTTGTCGTCTCATTTTGTTCACCAAGGTATGTGTAAAAATTAAATATCACGTGGCCCACAACTTAAACTTAGCGAATAGCATTCGATTCTTATTTTCTAACTACCATAACACCAAAAAAAAAAAAAACATTATCACCAAATTTTATTTCCATTCCAGCCACACTAAATAATGCATTAATTAAAAACATTATATGTTAATATTCTAATAATAGAGTGGCGTATTCTTTTTAGTCTTACTATTTTTATTGGAACATAACAATTATGATATTTAATTAGTTATATTTCAATTTCTAAATATCTTATGTTATGAAAGCTTTGCTAAACTAGAAGTGACAAATTTACGATGCATATTAAACATTTAGATGCCATGTTTAATATTAAGCTCATACAAAACTTCATGATATAGTTTTTATAACATTTTTTTTTAATTGATATGCTAAGATTTATAAGGGATCCGTTGTATAAAGTATAAACAACCCCACTTGGACTTGTGATTGTTATTATAATATGCAAACAAGAAAATTCGATAAAAACTATTTATCAGTTGACTTTTTTTTTGCCCCACTAATTGCAGGAATCAGACACAACAATGCTCGTATCATGACAATAAACTTGTATGTAACGGGTCAACGAGGTCAAAGTCAACGCCTTACATATGGCTATTTTTCATGTTTTTTTTGCCAATTGTGATTCAAATCCGAATTATATCTTGAAGAGATCATCTGTACAGTATATAATCATGCTACCTAAATTCTATGAACAAAATCAATCTCTGTACAAATATTATCGAGTAAAAAGTTACAACACGATAAATGGATTATGACTTTACTGCTTATCCCGAGTTCTTTCTAATTTTGGAAAGTCATTTGTTTCCTTGTTTTGACTTTTGGCATCTTTGTCATCAAATGGCAACACTGAAACAGGGGCAGCAGGCACTGTGTTCCAACGAGCTTTTAAAAAGCTTTTGAGCTTTATAACCATTTCTTTCCTGAACTCAAGTTCTTGTGTGAAAAGATCAAGTACAAGAAAGGAAAGAACATATTTGAAAGGTATAGTAAGGAGAACCACAGAACCCAATAAAAGTACCATGGCAACTTCCATTGTTATCTGAAAAAAAAAAAAAAAAAAAAAAACTATTTATAGTCTGCATTTTGTAGTTATGCAGGATAGAACAGGTTGTACTGTGTCTGTGTCTGGGACCAAGACTGAGACTGATGTCAATGGAACAAAAGTATCACTTTCCAAAAAAGGAAAGATTGATGAAGTGTATTAAGTATAACTAACCTGTGGTTGACCTGCAAGAAGAATAGTGCGAATTTTTAGAAGAGAAACGTTAATATTTTGCATATATTTTTCCACATCACGCATGGCTTCTTTAACAGCTATGATTTTTTCAATGGTGTTAGAAGGTGGTTGATCACGTATGGTGATTATGCCAAATGTTCTTCCAAGGCGCCCTTGCTCTTTCAACCCCTTCAATACTAACATGCTTGATGCCAAAATTATCAATGTCATTGGGAACACATAAGATAACAAATTCCTGAAACCCAAAATAGCATTATACCTTGTAAGTATGTTTCAACTTATAGAAAGACTTAGCTAAGCATAAAGCTTTACTTATACCATGTATGTAAATACTTTATGCTACAATATTTAATAGGTTTTTACCTGAAGATGAGTGCGTATAAAAATGCAAGAAAAGATGTGGTCAAATGTGGCTCTTCCCAACGTCGAAGTTTTCCAAAGTTTTTTGCAATGAATGTTAAAGGAAGTATGAGCTCCTAAAGTATAAAAAGAAAATGATGAAAGATATTATAAAGATGCTATGAATTTCAATATTTTGACTAAGGTTGCTTTTGTTACATGGGATAAACAATACCACGGGACTAGACAAGCTTTTTAGGGATGTTTTTGATGATGAGGACGAGGAGGGCATTTACGTCTTTTCGCATAGATGTGAGGTCGAAGAGCAAGTCTTGTCTTTAGTTCATTTGTATCGGGTGGGGCAAAAATGTCAACTTTTGTCCCATTGACATCAGTCTTAGTCTTGGTCCCAATAACATAAAACACAGTACAACCTGTTTTGTCATGTCTTGTTCTGCATAACAAATGGGGTCTAAATAAAGTCTAAAAGATATCATAAATTTTAACCTTGAAAAGGTCAATATTACTAGGAATCCCTTCAATCATGGCAGCATCAATTGTAGCTTGTGTCTTTTCAACTTCCGTGTATTTTTCCCGAAATATTTTTGATGCTTTTTCAACCAACATTTTATCCGCAACCACAAGATTTTTACTCAAAACAAGTGCATGTTTCATCAAACTATTCTTCCAAAAAGCAACCGAACTACTAGAACTCCATGATGGATGTCTCATCCACTTCCTTAAATAAACACCTCCATCAATATCAAACACATGACTACTATTATAAGCTCCTTCATTTGAAGATGACTCAATCTTTGTAAATCTTGAAGTCAATTGTCCACCCCAACAATTTACTGCTAAAGTTTGACAAACGATTTCTCCAAAGGGTGCGTTTTGTAAATATGAAAAGAGGACAAGTTTTGTAGGCTCATCTAGGAGTTTTCTACTAAATTGAAGAGCTTGGAGTCTTGCAATGCCATTAATGGCATAAGATGTGGCACGTTTATTGCCCTTTTGAGCACCATAAACATGGTGTATGGATTGATCACCTTCTTTAGGTCCAAAGTCTCGTATGAATTGGTATAAAGAAATGACTTCTTTGACAAAAGCAAACCATACATCTCGCCTCATTTCACCTCCCAAATCAACAAATTCAAGTACCCATGGCTTTAATCTGATAAGTTTGGGAATGTATTTTAGTGAGTTGATGATAAAGATTCTTGATATGTGAAAAAGATGAGTTTTTGAAAGCTTACTCACTCGGGACCAGAGGTAACAGAAATGGCAGAATCAAAAAGATCCGACCCGAATGGGCCGACCCGTGTTTTTTCGACCCGTGACCCGGGTCTTGTAAGATCCATTCTAATAACATCCCCTTGGCCTTTCAATCCAATTGCCTACAAAGGAAAACATAAATAAGAGCAAATTTGTAAGAAAAAAAATTTAAAACTTGTTTTCTTGACTTCCTCTATGAAGTCGTTCTTTCTTTATTAAGTAAAAAAGAAACTCGTATTCATATATAGCTTACAAGATCATGTTATGGAAAAACTAAACAAGGGTAATTTTGTAAAATGTTAGGACATAATGGGAAAGGCTTTATTAAGTCGCTCTTTCTGCATTAAGTCAAAAAGAAAGACTCATATATATATATATATATATATATATATATATATATATATATATATATATATATATATATATATATATATAACTTACAAGATTAAGTAAAAAAGAAACAAGATTAAGTTTTTGTAAAGTGACACAAAATGTACCTCATAGTAAAGTGCTTTGTCAGTGAGTGTTAGTTTTCCAGGCCATGCAATGTTATTTTCCCATTTAAGAACAGGTCTCTTTCTGCTAGATCCAAGGCATAAGATTCTCTCTGTTGAAATATGAGGAGTTCCTTTTGGAAGATATGATTTCCTTCCTTCATACACTCTTAAGAAAAAAAAAATCAATCATCAGTTGCAAAACATCAAGAAAATTATTTGTTTATAATGTGCTAATAAGATCAAAAAGTTGAAGTACAATATTATAATTGGATAGTTTTTTATTCCAAAGAGAAAAGATTGAAGGTGCAATGTGTAATAGAAAGAAACAAAAGCAGGATGTTATAATTATAATACACATATAAACAAAAGCATGTTGCTATTTCTTACTTTAATCAAACTAAAAGTTTTTCTATGTATCGAAAGGTGAACAGTAAAGTAATAGAAAATCATGAGTAATGAATGAAATATTAGCAAGAAGCTCACTTGAGAAGTTCATTGATATATTTGGAAAATGCATGAAATGAGATGCTTCTTTGATCACCAGCAAGAGCCTTGAAAAGATTATGCACTGTTGCCCAATCTGCTAGGCCTGAAATAGCAGGGGCAATTCGGACAAAAGCCTCCTCTCCTACAAGCTTCCTCTTCAATATATATAAAAAAAAAATAAATAACAAGTTACTTAAGCTTTACTTTCCTCTTCAATAGTTTATTCAAATTAAAAAATTAAAACAAGACAAGTAGTGAAAAATGAGGGAAGTATTACGTACAGAAAAGTGAACCTGAAATGAAGCTTTATCTCCAATATTACTCCAAGAATCCTTCTTATTTGCATACGGATGCTCCCATGCAAGCATGGTTATATATACAAGTCTTTGGAATGCTGGATCCTATTGTAATTTGTAACAACAAAGTCAAAGAAAGTCAATATCCCTTTTTAGCTCAAATTATGAAAAGAAAAACTGAGAAATCATAAAGTAAATTGGGCCCACGAACCTTAAGGCAAGGATGAATTTCGGAACTATCTCTTGATAAGAATCTAAAGCAACAATATTCAACCAAATTACGTGCATCATTAGACACGTATTGAGGGACAAGTGCTTTAAAGATTCTTTGCATTTTCTTCCCAGTTAATCCATTCATCCTGCATAGCTTAAACTTCAAAAAGTTACAAACTTTTTTGTTTATTTTTATGAACAATGTCATTAAATAGTAACCAAGTTTCGGATGTGTTACACTTAGGTACCTCGAGTTTCATTTTTGTTCCATTCTCATGAAAGTTTATGCTTTTTGTTACATTTCTATGAAAACTAACATCAAAGTTTGCCTAAATAGATAAATATATAATTTTTCTTTTTCTTATGACATGGAAATTCGATGTCAGTTCCAACTCAATGCAAATAAGTTACAAATTTACATCTTTGTTTTTTAAATAGGTCAACAGAAAATGCTAAAATGTTAGGTGTAATGCAAGAAATAGCAAAGCACTTTCTTGTTTATTTATAAAGCATTTCCTATTAAAAAAATTATACAATGAAAAATCAACCAATTTATATAATTGGGTAGATTTTCATAAGTACAATGAAAGTAGAATATTATCATACACATATAAATGAAAGTTGGTTGCTATTTTTTGAAATTTAGAAGCTTATGCTCACCTGCTAAACTGCTCAATAGAAACAATGGCAGCCAAAGAAAGATCACCGCCGGCTGTTCTGCCATCAACAGTCTGCTCCGCCATGAAGAATTCCTCCATGTCATCCATCTCATATGCGTTTCCCATTTTTGTAGGGTTTTTATCTTGAACATTCTTCACGAGTGGAGATGCCACTTCGCTAAAAAAGTTCGTTGTTTTTGATACCCAAATGTTTAAAGCATCTTGCATCGAACCTTTCACAACATAAATAAAGAAAAACGATAACTGATTGCACAATCAACTGACTTTAAAACGACTGAAATTACCCTCGACTTATTCTCATCAAAATAACTAATTTCAAGAAAACCCACAGTGGAAATCTTGATAACAGATAAATTTAACGAAAACCCACGAAGAAAACAAGATTTTTTTTTCGACTAAAAGAGTGAATTATTCAATTTGAATGAAGAATAAATGATATGGTCAGGACTACTCACTGCGATCGAAGTCATTTAGACGCAATTTCATATCACCAAAAGACTGGCGCATAAGCTTGAAACCATTTTTGTTCTCTGAAGAAGAAGAAGAAGAATTATTGGCACAGGAAACGATCTTACAGAAAGCTTGGTGGTGGTGTTTTGGGATTAAGGAAAAGAGTTGAGGGGTTTTTGAGAAATTTGTTTGCATTTTTTTTGAATTTGATTATGTGAGATGAAAAAAAGGAGTATACTGTTGAAGATTCATATACAGAAGCTTTTTGTTCAGAATAAGGAAATTTGGTTGTCGACAAAGAGAAGAGGGAGTGTTTGTTTTGGTGAGTTCGTTCACATGGTGGTGGTGGGTGGCCAATGGCGGTGTTTAATGATTGGTCCATTTATCGGTATTACTAAAACGGGTCGGGTATGAGTTTAGAGATTTTATGTGGAAATTTTTTGGATTTATATATGAATTTTTTGACCCTACAATTCAAATTTTGTTATGAAAATAACTTCTAGCTTATCCACAAATCTTTAAAAATATGGTGTTTTTTTGGGACAATATGTTATGTTTTTGTAGTTGATGGATAATAATCACCTATTCACAAGTTTAAAAAGTCCCTTTTCTTATTCATTGTTCCTAAAATAAAACACAAATTTGAAACTATGTTATTTGTTTGGATAACAAGAATATCACATGACGTATGCAATAACCACAAATTTCTAAAATGTTATACACTAATATTGGTCACGTGGATAGGTAAATAATTGGGCTACTCGCGACACTAACCAAAAAGAAAGGGTGTCTATGACAAATAACTACGTTTTTTAATAAATATCATATCATAAGATCAATTTGCAAAATTGTTTAGTATTAGGAAATTACTCTCCAATGGCCCACACAACACATTATGGAGGTTCGTAAAAGAGATAATGACTTAAAAGGGTAATATATTTTTCGATTTGTATACATTTATTCATTTATTCATTGAGTTTTTTTCATTCATATTTACATCTTCAACTTGTTAATCTGTATACATCCAATCCTTATGACTAACTACTTAGGTAAGCTGTGAAAAATGACTTAAAAGGGTAATATATTTCTCACTTTGTACACATTTAGTTCTTAATATTTTTTGCATATTTAGTCCATAATATTTTTTGCATATTTAGTCTTTAATATTTTTTTGTTGCAAAATAAGTCATTATTGTTTTTGTACACATTTAGTATTTATGACTAATTTTTTTAGGTTTTTGTCTCATCATCCTACGTGCAAAAATCATTAATGAGGTGTTTGAGGTTGCTGATGTTTATACCATTGTGGCCTCGACTTGTAACAACCCAATTTTTACGTCCAAAAATTTCATTTTTATAAATTACTTTAATTAAAATATTCGTAGGAAAAACATTGACAAATCATAACATCTCATAAAACTATGTATAATGTTTGAAAATCCAAATCATAAAATAGTGATAATGTCAGAGTACAATCCCAAGGAAACTCATAGTGCGGATTCTGGGATGTGTGTATGATGTGCAGCTACTGCGCCGGCTCCTTCCCCTTCGCTGAAGAGGTACCTGAAACAAAACTGAAATTAAACTGTAAGCACAAAGCTTAGTGAGCTCCCCCATCGTACCACATACCATAAAATCACATATCATGCATATACTGTCAAGCATATATGGGTGCCCGACATACCCCTTCGGCCCTTTCGACCGGATAATGCCTAGCATATCTGGGTGATGGCCTCCCCTTCGGTCCTGTCGACCAGATACTGCCTAGCATATCTGGGTGCTTGCCTCCCCTTCGATCCTGTCGATCGGATACTGCCTAGCATATATAGGTGCTGGCCTCCCCTTCGGTCCTGTCGACCGGTAACCGGGGACTATTTCACCCCTACTACTACCACATAATATCATATCACATATATCATAATCTGGCTAGCATGGCTGGGTACTAAACTACCCCTGCGGTCCTATCGACCGATGGCCGGGGACTATTTCATCCCCTTCTATTGTCACATAATATCGTAATATGCTAGCACATAACAGGTAGTAGCAAGCCTATATGAATATCACAAAGACCATCATCTCATATACAACTCCTATTAGTGGGCCGACATTGTGGCCGTAGACCCACCGCTATTGGAAGGTAACTCACCTCGAAAGGTTGATTGCTGAAAAATTGCTCGGCAACTGACTGATTGTTGCTCCGGTAACCCTACGGCTATAATCCCACAAAACACTCAGTTAGAATCTGATATCTACTCTTAAGGTAAAATGACTATTTTACCCCTAACCAAGTCCAAGTCAAAGTCAACTTCCAGTTGACCCGACTTGTCGAGTCCCTAACTCATTACCCGTCCTTATCCACGACTCTACTCGTCGAGTTCAACAACGACTCGACGAGTTCCCCCTTCTTTATGAACATCGAATGAATGTTCATCCGACTCGCCGGGTCGGATGATCAACTTGTTGAGTTCACCTTCCTTTGATAAACAAGTCATGTCCTTGACTCGCCGAGTTGTATGAACAACTCGTTGAGTTCATCTTCAACTGTAAGGAGACTGCCTTGGACTCGCCGAGTCCGTTCTTGCACTCGTTGAGTCCAATGAACTCCATATCTAAGGCTAAGTCCAACATGTTGGGTCACTCCCTTGGACCCTCCAAAAACCCTTCTCGCGCTCAACTGGGTTCCTTCAAACCTTAACAGAAAAGGGGAGTTTCGCCTCGGACTCGCCGAGTCCCAAGAACAACTCGTCTAGTCGGGCATGACAAAGTCTTATTTCTCGATTTCCAGCGTACAACTCTTGACCAAAAGGTAGTTCTAAGCTCCTTCAATCGTTCTAGCACGTAAAGTTACAAACTTTACGTGCATGCATGGGACTTTGAGCTCAAAAGGACATAAAATAAGCTCTTATGATGTATGGGACCTTAGAGGGTGCAAAAGCAACCCCTAACTGCCTTGTGACTCCTTTAATGACTTGATTTTGAAGCCTCAACCCCCAACCATGCTTGCAATCATGGTTGGTTACCAAAAATGGCTTATAAAAGCCCTAAATCTCCCCAAAAAGGGATCTATCAAATGAAAGAGCAAGGTTACAGCTTTATACCTCCAATGAACTGTGGAAGATGCACAAACTCGGTTTCCCCTAGTCTTCACTTTTTTCCTCAATCCTTTCCCTTCCTCCTTATGGTCACAACTAGCAAGATCCACCAAAATGCTTTAGTTCTTCTCAAAAACGGCTAGTGTTTGCTTATGGGGAGTTCTGGAAGCATTGGGGGGGGGGGGGGGAAAGGGAGGCTAAATAAGTGGTTTAAATAGGGTGCAAACCCTTATCTAGGGTTTTGTCCGGACAACGCCTACTCGCCGAGTCTGGACGCGGACTCGTCGAGTAGGTCATTAAACTTCTGTGTCTAATATGCTCCGACTCGACGAGTTGGACCTCAACTCGCCGAGTCCAAGGCCAACATGCAAGATACTAGAATGAAATACATATCAGGAACCAGGTGCTACACGACTGCTTGGTTGTTTAGGTCTTCTAGTTTGGCTTAGCTCTTTTGTTTTGAACGTTATAATTTCTTCATACGATCTCAGATTTTAACGATATTTATGTGAATACGTTAGTATTTGAGTCTACTACAGCTTTCGTTAATATTATTCCCATTAAAAAGTAATATATATTTACTTATAATTTTATAAAAAACGTTCATATATTCATAAAGAAATGGACATAAAGATTATGAGTAAAAATATATTTATGTGTATAAAATAAAGAATGCATGGAGTATGGGCGTTATTCGGGGGCGATCGGCGTCATCAACGAGAACACCACCCCAAGGGTGGCGTGGTCATGGTTGGAACTACGACCGACCACAATTCTCTCTCTTTCTCTCTCTCTCTCTATCTATCTATCTATCTATCTATCTATCTATCTCTCTCTCTCCCTCTCTCTCACATTATAAAAAGCCAAAAAAGTAAATAAGACATGTAATATTTTTTGTGATTTTTATACACATAAATCAAACATAAAATTTACCTTTTTAATTGACACTTTGACCTAAATAATTCACTTAAATTGTTCTAAATTTGTGCTTTCTTCAAATGTCGACTTCTCTTCAATCGTCAGGCTCTACTTTCTACTCCACAACAGTTGATACTTTCTTTCTTCACCATCAGATTTGTCAGTCCTTTCGGTTTTCACTATTTTTTTTTTGTAATGATGTCTAAATGGTTGCTATATATTCACACATTTAAATTCTTTAAAAAGCCATTTGTTTACAACTTGGTTTGTTTTTACTAGTTTCGCTTTTATGTCTAAAATAGTTTCTTGATATTTATTTAATAGGGAAAATGACACAAATGCCCTACGAACTTTTTAGGGTTAGCCCTTTAAATCCCTAAATTAATTTCATGGCTTTATAAGGGCACAAAGTGGTGAGCAACCTGCGTTTTTAGTCCCAATTACCTGAAGTATCAGGTTTAGTGTGCCACATTGTAACATCCGGATTCCCAGGTATATTATTTTATTCTCTTATATTGAATTTTTGGAGAGAAACTCGGCGAGTAGGAGCCCCGACTCGCCGAGTAGGATCGCGATTGGAATGGTCTGATTAATGAGGGACTCGACGAGTCCACGATGTTTAAAGAAACCCTAATTTCTCGGATTTGCGCCCTATTTAAAGGCCCTTATGGCCGTCATTTGTGGCCACCAGTCCAGTGAGAGAAACCCTAGAGTGCTGGAGCGTTTTGAGAGAGATAAGAAGCCATTCTGGACCTTTGAGGTGTTGTTTAGCAAGAAGAAGGAGGTTCTAGCCAAAGGAAAGCAAAGGAGGTTGCTATTCTGAGGATTTGAAGCTAAGACCATTTCATTTGAGGTATTACTTCGACCCTTCTTCTGTTTTGGGAAAGATAGATGGTTTTAGGGTTTCTTGTGCCCTTGTCTAAGTCAATTGGAGGTCCAAATAGTCCCATCTGGTGATGAGACTTTGGATCTGGATCCGTAGAGGTCCAGAGAGCCTTATTCTTCAAGCTTTATGAAGAACAATGGAGGTCATGACCTTGGGTTAGGGTATTTGGGGCTAAATCATCATATATGGTCATATGGTTGTTGCATGTGCATCAAGATTGAGACTTTACGTGATTATAGTGCTTGGAAAAGCCAGATCTATGGTTTAGAGGAACAGATCTGACCTTAGAAGGTCGTTTGAGTGAGTGCATGGCATGTACTCGCCGAGTCCATGGGAGGACTCGACGAGTTGAGTCGGGTTGCCCCGCGACTCGCGATCTGTGTCGACTCGTGGAATTTAGGGTTGACTCAATGAGTCAAGGGAGAACCAGGGGCGAAGAGGACATGCGTGTACTCGCCGAGTCACCTTAGTCCACTCGGCGAGTAGGGTCAGCTGTGATCGTTAACTTTCGTTGACCTTTAGGATTTCGGTCAACAGTTGGACTTGTGAGTCAAGGAGGGGTAAAATGATCTTTTACCCTTCTGAAGGATCATAGTGTTGGATAAGGTGTCTAAGTCCATAACTATTTCTGGTCAGTACTTGACCTGACCCGGCATGGTCCATTTGGGTTGCATGGCACCATGCAATTGGATAGACTAAATGAGAGGAATAACACTTGGAGATTATTAATATATTATAAGTTCTAATATATTAATAATATTATTTGATTAGTTTGATCAAGAATTAATTTAGAATTAATTAAGTGATCAAAAGATAACTAATTAAATATATGGATTGATTATGTAAATCATTCATATCTTGTATAGTGGGCTAAGAGGCTCCATGGATTATCAAGTTGGGTTCCACCCATAGGATGCTCCATGGGAGTTACAAACCCATGGGTCATGGAAATGAAAAGTCATGACACATTAGGGTTTACATGGTGTAACCCTAGATGTGTCAACACTATATAAGGATCCCATTCTCCACCAAAATCGGTTACACATAAGAAACTAGAGGGCTAGGCCGATTTCAAGAAGTGTGTATTCTCTCAAAAGTCTTTCCAAGAGCATTTGGTGTTGTGTGAAGCATTTGAGGCATCACACTTGGGGTGCTAGGCTCACAAGGTTTCAAGGAACATAAGCAACAACAAGGTAAGTTATTCTATCTTTCATTCAAGTTAGAAATTGTTCCCCATGTATGCTAGATAGGAATATAACCTTGGAATTCAACTTTGCATGATAATTAGACAAACATAGATCCAAGGTTATTAGGGTTGCATGTACACTTAGGAAGTGTTAGAATGCTCAAAACCCATCAGTGGTATCAGAGCCTAGGCTTGTTTGTTTGTTATTTGTGCTTAAAAGTTGAAAAAAGTCGAAAAACTTGTTGTCTGCCTGATGAACTCGCCGAGTCCATGGGGAGACTCGCCGAGTTCACTTGTATCTTCAACCTACTCGCCGAGTAGGTTCATGCACTCGGCGAGTAGGAGCCACAGAGTGCAGATTTCCGACTTTAGTTGCTGGAAATGGACTAGAAACATTACCCTAAAATGTTTTGGTACTTGAAAACTTGTTTTAGATGGTGTAATGTCCTTGCTAATCCATTTACAACAACTAGTTATCAAAATTACAATGTTTTAAGTGTAATTTTGATACATGAAAGTGTTCATATTCATGTTCTTGATCTTATGATGTTTAGATGATCATAGGAATTATTTGTAACCTATGTGGTAGTTTAATTCTTGATCATAATGTGTTTTAATGGAGTCCATAACTTGTCCTCAAGTTATAGAAAACCAAAAGTCACTTGAGTTAAAACCATTAAAAGAACACAAGAGTTAGAAAAATGAAGAGTCTTCATTTTATTACTCTAATAAACTCATAAGTTACAAGAAATGAAAAGTTTTGAAAGTTTACAAAACTTGCCCTCAAGTTTTGGAACAAGTAAAGTCATGTTAAAAACTTTAGTTCCAGCCCTTAGAATTTTAAAAGTTAAAATTCAACCCTTATACTTATATTATTATGATTTAATAATTATATATATATATATATATATATATATATATATATATATATATATATATATATATGTATAAGAACAAAGTCGTCTTACCGCTAGTACGCCTCATTCACGAAGTCGGTCTATAAGGTGGGTATAAGGTTGTTGCCTATAAAATGGCAACTTAATGGGTGTCCACTCTCACCCACCGCTTTCTTGACCGGTGGAGGGTCGTTAGCCGAACAGGTAAGACAAGGACTTATAAATTCTCATTAAAAGTATGATGAATATTATAAAGTAACTAAATGTTTTATTAAATTCCCAATCTTAGTTACTTTAGGAAAAATGTGAATAAGGTGCTAATCCATGAAATTACACTTTACACTTTGTTTAAGTCGTTGGTGGAGCGTGTGTGGTTAACCGGCACACTAACTTGGACTTAACAAGGTAGGTAAAGGGTGACTTAAAGTTTATTATAGTATCGGTGGAGCGTGTGTGGTTTACCGGCACATCGATTGAGTGATAAACTTTAAGGGTACCAAGTGATTTGCATGGTTACTTCACACCTCGTTTTGTGATCCTCGGTATCCCAATCACAAAACTTGGAGGGCACACTCGAGATTGAAACATGCCTTTGAAAAGTTCATTGAATCTCAAAGAATCTAGGAATTTCTAAGAACCAATCAAAAACCTAATATTTAATATTTCGGTTTTTGTGGTGGAAATTGGTGAATCGTCATTCACCTACCTTTCAAATATGTTATAGCTTGGATTACGACATACCTCTTCTAAGTTATAATATATTGTGATTGGGTCCTAGCCTTAATATTACATTTGGGTGTTTTATTAAGGACTCTCTTAATATCTAAACTAATCTTGTCCTTTTCCTTCAGATGTCTTCAAACAATGTTGCTTCTGGCTCTAATCCTAATGGCTCCTTTACCCTTATGAACTTGTGCGGGAAAGTCACTTTTGATGGATCCAACTTCAATGAATGGATCAAAAACATCAGGATGATTACCCGCTACGAGGACAAAGAATATGTCCTTGACAAGGAGCTTAAGGAGATTGATGAGACCACTGCAACTCCTCAGGAGATCGCTGACTTTCAGGCACATGAAAGGGATGCTACGAAAGTGGCATGCATCATGATGGCCACGATGACAGCGGAACTCCAAAAGTCTTATGAGGATTTCTACCCTTATGAAATGCACCAAGATCTGATGGAAAGATACCATCAAAGTGCACGACAAGAGAGGTATGAAATCATCTGCTCCATGATAACAACCATGATGAAGGACGGGGAATCCGTCACGAGCCACATGCAGAAAATGCAAAGGTATGTGGATCGATTGCTGAAGCTTAATGTGAACTTCCTTGAGGAGCTTGCAATAGATATCATTTTGCACTCCTTACCATCGTGCTATGATCAATTCCGCATGACATATCACATGAATAAGGAAGAGGTCACACTCAGCAAACTTCAGGGACTTCTCAAGACCGCAGAAACAGGTCTTAAGGGGAAGTCGGTTGTTAACATTCCTACTCCAAACTCTACTCCGGTTTTGGCAATCAGGAAAAGTCGAGGGAAGAAGAGAAAGATCTCTTCTAAGGGTACCAAGGCTCGGACCCTTGATGGCTCTTCTTCAAGTGGAACCAAGAAAGGTTTCGTCACTCCTTCTTCTGACCCAAAAGAGGCTGAATGCTTCTATTGCCATGAAAAATCACATTGGAAGCGGAACTGCCGAAAATACCAGCAAGATGTGAAGGATGGGAAGGTTAAACCCAACCATGCCGGTATTTACACTATCATTTCTAATAACTCACCCCATTCTAAATCTTGGGTCCTTGATACCGGTTGTGGTATTCATCTTTGTTGTGACTTGCAGGGACTAAGAAGAAGTGAGAATGTGGAGCAAGGAAGAATAAACTTAATTATGGGGAATAGGAAAGCTTTACCTGTCACCAAGATTGGAGTTTATACTTTATCGCTAAGTAGTGGGTTTAGTTTAGATTTGAATAAGTGTTGTTATTCGCCAGAAATGGCAAGAAATATTATTTCCTTTCATGCATTGTATAAACAAGGTTTCACCTTTTTGTTTGATAATGAAGTTGGTTCGATTAATGCTTTCTTTAATAATGTTCTTTATTTGAAAGCATTACCTTGTGATGGCGTGTATGAAACAGTATCTGTGGTTGATAACTTAGGAAATAATGTATTGTGTATTGATTCTGTTAATAATAATAACTTGGATAAAGCATCATTATGGCATTGTCGTCTTGGACATATAAGCAAGAAACGCATAGGCCAACTCCAAAAGGATGGAGTCTTGGAGTCATTTGACCTAAAGTCAGATGATAGTTGTGAATCATGCTTACTTGGAAAAATGACAAAGTCACCCTTCACAGGTTCTTGTAAGAGGGGTGAAGGTTTGTTGGACCTTGTACACACGGATGTGTGTGGACCATTCAAACATGCCACAAGGGATGCTAATCATTATTATTTGACTTTTACTGATGATTACAGTAGATATGGATATGTCTACTTGATCAAGCATAAGTCATAGACTTTCGAAAGGTTTAAGGAATTTAAACAGGAAGTCGAGAATCAATTGGGCAGGAACATTAAGATGCTTCGATCCGATCGTGGTGGTGAGTATCTTTGTTCAGAGTTCCTTGACTATCTAAGGGAATGTGGGATAGTCTCACAATTGACACCTCCCAGGACACCACAGTTGAATGGTGTGGCTGAGAGGCGTAATCGAACCTTGTTGGATATGGTTCATTCCATGATGAGTCGAGCTTCGCTACCAATCTCATTCTGGGGGTATGCCTTAGAGACTGCCGCCCATATCCTTAATCTAGTCCCTACAAAGAAAGTTGCCAAAACTCCTCACGAGATGTGGACTGGTAAAGTACCCAAACTAGACCACATCAAGATTTGGGGTTGCGAGGCTTTCGTGAGACACGAGACTCATGATAAGCTCGAACCCCGAAGCGAGAGGTGTATTTTCATCGGCTACCCACAGCAATCCTTTGGTTACCTCTTCTACAGACCTAGTGAAAATGTGGTCTTTGTAGCTAGGAGGGCTTTCTTTAGAGAGAGAGAGAGTTCATAAGCCAAGGAAACAGTGGGAGGCAAGTTGATCTTGAAGAAATTCAAGAGTCAAGCGGTGAAGGAACTTCAAACCCTAGCACTCAACTTGAGGAGGAAACTCCTGTTGAGCCAATTGACAAGTCTGTACCTCTGAGGCGTTCCACAAGGGTTAGGAATGCTCCTGAGCATTACTATGGATTCCATATTATTGCAGAAGGAGATACACTTATCAATGATGAGACACTGATAGGTCTGGATGAACCTAACAGTTACGCGGAAGCCATGGCAGGCCCTGAGTCAGCCAAGTGGAAAGAGGCAATGGACAGCGAAATACAGTCCATGTATGACAATCAAGTTTGGAACTTGGTTGAGAATGTACTAGGTCGTAAGACAGTAGGGTGCAAATGGGTCTTCAAGAAGAAGACCGGCATGGATGGTAAAGTACACACTTATAAGGCTAGACTGGTTGCAAAGGGCTTCTCTTAAATTCCTGGAGTGGACTATGATGAGACCTTTTCTCCAGTAGCCAAGATTAAGTCTATTCGGGTTCTGTTGGCCATAGCTGCATTTCATGACTATAATATGTGGCAAATGGATGTCAAAACCGCTTTCCTTAATGGAAAGTTGGCTGAAGATGTTTACATGAGTTAGCCAGAGGGTTTTGTCAGCAACGAGTACCCTAATAGAGTGTGTAAGCTTGAGAAATCCATTTATGGATTGAAGCAAGCACCTCGTAGATGGAATCTTTGCTTTGATGAAAAGGTCAAGGAATTTGGCTTTTCTAGGAGTGAAGACGAGTCTTGCGTGTATGTCAAGGCTAGTGGGAGTATATTTAGCTTTTTGGTATTGTATGTGGATGACATACTACTCATAGGAAATGACATCCCGACTCTACAGGAAGTTAAGTCCTGGCTTGGGAAGTGTTTCTCTATGAAGAACCTAGGAGAAGCTGCCTATATTCTAGGGATAAGGATCTTGAGAGATCGGAGTAAAAGACTAATTGGACATAGTCAGAGTACCTACTTGGATAAGGTGCTGAAGAGATTCAGCATGCAGGACTCCAAGAAAGGAGAGTTACCCATCCAGAGTAACGCCAGATTGAGTAAGACACAAAGCCCTAGCACTAAGGCTGAGATTGCAGAAATGAGTCAAATACCTTATGCTTCGGCTGTAGGATCGATCATGTATGCAATGACGTGTACTCGATCTGATGTAGCCTTTGCACTGAGCATGGTTAGCAGGTATCAGTGAAACCCTGGCAAGGCACACTGGACTGCGGTAAAGAATATCCTCAAGTACCTACGGAGGACTAAGGACTGGGTCCTTACCCTCGGTGGGAGTGATGACTTGAGAGTTGTAGGGTATAGTGATGCTAGCTTCCAGACTGATATGGATAATTTCCGCTCTCAGTCAGGCTGGGTCTTTACCCTAAATGGAGGAGCAATTTCTTGGAAGAGTTCCAAGCAAGAGACAGTGGCTGATTCAACTTGTGAATCAGGGAGGCGATATGGCTGAAGAACTTCATTGGAGACCTTGGAGTTGTACCAGCTATTAAAGAGCCAATGGAAATTTTCTGTGATAGTGAAAGTGCTGTTGCCTTAGCCAAGGAACCAAGGGATCACGGGAGATCCAGACACATCGACAGAAAATACCATTTTATTAGACATCGAATAGAAGAAGGACTCCTCGTGGCAAAGAGGGTATCATCGGATGAGAACCCAACAGATCCCCTCACGAAGGGACTGACTCGGGTTAAGCATCTTTAGCATGCTTGGAGCATAGGGCTGAAGGATGATATTAGATTTAGTAGTTAGATAACCTCGAAATTTGTAAAGTGTAATTGACATTAGATGATGAATAAAATGTGTTTTATTTATGAGTAAAGTGTTGCTATCTCTTGTCGATCGTTTACTATACTTCTTTTGCATGTTTGACTTCCAGAATAATTTTGTTTGGTATAACATATTATTCAAACCTCCACAGTCGGTCATATGTCGGAAGTTGGTATGAATCAAGACTGTCATGATTGGTTGCAGAGGTCTAAGGTGTTGGACAAGGCTACAACAATCATGAGTTCTCATAAGTTCTGAGCATTGGACACAACCCACGCTCACTGGAATCACTTCATGGAATTCTATCTCGAGTGATCGTGAGACGGTAATATCATATAAGTCTTCAAACCTAAAGATATGATTTGTTACTTACAAGTTGGTTATGCATTGATTGTACGAAAACGCATTGGTAACTCGATGTTATAAAACGTGCTTTTGTGTATAATTCAATGAGTGGTAGAACAAACATATGAGTCGAAGTTTATCTGTTCCTTCTTGGATTAGAAGCTGATATCTGGGCCCCTCGATGATTTTGTTTTGACCTATGTACCGGGCCCGGTCAGAACTAAGTTGATGTGTTCAATTAAGTTCTTTGTCAAACAAATCGGAAATCGGGAAACAAACTGCTGGACAATAAGTAAGACAATGTTCCATGTATTTGTCTGGCTGATATCTAGAACAGAGGATTATATGATCACTTATCTTAAATGGCGTATCAACATCTTCTCAGTTCCGAGAGACCTTGAAAGAGCTACGATTGTCGGTCGGTTCCTGAAGTACTGGAGTTATAGTTATTAGACTTATCCAAGTGGGAGATTGTTGGATAAGGTGTCTAAGTCCATAACTATTTCTGGTCAGTACTTGACCCGACCCGGCATGGTCCATTTGGGTTGCATGGCACCATGCAATTGGATAGACTAAATGAGAGGAATAACACTTGGAGATTATTAATATATTATAAGTTCTAATATATTAATAATATTATTTGATTAGTTTGATCAAGAATTAATTTAGAATTAATTAAGTGATCAAAAGATAACTAATTAAATATATGGGTTGATTATGTAAATCCTTCATGTCTTGTATAGTGGGCTAAGAGGCTCCATGGATTATCAAGTTGGGTTCCACACATAGGATGCTCCATGGGAGTTACAAACCCATGGGTCATGGAAATGAAGAGTCATGACACATTAGGGTTTACATGGTGTAACCCTAGATGTGTCAACACTATATAAGGATCCCATTCTCCACCAAAATCGGTTACACATAAGAAACTAGAGGGCTAGGCCGATTTCAAGAAGTATGTATTCTCTCAAAAGTCTTTCCAAGAGCATTTGGTGTTGTGTGAAGCATTTGAGGCGTCACACTTGGGGTGCTAGGCTCACAAGGTTTCAAGGAACATAAGCAACAACAAGGTAAGTTATTCTATCTTTCATTCAAGTTAGAAATTGTTCCCCATGTATGCTAGATAGGAATATAACCTTGAAATTCAACTTTGCATGATAATTAGACAAACATAGATCCAAGGTTATTAGGGTTGCGTGTACACTTAGGAAGCGTTAGAATGCTCAAAACCCATCACATAGGAGGGGGTTTAATCTAGCCTTTGAGAGCCATTATTTATTGAGGATATTTTGCATGTGATTTGGCGGGGGCTAGACCAACAGATTCGTGTGTGAGATCATCCGAGATACCCGAGGTGAGTCTTCTCACTATACTGTACCTGGAAGGGTACCTATGTGTGACCGGAAGGTCTGGTATGCTATGAGATATATGCATTGTATGTTATGAGTTGCCTGTTTTGTATGCGCTATGTATGTGATATGTATGCTATGCTTGATATGTATGATATGGTCCAGAAGGCATTATGATGTGGACCGGAGGGTCAGGGAGTTATGGACCGGAAGGTCGACATGGGTAGGACCGGAAGGTTTACCAAGTTGGGACGGAAGTCCCCTGAGACACATAGACCGGAAGGTCGTGTGGAGTATGGCGTGGAAAGGCGTATGTGTGTAAGTGGTATATTGGGGAACTCACTAAGCTTCTTGCTTACAGTGTTTATGTGTAATGTGTTTTAGGTACTAGTGAGGACCGCGGGAAGGCGCCGGCATGACTCGTACACACACACAGGCGGATTTGGATATGTTTGATCTTGGGATTGAGATGTTTTGTATTATGACCATGTTACATTGGATTCTATGGTTTGTCTTGAATGAAATTATGTTTTAAAGAAATGAAAAATTGTTTTGAAAATTTACGTTGTTACAAGTTGGTATCAGAGCCTTGGTTTGAGGGATTCGGATGCACCTTCGGGCGTAACTGAACTCAAACTGAGGATTTGGGAAAAAATTCAAACGATAAAAACTAAATTTTTTCTAAAAAGCAAGAGATTTTGAGACAACCAGAGCGGAGCAGTGTGTACGGTCAGCCAGTGTCACACCCCCGAACCAAACGGCGGAAACGTCCGAGGGCTGTTGTGACTTAATTGAATACCATAAGATTGAATATATATGAAACGTAACAACATTCGTCACCATGCATTAATATAGTACAACCGATAAAGTTTACATGAAGTACATTGTTTAAATATTACATTCCCAAAAAGAAATTGTTCGATTCATAAATAAATAAACTGCAAGCCCTCACTGAGTACATTTTCCTTTGGTTCACTTGTTACCTGAGAATACAAGTATTTTGAAAAACGTCAACATGTGAAATGTTGGTGAGTTCATAAGCGGTATTTGAAAAAAACAACGTGTTGTATTATTTTGAAAACCACCAGAAAATCCGATATTTTCTGAAAAGAGTTTTTGAAAACGTTTGTGAAGATCCATAAGTATGCTTGTTTGTTTCTATAGTTGTAAAAAAATGTTCATTAAACCTGTGTACATTTCGAAAACGTATGTATTGAAAAACCCTAGGAAAACTCGATGTTTTCCTAATTCTTTGAATTCCATGAAGTTGAAAATAAAACCATTGCAGCGTGTGAAGTCATTAATTCCAGGCGACGTCGGATTATTTTGGCGCATGATTAATTGCTATAAACACGCGTTACACAAACGACCAGTTTATAACTATACTAACGATCCCGTAGGCGTCGTCCGTACTAATCACGTTATCCAACCGCCCTGACTTCAGGTAATCCCACATCCGAAGAGAAAAAGGGCACGAAGACCTCGATAACTCCATTAGGCGGTTGGGGATAAAAAACAGAGTACGAGGGGCCCTTGACCCGCCTCGCATTAAAATACCGACTTTACTAGCAATACCAAAGGACCCTTGGGGACCAATAGTATAAAAGCCATTGAAAGTCCTTTTACGCTGTGTTAGATCATGTAAGACCCAACAACTCGTAAGGTAAAAGTCTTCGGGCCTTAAGATCAGGTCATTGGGCTAGCTAGGCCCAACAAACAAGATTTTACACTTTGGGGCCCAAAGATGGTGCGTAGACGTCTGTGCACTCTCACGTGTGTATTAAATTCCCAAATGTTACTTGTGTGAATCGAGGTATCGTCGCGTTAGTAGTTTCGGATTTTTATTGGTTCGAGACCGAACCAATTCGTTTAACAACGATTTTTGGTATTGTTGTGTATTGTATTTCGTCGGTAGTCGTGGTGCCAATATTTGATCAAGTTGAGTGTATTGAATTAGCCTTGAAAATTTTCTGTTTTCAGCCCCTCATTGTTTGTAAATTTACTTTTTCAACCCTCTAATTAAATAACTTTCCGGTTTGGTCCTTAAATCATTTTTCTTGACATTTTAACACCAAAAATTATGGAAATTGATATTTTTTAGCATATTTTTCATTGAAAACAGTTTAAGTCCCTGAAAATACAGTTTTCTCGGTTATAACCCCTCTTTTTCGCAGTTTTTACAATTTTGGCCCAAATTGGAAAATTTTTGCAACCTTGGTCCTTTTTAAATTTGGAAAGCATTTTAAACCCTAGAAAAGGACTTGGAACACTAGTAGTCCACTGTTTTACAGAAAAACACAGTTTTGGCCCCTCAAAACAGAAAATTTCGCATATTGGGCCCTATTGGGCCGAAAATGCCATTTTTAGCCCATTAAGCTTGAAATTTATGTTTTTAATCCTCCAAAAAGTATATTTTCAGAAAATACATTATGAAAACTGTTTTGACTCTTCTCACCCATCAGATTTCGAAATATTTCAATTTGGGCCCTTTAACTTTATATTTTTAACATTTTATGTCCAAAAATTGAGTTTTTAACCCAAAGGAAATGTTATTAAGCCATTTAGCTATTTTTCTTGGAACACTTTGTATGTAGAAATATATTTGATGCTAGTATCCTTTAACATAATGTATATCACGATTTTTAGGGGTTTATGGCTAGATCCAACATCATAAACACACAAAAACACCCATATAAGCATAGAAATCATACAAGGCATACACACACATATAGATCTACACTTTCACTTGTATTCCCCCCCCCCCCCCCCACAAAACTCATAAAAACAGAAAATAGGGGGTATGAAGCTCACCTTAGGGTGTGGTTTCGGTTTTTGAAGAAAAGATGGAAGAAAACTTGGTGATTTTTGGCTTTAGCACCCTTTTCTTGAAGATCTCGAGTTTGATGCTTCTAGGATGTAAGATCACGATTTTTGCATGGATTAGGAAAAGATTTTGATAACAAAAAGAATCTAAGTCATAGATCCAAGCATAATCTTACCTTAGATGAAGAGTTTGTGGAAATATCCTCTTGAAAGCTTCCTAAATTTCGAGATTTTTGAGTGGAGAGGGAGGATGTGTTCTTGAGTGTTCTTGAGAGAGTTTGAGAGATATTTGTGTATGTGTGTGTGTTTCGGCCGAGAGTGAGGGAGAGGAAAGAAGAGAGCGACTTTGATGAGATAGGTGCTTGGAAGTATGAGTTGCATGCATGGATACCCAATAAATAAAAGTGAGGTGGCATCCAAAGTCAACTCCCCCTTTTTCCTTGGGCTTGAACCGAGAATGGAGAGGGAAGAAAAGATTTTTGGGCTTTTTGCCCCTAAGCCCAATATTAGAGTTAGTTTGGGTGATCATTGGCCTTATAAAATAAAATTGTGATTTTTATGCTTCATTAAGCTAGATTAGGTTAATCATGGATCAAAGCTTTTAATTCATTTCATTCTAGGCCCAAAATGGCCCAAAATGTTGAAATAAATGATTGTGGGTCCAATTAGAGCCCAATTAGGGTTCTAAGCCCATGATAGTCAAATTGGAAACTTATTGGTCCATTTGGGTCCAATAAGGAAGTCCTAGTCCAAAGTGGACCTAAACAAGAACTTCTAGGGTTTCCAATTGTTTGATGGCTATTTGTAGTACTTGTATGATGTATTTGATTGAAGTTTTTGATGTCATATTAATAGGTATCACAGATGCTCTTAAGTTTTTGATTCACATTAACTTGAGTATAGTGATTACAAGACACAAAATTCCTAGTTGTGACATCATCCCCCCGTTAGAGGGAATTTCGTCCCGAAATTCTGTTTGAAAGCTAGATTTGAGAATGCTAGAATAGGTGAGGGTACTTTTGCTTCATTTGGTCTTCGCGTTCCCACGTGAATTCTGGCCCACGCTTTGCGTTCCACCGTACTTTCACGATCAGGATGCGACTT
Organism: Lactuca sativa; assembly: GCF_002870075.4. Classification (NCBI taxonomy): domain Eukaryota; kingdom Viridiplantae; phylum Streptophyta; class Magnoliopsida; order Asterales; family Asteraceae; genus Lactuca; species Lactuca sativa. The sequence goes on along the minus strand of NC_056631.2, from coordinate 216,500,756 downwards.
TGCTTAGTACGCTTCACCTCCCTGTCCATAATTTCGATTGGTTCTTCAATGAACAGGAGATTCTCATTGATTTCGATTTCGTCAAGAGGAATGACAAGGGTTTCATCTGATAGGCACTTCTTCAGATTAGAGACATGAAACACGGGGTGTACACCGTTTAGCTCTGCGGGTAGTTGCAGTCTGTATGCTACCGGACCTATTCGGGCGACGATTTCGAAGGGTCCAATGTATCGTGGGTTCAGCTTTCCCCGTTTTCCGAAACGTATAACCCCTTTCCAGGGTGAGACTTTCAACAATACTCGATCACCGACTAGAAATTCTAGGGGCTTTCGCCGTTTGTCGGCGTAGCTCTTTTTTCGGTCACGCGATGCTTGCAATCGAGCTCTGATTTGAACGATCTTTTCCGTGGTTTCGCGAATGATCTCCGGTCCCGTTAGTGCCTTGTCCGACGTATGTGTTCTTGCTAGCTGGGTGTCACCTACTTCAGCCCAACATAACGGTGATCTACATTTACGTCCGTACAGTGCTTCGAAAGGAGCCACCTTGATGCTCGAATGATAACTATTGTTATATGAGAATTCGATCAAAGGTAGGTGGGTATCCCAAAACTTCCCAAAGTCTATCACACATGCATGAAGCATGTCTTCAAGCGTTTGAATGGTTCGTTCGCTTTGACCGTCTGTTTGTGGGTGATACGCGGTGCTCATGTCGAGATGAGTTCCCATTGCCTTGTGGAGTGATTGCCAAAAGCGCGAAGTGAATCTACTGTCTCTATCCGAGATAATAGACACTGGTACTCCGTGGAGTCTCACGATCTCCCGAATGTACAAACGTGTCAGTCTTTCCATCTTGTAGGATTCTTTTATAGGCAGGAAATGGGCAGACTTCGTCAGTCGGTCGACAATTACCCATATGGTGTCCAGTCTGTCCGACGTCTTGGGTAGCTTGGTCACGAAATCCATAGAAATCCCCTCCCATTTCCACTCAGGGATTACCGGTTGCTGTAACAATCCTGAGGGTTTCTGGTACTCCACCTTTACCTTGGCGCACGTAAGGCACTTACTAACGTAGGTCGCAATTTCCGCCTTCATGTTAGGCCACCAATAGTGTTGTTTAATGTCCAAATACATCTTGTCCGAACCGGGATGAATGGAGTATCGTGTCTTATGGGCTTCCTTCATAACGACCTCCCTAAATCCTCCGATTTTTGGGACCCAAATACGGTTCATGAAGTAGTATACTCCATTCTCCCTTGCCTCAAGATTCTTCTCCATCCCGCGTAATGCCTCGCTAGCTCTATTTTCCGTTTTCATGGCCTCCGACTGGACTGATGCAATTTGAGTGGCCAGATGAGATTGAATGGTTATCGAGAGAGTTTTCGCACGACGATTAGAGTACTCCTTCCGACTTAACGCGTCAGCTTCCATGTTGGCCTTGCCTGGGTGGTACTTGATTTCGCACTCGTAGTCGTTTAGCAATTCAACCCATCTTCGTTGTCTCATGTTCAGCTCCTTCTAATTCAAGATGTGCTGAAGACTCTTGTGGTCTGTGAAGATGGTGCACTTCGTACCGTACAGGTAGTGCCTCCAAATTTTCAGAGCGAAGACCACGGCTCCCAATTCTAGGTCATGGGTCGTATAATTTACTTCGTGCGTCTTTAGTTGGCAGGACGCGTATGCTATCACTCTTCCACGTTGCATGAGAATGCAACCTAAGCCCTGACGCGTCACAGTAGACTACAAAATCTTCCGTTCCTTCAGGTAGAGATAGTACATGAGCGCTACAGAGAGCTTGCTTCAAGGTTTGAAACGCAATCTCTTGTTTGTCTGTCCATTTGAATGGTACGCCCTTTTGCGTAAGCGAGGTAAGCGGCTAGGTGATCTTAGAGAAGTTTTGAATGAATCTCCTATAGTAGCCCGCTAGGCCTAAGAACTGACGAATTTATATGGGCGTCGTCGGGGTTGCCCATCCTTCCACAGCTTTGACCTTAGAGGGATCCACATGAATTCCATCTTGGCTAACTACGTGTCCTAAGAAGTTCACATTCCGGAGCCAGAACTCACACTTGGAGAGTTTGGCGTAAAGCTTTTCCGATCGCAGAGTTTCTAGGACTTGTCGGAGATGTTGGCCATGCTCCTCTTTGCTTCGAAAATAGACGAGGATGTCATCGATAAACACAATGACGAAGTTGTCAAGGAACGGTCGACAGATTCGATTCATTAGGTCCATAAATGCGGCAGGTGCATTTGTTAGACCGAAGGGCATTACAACAAATTCATAATGTCCGTAGCGGGTTCGGAAAGCGGTTTTAGGAATATCCTCTTCCCGGACTTTGAGTTGGTGGTATCCGGACCGTAGATCTATTTTAGAAAAATAACTAGCTCCTTGGAGCTGGTCGAATAGATCATCGATTCGTGGGAGTGGGTAGCGGTTTTTAACAGTGAGTTTATTTAACTCTCTATAATCGATGCACATTCTGAAAGATCCGTCCTTCTTTTTGACAAAGAGCACTGGAGCTCCCCATGGCGAGTACCTAGGTCGGATAAATCCCTTGTCCAGAAGCTCACTGAGTTGGCTGGACAATTCCTGCATTTCAGCAGGAGCCAACCGATAGGGTGATTTAGCGAGAGGAGTTGCTCCTGGAACGAGGTCGATTCGGAACTCAACCTGTCTCTCTGGGGGTACTCCCGGAAGATCTTCAGGAAATACGTCTGGAAATTCACACGCTACCGGAATATCTTGGATGTTAGTTTCTTCCTTGGTCTTATCCACTATGTGAGCCAAGAACGCCAAGTTGTTCTTTCGTAGATGTTTTTGTGCCTTGATGCACGAGACGAGGCGAAGATTCATGCTGGGTTTGTCTCTGTAAATTACTAGGGTTTCGTGATTTGGGAGACGAAGGCGAACGGCCTTCTCATGGCACATAATCTCAGCATGGTGGGGGCTTAACCAATCCATGCCGATAATCACATCGAAACTCCTAATTGACACTGGCATTAGGTCTATTCGAAAGACGTGTTGGTTAAGGGTTAGGGTACATCCGATGTAGATTTCCCCAGTGGATTCGGTTTTCCCATTGGCTATTTCCACCGTATAGGTTTCATTTAGCTTCTGGGGTTGTTGTTTTAATAAATGTTTAAACTTCTCGCTTACGAAACTCCGCTCCGCTCCGGTGTCAAATAAGATGCATGCATAAGTGTGGTTTAGGAGAAACGTACCGGTCACAACTGCGGGGTCCTGAACCGCCTCACCCTGACCCATAGTCAGCATCCTTCCTGTTCCTCTGTTCCCGGGATTGTTGTTGTTAGGGCAGTCTCGGCGGAAATGCCCCGTCCTTCCACACCCGAAGCAGGTGTGGCTAGGCCCTGCATTATTGCCGCCGGCATTGGTGTTGTTGTTGCTGCGATGGTTGTTGTTTCCCTAATTTTGGTTCTGGGGAGGGTAAGTCCTGCAGTATCTTGCAGTGTGTCCCTTTCGGTTGCAACTGGTGCAATGAAATTCCCTGCATTCTCCATTATGATGGAGACCACACTTATTGCATTTGGGAAGATTACCGGAATAGGGTCATGAAGCATTTGAAGCAGCTGAGGCTGGAGCATGTGGTGTGGCTGGAACCGGTGCGGTGACAGCGTTAACTGCCACTGTCTGCTACTTTTTAGAGGTCTCGGGGCCCTGACGTCCCTTCCTCTTGTTGTTCTTCCCTTTCTTGTCATCACCTTCCTTTTTCTTCTCAGCCTCCACTGGCTTCTCGCCCTTCTTGTTGTTATGATCATACAGCCTCTTCGCCAATCTCTTCGCACTGTCAAATGTTTCAGGGTTCGCAGCTATCACATTCCCTTGAATGGGTGATGTTAGTCCCCAGATGAATCGCTCAATCTTCTTTCCTTCCGATGTGATCATACCCGGGCACAGCAGAGATAGTTCACTAAATCTCGATATGTAGGCATCGATATTCGCATTCTGCACAGTGAGGTTCCATAGCTCTTGCTCCATCTTCTGTATTTCACCTCGTGGGCAGTACTCAGCCATTAACATTTCTTTCATTTCTGCCCATGGCATAGAGTTGGCTACAGGGAGCGTCATGGCTTCCACGTGTCCGTTCCACCAAGTGAGTGCTTGGTCCACAAAAGTGCAGGCCGCGAACTTCACCTTCATCTGCTCGGGGCAATCGCATATCTCGAATACCGACTCCACCTTTTCAATCCATCGCTTCAGAGTGATCACCCCTCCAGTGATCACCAACCTGTCACACCCCCGAACCAGACGGCGGAAACGTCCGAGGGCTGTTGTGACTTAATTGAATACCATAACATTGGATATATATGATACGTAACAACATTCGTCACCATGCATTAATATAGTACAACCGATAAAGTTTACATGAAGTACATTGTTTAAACATTACATTCCCAAAAAGAAATAGTTCGATTCATAAATAAATAAACTGCAAGCCCTCACTGAGTACATTTTCCTTTGGTTCACTTGTTACCTGAGACTACAAGTATTTTGAAAAACGTCAACATGTGAAATGTTGGTGAGTTCATAAGCGGTATTTGAAAAAAACAACGTGTTGTATTATTTTGAAAACCACCAGAAAATCCGATATTTTCTGAAAAGAGTTTTTGAAAACGTTTGTGAAGATCCATAAGTATGCTTGTTTGTTTCTATAGTTGTAAAAAAATGTTCATTAAACCTGTGTACATTTCGAAAATGTATGTATTGAAAAACCCTAGGAAAACTCGATGTTTTCCTAATTCTTTGAATTCCATGAAGTTGAAAATAAAACCATTGCAGCGTGTGAAGTCATTAATTCCAGGCGACGTCGGATTATTTTGGCGCATGATTAATTGCTATAAACACGCGTTACACAAACGACCAGTTTATAACTATACTAACGATCCCGTAGGCGTCGTCCGTACTAATCACGTTATCCAACCGCCCTGACTTCAGGTAATCCCACATCCGAAGAGAAAAAGGGCACGAAGACCTCGATAACTCCATTAGGCGGTTGGGGATAAAAAACAGAGTACGAGGGGCCCTTGACCCGCCTCGCATTAAAATACCGACTTTACTAGCAATACCAAAGGACCCTTGGGGACCAATAGTATAAAAGCCATTGAAAGTCCTTTTACGCTGTGTTAGATCATGTAAGACCCAACAACTCGTAAGGTAAAAGTCTTCGGGCCTTAAGATCAGGTCATTGGGCTAGCTAGGCCCAACAAACAAGATTTTACACTTTGGGGCCCAAAGATGGTGCGTAGACGTCTGTGCACTCTCACGTGTGTATTAAATTCCCAAATGTTACTTGTGTGAATCGAGGTATCGTCGCGTTAGTAGTTTCGGATTTTTATTGGTTCGAGACCGAACCAATTCGTTTAACAACGATTTTTGGTATTGTTGTGTATTGTATTTCGTCGGTAGTCGTGGTGCCAATATTTGATCAAGTTGAGTGTATTGAATTAGCCTTGAAAATTTTCTGTTTTCAGCCCCTCATTGTTTGTAAATTTACTTTTTCAACCCTCTAATTAAATAACTTTCCGGTTTGGTCCTTAAATCATTTTTCTTGACATTTTAACACCAAAAATTATGGAAATTGATATTTTTTAGCATATTTTTCATTGAAAACAGTTTAAGTCCCTGAAAATACAGTTTTCTCGGTTATAACCCCTCTTTTTCGCAGTTTTTACAATTTTGGCCCAAATTGGAAAATTTTTGCAACCTTGGTCCTTTTTAAATTTGGAAAGCATTTTAAACCCTAGAAAAGGACTTGGAACACTAGTAGTCCACTGTTTTACAGAAAAACACAGTTTTGGCCCCTCAAAACAGAAAATTTCGCATATTGGGCCCTATTGGGCCGAAAATGCCATTTTTAGCCCATTAAGCTTGAAATTTATGTTTTTAATCCTCCAAAAAGTATATTTTCAGAAAATACATTATGAAAACTGTTTTGACTCTTCTCACCCATCAGATTTCGAAATATTTCAATTTGGGCCCTTTAACTTTATATTTTTAACATTTTATGTCCAAAAATTGAGTTTTTAACCCAAAGGAAATGTTATTAAGCCATTTAGCTATTTTTCTTGGAACACTTTGTATGTAGAAATATATTTGATGCTAGTATCCTTTAACATAATGTATATCACGATTTTTAGGGGTTTATGGCTAGATCCAACATCATAAACACACAAAAACACCCATATAAGCATAGAAATCATACAAGGCATACAAACACATATAGATCTACACTTTCACTTGTATTCCCCCCCCCCACAAAACTCATAAAAACAGAAAATAGGGGGTATGAAGCTCACCTTAGGGTGTGGTTTCGGTTTTTGAAGAAAAGATGGAAGAAAACTTGGTGATTTTTGGCTTTAGCACCCTTTTCTTGAAGATCTCGAGTTTGATGCTTCTAGGATGTAAGATCACGATTTTTGCATGGATTAGGAAAAGATTTTGATAACAAAAAGAATCTAAGTCATAGATCCAAGCATAATCTTACCTTAGATGAAGAGTTTGTGGAAATATCCTCTTGAAAGCTTCCTAAATTTCGAGATTTTTGAGTGGAGAGGGAGGATGTGTTCTTGAGTGTTCTTGAGAGAGTTTGAGAGATATTTGTGTATGTGTGTGTGTTTCGGCCGAGAGTGAGGGAGAGGAAAGAAGAGAGCGACTTTGATGAGATAGGTGCTTGGAAGTATGAGTTGCATGCATGGATACCCAATAAATAAAAGTGAGGTGGCATCCAAAGTCAACTCCCCCTTTTTCCTTGGGCTTGAACCGAGAATGGAGAGGGAAGAAAAGATTTTTGGGCTTTTTGCCCCTAAGCCCAATATTAGAGTTAGTTTGGGTGATCATTGGCCTTATAAAATAAAATTGTGATTTTTATGCTTCATTAAGCTAGATTAGGTTAATCATGGATCAAAGCTTTTAATTCATTTCATTCTAGGCCCAAAATGGCCCAAAATGTTGAAATAAATGATTGTGGGTCCAATTAGAGCCCAATTAGGGTTCTAAGCCCATGATAGTCAAATTGGAAACTTATTGGTCCATTTGGGTCCAATAAGGAAGTCCTAGTCCAAAGTGGACCTAAACAAGAACTTCTAGGGTTTCCAATTGTTTGATGGCTATTTGTAGTACTTGTATGATGTATTTGATTGAAGTTTTTGATGTCATATTAATAGGTATCACAGATGCTCTTAAGTTTTTGATTCACATTAACTTGAGTATAGTGATTACAAGACACAAAATTCCTAGTTGTGACATCATCCCCCCGTTAGAGGGAATTTCGTCCCGAAATTCTGTTTGAAAGCTAGATTTGAGAATGCTAGAATAGGTGAGGGTACTTTTGCTTCATTTGGTCTTCGCGTTCCCACGTGAATTCTGGCCCACGCTTTGCGTTCCACCGTACTTTCACGATCAGGATGCGACTTTGCTTAGTACGCTTCACCTCCCTGTCCATAATTTCGATTGGTTCTTCAATGAACAGGAGATTCTCATTGATTTCGATTTCGTCAAGAGGAATGACAAGGGTTTCATCTGATAGGCACTTCTTCAGATTAGAGACATGAAACACGGGGTGTACACCGTTTAGCTCTGCGGGTAGTTGCAGTCTGTATGCTACCGGACCTATTCGGGCGACGATTTCGAAGGGTCCAATGTATCGTGGGTTCAGCTTTCCCCGTTTTCCGAAACGTATAACCCCTTTCCAGGGTGAGACTTTCAACAATACTCGATCACCGACTAGAAATTCTAGGGGCTTTCGCCGTTTGTCGGCGTAGCTCTTTTTTCGGTCACGCGATGCTTGCAATCGAGCTCTGATTTGAACGATCTTTTCCGTGGTTTCGCGAATGATCTCCGGTCCCGTTAGTGCCTTGTCCGACGTATGTGTTCTTGCTAGCTGGGTGTCACCTACTTCAGCCCAACATAACGGTGATCTACATTTACGTCCGTACAGTGCTTCGAAAGGAGCCACCTTGATGCTCGAATGATAACTATTGTTATATGAGAATTCGATCAAAGGTAGGTGGGTATCCCAAAACTTCCCAAAGTCTATCACACATGCATGAAGCATGTCTTCAAGCGTTTGAATGGTTCGTTCGCTTTGACCGTCTGTTTGTGGGTGATACGCGGTGCTCATGTCGAGATGAGTTCCCATTGCCTTGTGGAGTGATTGCCAAAAGCGCGAAGTGAATCTACTGTCTCTATCCGAGATAATAGACACTGGTACTCCGTGGAGTCTCACGATCTCCCGAATGTACAAACGTGTCAGTCTTTCCATCTTGTAGGATTCTTTTATAGGCAGGAAATGGGCAGACTTCGTCAGTCGGTCGACAATTACCCATATGGTGTCCAGTCTGTCCGACGTCTTGGGTAGCTTGGTCACGAAATCCATAGAAATCCCCTCCCATTTCCACTCAGGGATTACCGGTTGCTGTAACAATCCTGAGGGTTTCTGGTACTCCACCTTTACCTTGGCGCACGTAAGGCACTTACTAACGTAGGTCGCAATTTCCGCCTTCATGTTAGGCCACCAATAGTGTTGTTTAATGTCCAAATACATCTTGTCCGAACCGGGATGAATGGAGTATCGTGTCTTATGGGCTTCCTTCATAACGACCTCCCTAAATCCTCCGATTTTTGGGACCCAAATACGGTTCATGAAGTAGTATACTCCATTCTCCCTTGCCTCAAGATTCTTCTCCATCCCGCGTAATGCCTCGCTAGCTCTATTTTCCGTTTTCATGGCCTCCGACTGGACTGATGCAATTTGAGTGGCCAGATGAGATTGAATGGTTATCGAGAGAGTTTTCGCACGACGATTAGAGTACTCCTTCCGACTTAACGCGTCAGCTTCCATGTTGGCCTTGCCTGGGTGGTACTTGATTTCGCACTCGTAGTCGTTTAGCAATTCAACCCATCTTCGTTGTCTCATGTTCAGCTCCTTCTAATTCAAGATGTGCTGAAGACTCTTGTGGTCTGTGAAGATGGTGCACTTCGTACCGTACAGGTAGTGCCTCCAAATTTTCAGAGCGAAGACCACGGCTCCCAATTCTAGGTCATGGGTCGTATAATTTACTTCGTGCGTCTTTAGTTGGCAGGACGCGTATGCTATCACTCTTCCACGTTGCATGAGAATGCAACCTAAGCCCTGACGCGTCACAGTAGACTACAAAATCTTCCGTTCCTTCAGGTAGAGATAGTACATGAGCGCTACAGAGAGCTTGCTTCAAGGTTTGAAACGCAATCTCTTGTTTGTCTGTCCATTTGAATGGTACGCCCTTTTGCGTAAGCGAGGTAAGCGGCTAGGTGATCTTAGAGAAGTTTTGAATGAATCTCCTATAGTAGCCCGCTAGGCCTAAGAACTGACGAATTTATATGGGCGTCGTCGGGGTTGCCCATCCTTCCACAGCTTTGACCTTAGAGGGATCCACATGAATTCCATCTTGGCTAACTACGTGTCCTAAGAAGTTCACATTCCGGAGCCAGAACTCACACTTGGAGAGTTTGGCGTAAAGCTTTTCCGATCGCAGAGTTTCTAGGACTTGTCGGAGATGTTGGCCATGCTCCTCTTTGCTTCGAAAATAGACGAGGATGTCATCGATAAACACAATGACGAAGTTGTCAAGGAACGGTCGACAGATTCGATTCATTAGGTCCATAAATGCGGCAGGTGCATTTGTTAGACCGAAGGGCATTACAACAAATTCATAATGTCCGTAGCGGGTTCGGAAAGCGGTTTTAGGAATATCCTCTTCCCGGACTTTGAGTTGGTGGTATCCGGACCGTAGATCTATTTTAGAAAAATAACTAGCTCCTTGGAGCTGGTCGAATAGATCATCGATTCGTGGGAGTGGGTAGCGGTTTTTAACAGTGAGTTTATTTAACTCTCTATAATCGATGCACATTCTGAAAGATCCGTCCTTCTTTTTGACAAAGAGCACTGGAGCTCCCCATGGCGAGTACCTAGGTCGGATAAATCCCTTGTCCAGAAGCTCACTGAGTTGGCTGGACAATTCCTGCATTTCAGCAGGAGCCAACCGATAGGGTGATTTAGCGAGAGGAGTTGCTCCTGGAACGAGGTCGATTCGGAACTCAACCTGTCTCTCTGGGGGTACTCCCGGAAGATCTTCAGGAAATACGTCTGGAAATTCACACGCTACCGGAATATCTTGGATGTTAGTTTCTTCCTTGGTCTTATCCACTATGTGAGCCAAGAACGCCAAGTTGTTCTTTCGTAGATGTTTTTGTGCCTTGATGCACGAGACGAGGCGAAGATTCATGCTGGGTTTGTCTCTGTAAATTACTAGGGTTTCGTGATTTGGGAGACGAAGGCGAACGGCCTTCTCATGGCACATAATCTCAGCATGGTGGGGGCTTAACCAATCCATGCCGATAATCACATCGAAACTCCTAATTGACACTGGCATTAGGTCTATTCGAAAGACGTGTTGGTTAAGGGTTAGGGTACATCCGATGTAGATTTCCCCAGTGGATTCGGTTTTCCCATTGGCTATTTCCACCGTATAGGTTTCATTTAGCTTCTGGGGTTGTTGTTTTAATAAATGTTTAAACTTCTCGCTTACGAAACTCCGCTCCGCTCCGGTGTCAAATAAGATGCATGCATAAGTGTGGTTTAGGAGAAACGTACCGGTCACAACTGCGGGGTCCTGAACCGCCTCACCCTGACCCATAGTCAGCATCCTTCCTGTTCCTCTGTTCCCGGGATTGTTGTTGTTAGGGCAGTCTCGGCGGAAATGCCCCGTCCTTCCACACCCGAAGCAGGTGTGGCTAGGCCCTGCATTATTGCCGCCGGCATTGGTGTTGTTGTTGCTGCGATGGTTGTTGTTTCCCTAACATGAAGTCATCCACCCCCGAACATTTCCGCCGTTCCGGTTTGGGGGGTGTGACATCAACCCACAATAAATAATTATATTTAATTCCACCAACCAACAATAACCCAATTACTCATTCCCGTTATTCTCACTTTACATCCCTAAGACAACTAACATAAGAGACCGAGTCTAAGAATATTTCATCGGGGCGACAACACATGCTTCGGGGGTTCCTCAGCATTATAAGTCAAATAAGGCAACCATGAGGGGGATGGAGTACAACGAATGAACACCCGAGTTCATTAACACCTACAGGTGGCGAACCTGCTAGCGTTCCACAGGATTGTCTAAAAAAGTCTGTGGTCGTCATCTAAACTCCGCTAGATGACTGAATCAAAAACAACATCGAGGCCTCTCATCTGTTTATCACACAACTATCTACCCATGTTTTACCCGACATGTTAGTAGATAAAAATATATATTTTTATACATAGTTTAAAACCTGTATAGCATTCTCATTCAATACATATTCCAAAACAACAGATGAGACATATACACATAACACGTATTTCATAGAGAATAAATCATATCTATGAGATAAAAGAAAGTGAATATACATTCACACATATAACACAAAATATACACATAACACTTATTTCGTATAAAATACTTCATAATTATGCGTTAGAAGAAAGTAACTACACACTCACTTGATCAGAAGATGATCGGACAACACTACGACTTGTAGAAGTAGTATTCTTCGGCAGATCTAGAAGATCTTCACAAAAACCGGACTCCTCGCGGGCAGAGCTTTGGCTCTGGAATCGCACTTCTCGGGATCTTCGGGGCTTCGGGACTTGCTTCGGGGCTCAGGAATGATACCGAGGCTTCGGGATAATTCTTGCACGAAAAACGATGCAAAAACGCGAGAAAAAGGGAAGAAATGAGCAAAGGCTAACCTCGACATCCTTTTATAGGGGCTGGAACTTCGAATTACGCTGGGAGTAATATGAAATTACGCTGGGCATAATGAGGATAGGGTCGCTGACTCCCCCCATGGATAATATCGGTTAATATATATTTAAATTAAATATCAAAAATATTTAATAAACTTCAAAAATTCATATCTTCTTCATACGAACTCCGTTTTCGATGTTCTTTATATCCACGCGTAGGTGAGACTACGATCTACAACTTTCATTTAGACTCCGTCGGCTAATTTTGACTTTATTTTTATTATTTATTTTTAGTACGCCGGGACAGGAAAACTCCGTTATAAATTCATAACTTCTTCATCCGACATCCGTTTTCGCCTATCTTTTCATCGTTTCACAACAATTAATGAGATCTTCAATTCTTGTTTAGATTGTTTCGGCTAAGAACCGCTCGATCTCAAATCGAGTATTCGGGTTGCATACTGCTAAGTCGAAACTTCGAAAAATCATAACTTCTTCATACGAAGTCAGATTTGGGCGTTCTTTTTATGCACGCTCTCGGTTTAACGAAATCTACAAATTTCGTTTAGATCACTAAGGCTAAATGTCGCTCTAACGTAAATTTCACTTTTTACATCATTCAGCGTTGCCAGTTCTGTCGCGAAACTTCGACAGGTCATAACTTCTTCGTTATAACTCGGATTTTGGTATTCTTTATATCTTCGTAATCATTGTTTCAACCACTACATCTTTATGCAAAGATATCGGGCTTATATCATACTTTAAATTTGACGCTTATTTTATTCTTAATTCATTAAATTATAATAATTAAGAAAATAAACACATAACTCACATAATTCACATAATACTCAAATATTTCATCATTAATACTTCAAAAAGAGTTACAAGGGTTAACCTAGACTATTACATCAATGATAATGCCTAGCCTGGAAATGCAGGCGTTACAATTCTCTCCCCCTTAGGATGATTCCGTCCCCGGAATCACACATCAACAAACAAATGCGGATAGCGACTCAACATGTCACTCTCCGTTTCCCAAGTGAGATTCGGCCCATTCGAATATTTCCAACGGACAAGCACTAATTCTACCATCTTGCGTCGAAGCTTCTTAGTCTTTCGGTCAACAATTGCCTCTGGTTCTTCAATTAACCTCTTGTTTTCATCAATTCTCAATTCAGAAATTGGAATTATATTAGGAACTTCTCCCGTGAACTTCCTCAAATAACACACATGAAAAGTGTTGTGAATTCCATTCAGTTCTTCGGGTAATTCGAGCTTGTAAGCTTGGTTCCCAATCCTCTGAAGAACTTTAAATGGTCCAATAAACCTTGGACTCAACTTTCCCCTTTTACCAAATCATATAAGTCCCTTCCACGGCGAGACTTTAAGCAAAACCGAATCTCCAACCTCAAAAGTCATCGGTCTTCGCTTCTTGTCAGCATAGCTCTTTTGACGATCTTGAGATGCTAACATTCTTTCCCTGACCACTTTCAACTTCTCAGCAGTTTGATGGACCATCTCGGGACCCATAAACTGCTTTTCTCCAGCCTCAAGCCAACAAGACGGCGTACGACACTTCTGTCCGTACAAAGCTTGATAAGGTGCCATCTTTATGCTCGAGTGGAAACTATTATTGTAGGAAAATTCTACTAAAGGTAAGTGTTCATCCCAATTACCTAGGAATTCCAGGGTACATGCTTTCAGCATATCTTCAAGTGTTTGTATTGTTCTTTCACTCTGACCATCAGTCTGCGGATGGTAAGCTGTACTTAAACATAACTTGGTACCCATTTCCTCTTGTAGACTTTTCCAAAATCTTGAGGTGAAACGGCTATCTCGATCCGATACAATTGTTAACGGAACACCGTGAAGCTTCACAATTTCCTTCACATAAGAATTCGCAAGCTTATCCATAGACCATTTCTCATTGGCTGCTATGAAATGCGCACTCTTAGTGAATCGATCAACGACCACCCAAATCATGTGGTGACCACTTTTCGTTCTGGGTAGTTTAGTGACAAAATCCATTGCAATGTGTTCCCATTTGCCCATAGGCACAGGTAAAGGCTCTAAACTCCCATATGGTTTCTGATGTTGTGTCTTGACTCTGGCATAAGTCACACACTCGGCCACATACTTTGCAACATCAAGCTTCATCGTCGGCCACCAGTAGTAAGGTTTCAGGTCCCTATACATTTTAGTGCTACCAAGATGAATCGAGTACATGGTTTTGTGAGCTTCTTCCATCAGAAGATCTCTAATTCCTCCTGACTTAGGTACCCAAATACGATCTTGGAATACCTTCAGTCCATGACCGTTTGTACCAAACACCAACGTTTTGCCCAAACGTTCCTCCTTTCGGTCATTTTTCTCAGAAGCTTCCTCTTGATCTTTCTTTATACTTTCCACAATTGTCGAGACAACTTCTATTCTCAACGCTCTTGGCCTCTTCCTTTCAAGATTGACTTTCCGACTGAGAGCATCAGCAACAACATTAGCTTTACCGGGATGGTAAAGTATCTCACAGTCGTAGTCCTTGAGTAACTCTAGCCAGCGTCGTTGCCTCATATTCAATTCTTTCTGATTAAAGAGATATTGGAGACTCTTATGATCAGTGAAAAGTTTGCACTTTGTGCCATAGAGGTAATGCCTCTATATTTTCAGAGCGAAAACTACTGCTGCCAACTCCAAATCATGAGTCGGGTAGCTCTTTTCATGCTCTTTCAACTGTCGAGACGCATATGCTATCACCTTTTCTCTTTGGGTCAAAACACAACCCAATCCAACCCCAGCCGCATCGCTATAGACAACGAAGTCTTCAACTCCATCAAGTAGAGAAAGTATCGGTGCCTCGCATAGCTTCTTCTTTAGCTTCTCGAATGCTTCTTTGTGCTTATCACTCCAAGCATAAGTAGCTCCTTTGTGGGTCAAAGCTGTTAATGGACTAGCGATCGAAGAAAAGCCTTGGATAAACCTTCGGTAATATCCGGCTAATCCTAAAAAGCTTCAGATCTCTGTGGGACTTTTCGGTTGTTCCCACTTCATCACAGCTTCAATCTTTGCTGGATCAACCATTATCCCTTCTTGGTTGATCACGTGACCCAAGAATTGGACTTCACGAATCCAAAAATCACATTTGGAGAGCTTTGCATACAATTTCTCCTTCTTCAAAACTTCTAACACTTCTTGCAAGTGTCTGCCATGCTCCTCTTGGCTTTTCGAATAAATCAAAATGTCGTCTATGAACACTATTCATTAAATCTATGAATGTTGCTGGAGCATTGGTTAGTCCAAACGACATAACCAAGAACTCATAGTGTCCATATCGTGTTCTGAATGCAGTCTTCTCGATATCTTGCTCTCTAACTTTTAGCTAATGATATCCTGACCTTAGATCGATCTTCGAGAAATAGCTCGAACATTGCAATTGATCAAACATGTCATCAATCCTTGGCAACGGGTATCTATTCTTTGTTGTTGCCTTATTCAGCTCTCTGTAATCAATGCACATTCTCATACTTCCATCTTTCTTCTTCACGAATAACACCGGAGCTCCCCATGGTGATGAACTAGGTCTAATAAAACCTTTGTCCAATAACTCCTGAAGTTGCATCATTAGCTCCTTCATCTCCGTCGGTGCTAATCGATACGGTGCTTTTGCTATTAACAAGTCTATTCTGAACTCCACTTGTCTATCAGGTGGTAATCCAGGAAGATCTTCGGGAAATACTTCCGGACAATCATACACCACTGGAATACTCTGCATCACCTTCTTTTCCTTCTTAGCATCGATCACGAATGCTAAGTATGACGCACATCCATTGGTCAAACACTTTCTGGCTTTCATTAGAGAAATGATTCCAGAATTCACTCTGCGTTTATCCCCATATACCATAAACAAATCTTTCCCAGGCGGGTTTACTTTAACTATCTTCTTCTTGCACAATATCTCGGTGTCATTGGCGCTAAGCCAATCCATTCCCAAAACGATGTCAAAACCATTAAGTTCGATAGGTAATAATTCCTCGTGAAACTTATTCCCATTAAGGTCGATTAAGATGTTTTTCATACGATGGCTAACAGGTACAAACTTGTCACTAGCAACTTCGACTAATAAAGCATTATCTAGTCTATCAACAGGCAAAGCTAGTTTTCTACCAAACTCATGCGAAATAAAGGAGTAGTTGGCTCCAGAATCAAACAAAATTTGAGCAGGTAATTCTTTTACGAGAAAGGTACCTGAAGCGACATCAGCTTCATCTTTCGCAGCCTCAAGTGTCATCTGGAAGGCTCTCGCCTTCGGCTTTAGTGGAATGTTGGGCCTAGCTGCCTCCTTCTTCTTCGGACAGTCTTTCAAAATGTGCCCCTCTTCATTACAGCCAAAACACATCCTTTTGTTGTTTGGAAACTCATTGGCAAAATGCCCAACCTTTCCACACTTGTAGCAGGTTACATCCTCACTACATTTCCCAAAGTGCTTTTTCTTATACTTATCACACCATTTCGCTTCGCCTCCTTTTCCTCCAAACTTTTTCGAATCAGACTTCAAAAATTTGCTTTTCTTACCGGAACCAGATGTTACCTCAAACTTTCTCTTCTCACCAACCTCAACCTTGTCGGTGGTTCTCCCTTTAATCATGTTCTCAACAGACTTGGCAGCCCAAATAGCCGCCTCTAGAGTAGGTGCCTGACGAACTGGCACTGCGTACTCCCATGGGAGTCCTTTTGCTTACCGGTCAACCTTTGTCAGCTCATCTGGAATGATGCACAAAGCAAACTCCATCTTGTCTGTAAAGTTATTAGTGTATTCATCAACTGACATGCTGCCTTTCGTCAATGTCAGAAACTTGTTCTCTAATTCCAACAGATTTTGAGCCGAGTAGAACTTGCGCTTGAACTGTGCCAAGAACTTTGCCCGTGACAATTGCAGTGGCTCATTAGGGCTTAAAGTCTTCCCTAGAGTGTTCCACCAACGAACGGCTCCACCTCGGAACTGACACACTGGATAGATAGTCTGCAACTTGCCTCTGCAGCCACAAGTCATGAAGGCTAACTCCATTTCTGAGATCCAATCCATAACTCCAATCGGATCCTCCTTTCCATTGAAGGTCGATGGTTTGCAAGTTAGAAAGTCCTTGTACTTGCATCCCATTCTATCATTCCTTCCATCATGGTTGTTTTGCCTAACTATCGGTGGGTTGGCTTGACCAACAGACCCACTGAAGTTTCCACCTTCCGAGTGGCCTTCATTTAATTCGGGCTCTTCCACACGAATTGACAGTTCTTCACGATTGTGTTGAAGCAACCGCCTAGTCTCCTCCATTTGACGATCCAACATTGTTTGAATCATCATTTGCACACCAGTCATGGTTATTGGCTCAGGTGCTGCTGCTACGACAGGTATTTGTTCAATCACTGGTGGTTGATTCTTGTTTTCATCAGCATTTCCAGCTCCACTTCTTGTTCTCACCATTTTGATCTACACACCGAATAAGGTGAAATTAGATCCTCAATCACGATAGATATTCAAATCATCCTTATCTCTCCGAAACGTTTACATGCTAGTTCTAATATCGTAGACGTACGCTTAGAATCCTACACACATAAGGTTTCCATATCCGGTCGGCAACAGACCATAGATCCGAACAAATAATATCATATATGACAACATATAACATTTAGCACATAAAAGCATTTTAGGTAACTTTCCTAAAATAAACTAGTGCTCGTGTCTAAAACATAACAGACACATGTCTCAAAACTTCACTCAACATTCTAAGTTTAAGTCTAGAAATCCTACAAATTCCTAGTTCGCTTAAATTAATGCTCTGATACCAACTGTGACATCCCCAAAATCACGGCCAGAAAAGACCGATTTTCATTTATGCTTTTAAAATAATTTCAGAGTAAATCCTTTTGATTTAAAAGAGTTGCGGAATTTGTTCCCAAAAACAAAGTATGATAAAATAATATTTACCAAATCATTTCATCAAGAAATGTATTTTCATTATATAATCAAAACTCGGGATGTCATGTTCCGATACAGACCATAAAGCATAAACGATAACATTACAATTCGTTCAACAAATATATACATATACAGACTTGTAAACAAAACAACTTGACGATTCATCCATCTTATGCCCTTGTGCCACTTCCTGTAATACAAATAAAACTGAGTGGGTCAGGCTTGGGAGCCTGGTGAACATATAGGGTTTCAACCCACAATAAATAATTATATTTAATTCCACCAACCAACAATAACCCAATTACTCATTCCCGTTATTCTCACTTTACATCCCTAAGACAACTAACATAAGGGACCTAGTCTAAGAATATTTCATCGGGGCGACAACACATGCTTCGAGGGTTCCTCAGCAATATAAGTCAAATAAGGCAACCATGAGGGGGATGGAGTACAGCGAATGAACACCCGAGTTCATTAACACCTACAGGTGGCGAACCTGCTAGCGTTCCACAGGACTGTCTAGAAAAGTCTGTGGTCGTCATCTAAACTACGCTAGATGACTGAATCAAAAACAACATCGAGGCCTCTCATCTGTTTATCACACAACTATCTACCCATGTTTTACCCGACATATTAGTAGATAAAAATATATATTTTTATACATAGTTTAAAACCTGTATAGCATTCTCATTCAATACATATTCCAAAACAACAGATGAGACACATACACATAACACGTATTTCATAGAGAATAAATCATATCTATGAGATAAAAGAAAGTGAATATACATTCACACATATAACACAAAATATACACATAACACTTATTTCGTATAAAATACTTCATAATTATGCGTTAGAAGAAAGTAACTACACACTCACTTGATCAGAAGATGATCGGACAACACTACGACTTGTAGAAGTAGTATTCTTCGGCAGATCTGGAAGATCTTCACAAAAACCGGACTCCTCGCGGGCAGAGCTTCGGCTCGGGAATCGCACTTCTCGGGATCTTCGGGGCTTCGGGACTTGCTTCGGGGCTCGGGAATGATACAGGGGCTTCAGGATAATTCTTGCACGAAAAACGATGCAAAAACGCGAGAAAAAGGGAAGAAATGAGCAAAGAACTCGGCTGCCCTCGACATCCTTTTATAGGGGCTGGAACTTCGAATTACGCTGGGCGTAATATGAAATTAAGCTGGGCGTAATGAGGATAAGGTCGCTGACTCCCCCCATGGATAATATTGGTTCATATATATTTAAATTAAATATCGAAAATATTTAATAAACTTCAAAAATTCATATCTTCTTCATACGAACTCCGTTTTCAACGTTCTTTATATCCACGCGTAGATGAGACTACGATCTACAGCTTTCGTTTAGACTCCGTCGGCTAATTTTGACTTTATTTTTATTATTTATTTTTAGTAGGCCGGGACAGGAAAACTCCGTTATAAATTCATAACTTCTTCATCCGACGTCCGTTTTCGCCTATCTTTTCATCGTTTCACTACAATTAACGAGATCTTCAATTCTTGTTTTGATTGTTTCGGCTAAGAACCGCTCGATCTCAAATCGAGTATTCGGGCTGCATACTGCTAAGTCGAAACTTCGAAAAATCATAACTTCCTCATACGAAGTCAGATTTGGGCGTTCTTTTTATGCACACTCTCGGTTTAACGAACTCTACGACTTTCGTTTAGATCACTAAGGCTAAATGTCGCTCTAACGTAAATTTCACTTTTTACGTCATTCAGCGTTGCCGGTTCTGTCGCGAAACTTCGACAGGTCATAACTTCTTCGTTATAACTCAGATTTTGGCATTCTTTATATCTTCGTAATCATTGTTTCAACCACTACATCTTTATGCAAAGATATCGAGCTTATCTCATACTTTAAATTTGACGCTTATTTTATTCTTAATTCATTAAATTATAATAATTAAGAAAATAAACACATAATTCACATAATTCACATAATATTCAAATATTTCATCATTAATACTTCAAAAAGAGTTACAAGGGTTAACCTAGACTATTACATCAATGATAATGCCTAGCCTGGAAACGTGGACGTTACAATAGATTATCTAAACTTCCATATTTTTTAAAAGATTGTGTTTATTATTCGTAGTATATATAATCTGATTTTTTCTACAGCTGCCACCCTCAAACTTTGTAAAATGTCACGTTGACTCTTGACTTTCTAAATTGTCATGTTTACATGTATAGTGTATATATATATATATATATATATATATATATATATATATATATATATATATATATATATATATATATATATATATATATATTCTGATTTTCCTTAATAACTTTCGTTCGTCAACTTAAAAAAAACTAATTTTACGTTCTTATTTTTGTATATGTGTCCGTATAAATTTAATGTAGTCAATGTTTTGACATGAATTTAGAACTTTCGTTCGTCAACTATGCTATCAATAGCGCGCTATAGTGTTATGCGGTGTTACTGAACCGTTATTTTGAAATAGCGTTTACAAATAGCGGCGACGCTATTGACTGCTATTTACCGCGAAACTCATCAGCGCTATAATGACGCTACACTCACTTTTACAATATCGTACATATTGAGCTACTTTGACAAAGAAAAAACGATTGTGTGTTATTTCAATATTAAATCTTTATTTTTTTAACTAGTCCGCTACACTTTTTGTCTTAATAAGTCCAAATAATAAATATAACTACTAAGCTGTGATTTTCCCATATCAACAATTATACATTAACACATGTATAAATACAAAACCATTCAAAGCCACTTGGGCCAATACATACAAGGCTTACATAATGGGCTAACTAGAAATATAAAGGAATAATACAATGTAACATGTGATCCACTAACAGCCCCCCCCCCCCCTTAAAATCGTTGAATAGTTGAGTAGGAAGGCCTTTGGTGAAGATGTCTTCATACTGAGCGGAAGATGGAATGTGAAAGACACGAACATCACCCCGGGCAACCAGGTCGCGAACAAAATGAATATCAATCTCGATGTGCTTTGTGCGTTGGTGTTGAACAGGGTTCGATGTCATGTAAACCAAGCTAATATTGTCACAATAAACAATAGTGGCTTTGGTAAGAGAACTGTGAAGCTCACGAAGTAAATTACGAATCCAACAAGTCTCGGCGACAGCATTAGCAACACCGTGATACTCCGCCTCTGCGCTGGAGCGAGAAATGACCCTTTGTCGTTTAGAAGACCAGGAAATAAGATTATCACCGAGAAAAACACAATAACCGGAGGTCGAACGACGAGAGACAGGGCATCCTCCCTAGTCGGCGTCTGAATATGCACGAAGATCAGAAGACGAGGACACATGAAGCTGCAGGCCGTGGTCCAGAGTTCCTCAAACATAGCGTAGAATACGCTTGAGTGCATTCATATGAGGTTCCAGGGGATCATACACGAATAAACATATTTGTTGAACTGCAAATGCAATGTCTGGACGAGTAAACATGAGATACTGGAGGGCATTGACAAGACTGCGATATAATGATGGATCCGTAATAGGAGTACCAGTGTTGTCCAGCTTATGAATAGTCTCTGCAGGAGTATGAGCTGGATTACACTGAAGCATATTGGCTTGCCCAAGGATCTCATAAGCATATTTCCGCTAAGATAGAAAGAGACCTTGAGGAGAGCGAGTGGCAGAGATGCCGAGAAAGTACTTAAGGGCTCCAAGATCTGTCATGGCGAACTCTCTACTAAGTTGAGTAACGATAGACTGGAGGAGAGAAGTGGAAGAGGCCGTCAATACAATATCATCCACATAGAGTAACAAGTAGGCAGTGCCACCTCCATGATGATATATGAAAAGAGACGAATCGGTGAGGCTGTGATGAAATCGCATGCGAAAAGCATGCTGAGCAAACCTATGGTACCAGGCCTGAGGGGCTTGCTTGAGACCATATAGAGATCTCTGAAGATGACAAACATGGTCCGGGTATCGAGGATCACGAAAACTGGGTGGTTGATGCATGTAAACGGTCTCCTGAAGATGACCATGAAGAAAAGCATTTTTCACATCTAGCTGATGAATGGGCCAGTCCCATGAAATAGCCAAACTGAGTACCGTGCGTATAGTGGCCGGTTTGACAACCGGGCTAAACGTTTCATCACAATCGATCCCTTGCTGCTGACTACGCCCATTTGCCACTAGGCGAGCTTTATATCGAGATAGAGATCCTTCAGCATTAAATTTATGTTTAAAAAGCCACATAGAGCGAACGACATTGACGCCTGGCTGTCGTGGTACATGGACCCAAGTACCATTTGTAATAAGAGCATTATATTCCTCGTGCATGGATTTATGCCAGTTTGGATCTTTCAAAGCCTGGAGATGTGACCTTGGGACAGAGGAAATGGAAGCAGTGTGAAGATTGAGGCGGGTGACAGGTTTGACAATACCACTTCTGGAACGAGTATGCATGGGATGAGGAGGAGGAGGTGACGTTGTATGGGCCTCAGGTGGAGAGGGACTGGAGGGAGACTCCTCGCGAACAGAAGTGGGAGGGGTAGGAGAAGGACTGGTATGATCTATAGGGTCAGGAGTAGGAGGGCTAGGATGTAATATATGGCGAAGGGTGGGAGAAATATCAGAGTCAGATAAGAAATCATAAGAGGGAGGCTCGATGGGAGTAACCGAACCATAGGGGAAAATCGACTCATTGAATGTAACATGACGAGAGATGATGATCTTTTGAGAGGACATATCATAGCATCGGAACCCACGGTGGTGTGTTGGGTATCGAGGAAGATGCATGGGGTGGAGCGGGGCTGAAGCTTATTATTGGGAAGAAGGTGAGGAAAGCAAAGACAACCAAACACACGGAGATGGTCATATGTAGGGTGGCAATGAAAGAGACGATAATGTGGGGTATCGTTTGAGATGTAAGTGGATAGTAATATATTGAGAAGGTAGGGCAGACCAAACACATGGAGATGGTCATATGAAGGGCTTCAGGCCAAAAGGTGGGTGGTAGGTGGGAGTGAAACATGAGAGTTCGCATCATATTATTGATGGTGCGAATCATTCGTTCAGAATGATGCTAAGCCGTGATTTTCCCATATCAACAATTATACATTAACACAAAAGGTGGGTGGTAGGAGGGAGGCTCTGATACCATGCTAAGCCGTGATTTTCCCATATCAACAATTATACATTAACACACGTATAAATACAAAACCATACAAAGCAACTTGGGCCAATACATACAAGGCTTACACAATGGGCTAACTAGAAATATAAAGGAATAATACAATGTAACATGTGATCCACTAATAATAGTTAATTACAAACTACAAATCAACAAATGACAACTTCCCTTTATCGTCTGTTTCAGTACTTTGAAACCACGAACGACTTGAGGTGTAATGACATTTTGACACTTTTTAGTTTCCATATGATTATATTAGAATATTATATATAGATTATGTTATGTTTTTATATGATTTTTTTTTATATTAATTCCATATAGTATTAATAATCTAATATATAAATTTTATATAAATATATAATATAAATTATACACAATATTAAAAAACCGCTATACCACTGCATAACCGCGATTTCAAATAGCGGCATGTGATCGCTATTGAAATTTGGACCGCGATAACTGCTTAGTTTATCAATTTGTTTTAAAAAAATTGTTTTTTGTATGTATCAGTATAAATTCTAATTTGTTTACGTTTCAATATAATTTTTTATGTTTCATGTTTATTTTTATATACCCTTCCTATGTATGATTTGGATACATATAATAGATTTTTGATTATCTAAACTTCTATTTGTTAACTTACAACAAAATAATCTTACTTGCTTATTTTTATGTACGTGTTGATAGTAATTCAACTTTTTTTTTTTTTTTTTTTTTAACATTTCGACGTAAGTCTTATGTACATTTTCATTCTTATTTTTTACATATGAGTTTGGTTATATAATACATTTTCATTCGACAACCTAAATTGGAGTTAATCTGTGATACCCATCTTGTAGATTTATTTACTAACGGTACCTAACTTTTATCGATATATTCGTCAAAAATCAACTTAAATTCATTACTATCATTTAAAGTCCTAATTAAGTAATAATTATTAAATATAACATTGTGAAAACATAGGAAAATATAAATTCTTATATCACGTGAATATGAATTTTGGTAAGTAAATCATGATTTATACAACCAACCACTCTCCCAATCAAGTCGAACCATTTGGCTGACAAAATCTCACCCACATCAACAAAAAAAGACTACCACCGTCGACAACCACCAATTCTTCCCGTTTCTATGGCCTTATCCACTCCCTCAACCGCCGTCAACACCACCACACACCAACTCCCTAAACTCTTCCACTCTCATTCCTCCGTCTCCACCATAACTTTTCCGGCCAAACTCACCACCACCCACCACCTCTTTTCAGCTACACCCATCTCAAAATGGAGGACCAATGTTTCTTTTCTAACCTCTTTCTTGAACAAACCCAAAGATGCCAAACCCATCAAAGAAGAGCTTCTTGACGCCATTGCTCCCCTTGAACGTGGCGCTGAAGCTTCCGCTGAAGACCAACAGACAATCGAGGAGGTCAGCCTTCCATTCTAATCAAAATTGCAAAGTTTTTTTTTTCTTTTATCTGATAATAGCAAACAATTTTATTTTATTATTATTATTATTTTTTTTTTGTAATTATCAACTCTTTCAATGATTTGGTTTCTCGTCTTACAATTGGGATTGAATTATCCTCTGTCTGGATTCTTGATCTTCATTGCCCCAAAGGTATACAGGGTCAAAGTCAAAACTCGAAAGGACTATTTTTCAATACCAAAATTGCATTGAGCTTTATGGAACATCACAAAAGAAACACTATGAAAAGATACAAACATTTATGCCAAATTGTAACTATCTGAGTCCAATTTCCATCTGTCTAGTAGTAGCATATTTTATAGATACAATATAGATACAATATTTTATAGCTTAAAAAACCTAACGTCAAAAAATATAATTGCTTAATCACTAAAAAGGACACTTAAAGTAGCTAAATCCATAAAATAATGAAATGTAGGTTATATTTTTCTGTATCTCACCCAAAAAAAATTCATGAAAGTTCATGATCTATTATTGTGTATTTTGTTAGCTTGGACCTAAATTGTTTGATTTAGATAGTTCAAAAACTTGAAGCAGCAAATCCAACAAAAGAGCCTCTCAAGTCTCCCTTACTAGATGGAAAATGGGAACTCATATACACCACTTCACAATCCATTCTACAAACTAAGGTTTACCTTTATTCTTTTCTTCATCTTTTCTCTTACTTACAAAGATTCATGTTTATTTGTTATGGATTGGGCTCCTTATGGGTATTGGACACTTATGTTTTGTCAAGTTATTTATTTAGCAGACTGTTGTGTACCTGATTTACAAAAAATCAACTGTTTTTTTTACGCACCAAGTATCCTTTTTTTTTTTTTTTTTTTTACAGAGACCCAAGTTCCTTAGGTCACGTGTAAACTATCAAGCGATCAATGTAGACACACTCAGAGCTCAAAATATGGAATCGTTTCCTACCTTTAACCAGGTATTTTTTACTAATCTTTTTTTAATATCTAGTGTCTTCCATTAATATTGAAACTAAAAAAATAACATGCAACAAATTTATTACGTTAACTTGTTTTCATCTATCTCTAGGTAACAGCGGATCTAACGCCAGTGAACTCCAAAAAGGTGGCAGTGAAATTTGATTACTTCAAGATTGTGGGATTGGTAAGATTTTTTAATAAATTATATCAATATGTTTATTTCATTTTTTTTATTTATTTTGTCTAAAATGAAAATCCATGCAAGATTTATATATAAAAAATAAACCGATAAAATCTTTCATATAGATACCGGTTAAAGCGCCCGATTCAGCTCGAGGTTCACTTGAGATAACATATTTGGATGAAGAATTGAGGTGAAATTTTCTATATTTACATAGATTTCAAATCTTTTGAAACTTTATTTTGGTTTTAATGGTTATAAAACTATGGAACATTATATATTGTTACTATGTTTTATAGGGTCTCAAGGGGCGATAAGGGAAACTTGTTTGTTTTAAAGATGATTGATCCTTCTTATCGAATCCCCACATGATGCAAGTGTGAAATCATAGCATGGAGAATTGGAGATGATTTTTCGTAAATATATACGAATTAAATAATAATCTCTTTGAAGTCATAGCATGAATAATTGGATATTGATGTCGATTTTTAATAACTTTTCCCTAAAGGGATATGATATAAATGTATTTGAGAAATTGTATGTTATAATGCAATATACAATACTTTTATAAAATCGTTAGATATGTAGAGTTTTTTTCCACAAGACCCCTTGAGAAGAGAGAGGAGACTCCAAAACAGATAAAGGTGGAGGTGATCATGTCTAGTTGATGTTGGACTTCAACAAAAACATTCTTTAAATCTCTAAACTCATTATATTTAATTAAATTGAACGAATAATATATTGTTTTTATACAACAATAACAAAGTAACAGTTACAAGATTCACCATAGTCCTCTATTTTTATATATTTTTGTGTACAATTTACAAAAGAATCAACATCTTACTTGACTAAACATTTGACCATCCATGGTCAAAGTGTAATTACATATTTGACCTTCTACAAACATACTCAAACTATGGTAAATTTGACACTTTTTTTTTTAAAGAGGGACTTTATAGGTTCGATCCACCATCCTCAATATGAACAAATTTCCTTCATTGCCTCTTGATATTCTACAAGAACAATATCAAATCATTGAAGAAAGGGCTAAATGCAAGAAACAACAACATACTTTCATATATTTGTGTATTACAAAATTCTTTTTTCATTTCTTTCTGTTACAATTTACAACATTGTACTTTTAACCTTTTTTTTATTTTTTTGTACCTTAATTCTTCATCCAAATATGTTATTTCCAATTGACCACGACCACTTCCACGAGCTCTTATAGGTATCTACAAATCAATACATTTTACTTTCACTCTTTTTTCTTATCAAGGCATTGTACTTTGAAAAATTACCCAATTATAATATTTTAATAAACAAATCAATGAAAGTAAATTGTTATTTCTTGCATTTAACATATTTAAACCTACCAATCCCAACACTTTAAAAGCATCAAACTTGACTGCAACCCTTCTTGCATTAAGAGGAACTAAATTAGCAGTAGCCTGAAAAAAATGTATTAGATGATTTTAGTTGTTGTAATTAAAGGATATTAATATTTATTTATAAACACCTGGTTAAAGAATGGCCAAGTTTCCATATTTTGTGCTCTGAGAGTGTCCACATTGATTGCCTGGTAAATCTTTCCATTTGCTCTTAAGATTTTAGGTCTCTACAAAAAAAAAATGATGGGTAAAATAGAAGTATTTGACTTCTAATGAAAAGACCAAAATACCCTTCAGTGAAATGGAAATCTTGTGTTTGAATAAAATGTCACCTTTGTTTGCAAGATTGATTGAGATGTTGTGTATAGAAGCTCCCATTTTCCATTTACCAATTCAGATTTAAGTGGCTCATTCACCTTATTCACTGCTTCAAGTTTACGTGCAATCTGAGCAATATCAAGGAGGATAAAGTAATTTCCACAATTATTAAAGTATGATCTTCAAAATGTTTATGCTATGGTATATGTGAAACAGTGAATTCGAATTCCAGTTAAAACATTTGCAAAGAAATAACACTAAATCAACCATTCAATTACGACAGGATTACGAAATCCAAACCTGATCAACGCGCTCCTGTTGTTCAAGAGTAGCATCGGCGCCACGATCGAGTGGGGCTATAGTCTCAAGAAGCTCCTGTTTAAGGTTGTTCTCAAACCCATCACTTTTCGTCGACTGAAAGAAAGAAACCCTGGCTCTCTGTAATCTCGCGTTCTTCTCAATTCGATGGCATGAGGGTTTGTGGTAGGATAACGACGATCTTCTGGGTGATGAGTAAGTTGATCTGTGTTTGATGGGTGATGAAAGGAAAACGAGATTGTCAATGAAACAAGAAGAACGTTGAAGAAGGGGGAAGTTTGCTGTTAATGGCAGTGGAGGTGAAATCTGGTGACCCATTTTGATATGTGGTTGAAGTCGCGGCAAATTTGTAAACCTTATTATTGGGTTTCAGTTTCCGCCATTTTTGTATTATTTTCAAAGTATAGGGGCCAAAGGGTAACATTTATCGTCTTTTATGCGCTCTTCCGCTCTTAAATTCTTAGATTTCTCAGAATTACAAGATCAGGGGTTTCATATTCTACAAATTCAGCTCGACTGAAGTCCATAGCTACCAACTTCTTCAGATTTCTTTGATTAATTACGATTAATGGTCCTCCAGATGCTATGATAAAGAAATCAACGTCACAACTTTGCACGACTCTTTGAAGTGGGTCAGATTCGTCATTAATTTGTACACCCAGGTGATTTGATGAAATCATTCTTCCTGACCTTTTCTTCAACTTGTTCGTTATGTATTGGTTATGATTTTCATCTTATATTTGTGGGCTTGCGATAGATCTTGTGTGATTTCTGTGATGCATAAAAGAATTGGACAACATGCATACCATCTGTTTGAAATAATGCCTCATAGAAGAAGTGAGCAGTGCAATACTACATTGGTGTTGGACTAGAAAGAAATCAAGTACAAATTGAAGTGTCATTGTATATGCAAGGCTCTTCAGTAATCACATAAGACTCAAACTAGTTTTCCCTAAGTTCCAAACATGGTAAACAAATGGAACATTTGTAATCTTGACATTAAACCTAGCAATTTTCAAATACAATATCGATCAATGGATGCTAATCTTATATGATCTTTTCTTGCAGCTTGAAGGATCAATGAAAGCTTTGAATTTTCGTTCCCTTATAATTTTCTCAGCCTTTCTACGTGTCTTCTTAATTGTCTATGGAGAATGGCAAGATACTCATATGGAAGTTAGGTATACAGATGTTGATTACCTTGTTTTCTCAGATGCTGCTGCTTTAATAGTTTCTGGAAAATCCCCTTACAAAAGATCCACATATCGTTACTCTCCTTTGATCGCATTTCTTCTCACACCAAATTCCTTTATTCATCAATCATGGGGAAAGTTTCTCTTTTCTGCTTCAGGTAAATAAAAAAAAATGATTATTTTCACTTCAACAACATTTTACTTTGAAAAATCTATCCTTTTATAAACAAATAAAATGAAAGTATACCCATCTTGAAAATGCAGATTTACTTGTGGGGTGCTTTATACGTAAGATTCTAAAGCTTCGTGGAGTGCCTGAAAATTTATGCATTTACTCTGTAATTGTTTGGCTTTTCAACCCTTTCACTTTCACAATTGGAACACGTGGCAACTGTGAGCCTATTGTTTGTGCCATTATCTTATGGGTCATTATTTGTCTTATGAAAGGTACAATCACTATAATCAAATTCTTGATTTTAGTTCTTCCTATTACAATATTCTACTTTGAAAAATCAATATTTTATTTTGTAGGTAATCTTTTTCAAGGTGCAATTTGGTATGGGGTTGTTGTACACATGAGAATCTACCCGATAATTTATGCCCTTCCAATTGTCATAATTCTTGATCCTTCCCATTTCAAGCCCAATAAAAAGCCCATTATCACAAATTGGAATTCAAAACACCCCAAAACACATCTCACTTTGGGCCCCACCAAATCTTTCAATCCCTTTTCAAGATCAAGAATCTTGTTTTCGCTGACGTCAGCATCCGTATTCTTCCTTTTCACGGGAATATTCTTTTATTTATACGAATGGGAGTTCCTACATGAGGCCTTGTTGTACCATTTAACACGAACGGATCCTAGACATAATTTTTCCATTTATTTTTATCATATTTATTTGAATTATGAACGCCAATTTTCGGTTTTGGAAAAACTCGTCTCCTTTTTGCCTCAGTTGATGGTGCAGCTTCTTCTGGTGTTCCGCTTTGCGCATGATTTTTCCTTCTGTTTCTTTGTTCAGACTGTTGCCTTTGTTGCATTTAATAAGGTAAAGAAATTAATAGAAAGAAATGAAAGTAATTTTTTTTTTGATATGATGATATAAATATGTGATATTGTTGTTATTTACAGGTGATAACAGCTCAGTATTTTGTGTGGTTCTTCTGTCTGTTGCCATTGATACTGCCATGGACAAAAATGAAGCTCAAATGGGAAGGTGTTTTCTGTGTATCCTTTTGGATTGGAGCTCAACTTCATTGGCTGTTTTGGGGTTATATGCTTGAGTTCAAGGGCAAACAAGTCTTT
The DNA here is from genome assembly GCF_002870075.4 of Lactuca sativa. NCBI lineage: Eukaryota > Viridiplantae > Streptophyta > Magnoliopsida > Asterales > Asteraceae > Lactuca > Lactuca sativa. Next base: position 216,470,692 of record NC_056631.2, on the reverse strand, counting down.
TTACAGCTTTGGGCAGCAAGCTTATTGTTCTTTGCTGCCAACACTTATGTCATGATCACTATCATCCTCCGACACACGTATTCTCCTGTTTTTAACCTCTCACAGAAAACAAAGTGAGTGAAGCAAACCTAAGATTTATCATGGAAGGGGTAAAATCGTCATTTTTACTTGCATGGTTTGCTAATGATTACAACAAGAGAGAACATGTTGTACTTGTATTATTGATGAGCATTCAATAGTACACATTGAATTTGTTGAGATTTAGGGGATTTCAGTCGAAATACTCCAATCCAACTCCATTTCCTAACACTAAAAATGGAAAGTTTCACATGTCAATTTTAGTTCTACAAGTTTGATGTTTATACTTTATATACATTGCTAGTTTATTTTCTGTTATTCGATGATTAAGTTTATATATTTTTTATATTAATTTAATTATATGGTTACATTTTAATTTAATAAATGCTTTAAATATATTTAAGCACTTGAATACTTTGTAAAAATTTGTTAATGTGTTATGAATGTAATTTTTTTTTATTTAATAAAATGTTTGTTTCAATAATCTAACGATTAATTCCATTGTAATGATGTATTATATATGGATTATTTATTTACTTATATAATTTATAAAGTTTTTGTAACAAAAAAGATGTTAGACAACTTTATAAAAAGCTAATAAATGGAAGGGGTATTTTTTTAATATGTAAATAAGTTAGAAAAAGAGAATATATATATATATATATATATATATATATATATATATATATATATATATATATATATATATATATATATATATATATATATATATATATATATATATATGCTTAGGTTATTCTATTCAAAGTAATTATTGTGTTATTGTATGCATAAATGTGGGTCAATCAATTTTACTTATTTTAAGAAAGTGATTAATATATATTATTGAATTAAATATAATTGAAAAATATCATCTAATTTAATTACAAGGGTATTTTAGTCAATTAATATAGATTTAATAAAGGAAAATTGCATATTTTAAGGGATCATAGATTCTATTAATTTTAAAAATCCGATTTTACGAATTATAATTCTTTTAATTCGGACATTCTGACAGAATATGTTTGATATATTCAAAAATAAAAATATTTTTGAACCATAAATAATAAAAATATTTTTGAACCTATTTCATGATTATGACTTTAAAAACTTGTTGTAGAATAATAAATTCTCGAACCATCAATTGAAGAATAAAAACAATAAATACATAATTTCTTATAGAATACGAGAAACAATTGTTAAAGAATAAAACTAAAAAAACTTTCAAAACGGGAAAGAAAACATCAAAATCTAACAACACTAATACATTGTAAAAGAATAATGTTGCTTAGAATCACTTTCAATTTTGTGGTCCGTTCTTCAAGCATCAACTTCTGTGAAAACAAAACCAAATTGTAGTTTAGATTACAATAATGCATTAGCAAATGAAAAATAAAAAACTAAATTCCTTTGGAAAAATATGTGGACTTGTGAATTGCACCAAAACCAATAACCAATAATTGTAGAACATGCATAAATCAGTGAGAAAAAAATCCATACTCCATTCCAACAGAATTAGAATTCATGATTCCATTCCAACAGAATTGGAATTCATGACTCCATTCCAACAGAATTAGAATTCATGATTCCATTCCAACAAAATTGAAATTCGTGATTATAACTCCATTAACAGAGAATCCCACCTATATAAGGCATTGAGCATATAGTAAGTTCGTATGGTAATAAAGAATGAACAATGTCAAAGTAAGAATGCAAGATACAAGGTATTAGATGAAAGTTTTTATAGCCAATTTCAGAAAAAGATGTAAGTAGGTTAATGAAAGGTTGAAATTGAATACATATCAAGAACATAATGGAAAGTTGCTAACTTTACATATATAAAAAGGATCAAATCGGGAAAGAAAAATCTTTGTAGTTCGTTTATTTTGTGTATAAACGAATAAATCAGAATGGAATTTGAATCGAGTTTTCCCCAATTTTAGTAATCTGAACTTAATTGTAGTAAAAACCAGCTAAAACCTACGAATTTGATCAAATTGATAACTTGAGAAATGCAAATCAGTACCAATTTTGTGGGGATACTGATAGGAAGAACGGATCGAACGACTTTGCGAGCTCGCTTAGATATCTTCTTAAACACGTTCTTAACAAACCTAATAAGAAGATCCATGCTCCTGTCATCTTCCTCCTCCTCATCATCATCTTCGTCATCGTCTTCATCGTAATCTCCGAAGAAAGTCATATCATTACGGTTCCGATTCCATATCCTAGGATCCGCCGCCGGATTCTCACCTTCCTGGTCCATCAAGTAATCAATTGAAGAGTTCCCAACAATACATAGTAAATGTAGCTAAATAATCTGACATCTGGAAATAACCTGAGGATAACTAGGAGGACGACGGGTAGCTTGGAGACGTAAACCATGAGTTCGAAGTAGAAATGGGCGGATGAAGGTACTGGAAGATGACTTTTAGAGAAATTTGGGGCAGACCATGGTGGCGACGACTTTGTATCTTGGCTAGGGCTTGTAATCGGTGGAGATTGAGCGACTAAAGAAAAAAAAACGAGTTTAATATAAACCTGAGAAATTAGGTTAAAAGTCAATACCATGATTATAGGGATTATTTTTGAAAGTTACTAATCAAATTACTAAATTACCCTTATTTATTTATTTAATTATTTAATTATTTATTTAATTTTGATTGACACATATTTATGCATACAATAACACAATAATTATTTTAAATACCTGAACCTAGCTCTCTCTTTTTCTATATATATATGGAGTGGTTTAAATGAGAACAAAAAAAAGGTTAAGAACCCTAAGAACCATTTTTAAATGTTTTCATCAAAAACATTTTGGACAAATCAAACATTAATATCATATTAAACAGACTTTTTCACTCCGTAACTTGCAACTAGTTGCCACTTGTCATAGGACCACCACCGGACTGCCAGCAGACCATTATCGGACCACCACCAGAGTAACAAATTCAGTGACAATTTTTTAGTCGTATTCATAGCTTAATAGAACAAACATTATAACTTATATTTCTCCAGTAATAACTTTTAACACATATATTTTTATTTTTACAGTCAAATATATAAAATTTAATTAAAATTGTTATTATACCTTGATAAATTCGTTTTTTCCTCTTCTGAATTTTAAATCTCTTTAAAATATATTATTTATAAGACACATTCAAAGTTTAATAAAATATTATTTCACTACTTCACATTCTGTTATTTTCATTCATGCATTTAATCATATTTTAACACAAAATTTAAATAAAACACATAACTTATATGGTCCATTATTAGTTTAATACATAAAATTCATAACTTAATACATTTCATTATACACTAATTCACATATTCATAGAAGTCAAAATAAAAATCTACTACCACCACCACCACCAACTACCATATGCCGCCACCAACCACTTATGCCACCGTCGTAACAATCCATCTTTTCAAATCAGATCTGTAAGTAAAATCACGGATTCATAACTTAAATATTATATTCACAACTTAATTAACTAATCAATTCACTAATTTGGAGTTTAATGCAAAATAGTTATAAAAACTAATACATTCTTATATATTTATACTACATAAAAAAATAAATATATTCACAACAAAATTAATACAAACATTAATAAATAAATCTTTTAGATTTTAACACAAAATTAACTAAAAGTTCACAGTTTAATAGAGTCAATTCACAACTTAGCACAATCAATTCATAGTTAATATGCAAAATTTAGAGATTAATATAATAAATTCATTGTTTAGTACACGCAAATTATACATTGATAACCAATTATCAATTTCAAACTTACATTTATATCTTTAGATCTATAGGTTAGTACTTATTTAAAAGTTTATTTACACAAATATTCACAATTTAATCTTTACATATTCAAAATTATAAAATAAGATATGTGTATAATGAAACTTTCATCTTATATTTTAGAAACAAAAAAAAATCATATTAAATTCACAGATTAATATAGTCAATTCACAGATTAATACAGTTAATTCACAGATTAATATAGTTAATTCACATCTTAATACAATCAATTTGCAGTTTAATACACAAAATTCATAACTTAATATAATAAATTTAAAGTTTAATACAAAAAATTATACATTCATGACCATATAACTTAAAACTTACGTTTCAAGACTTGAATTCACAATTTAATAAATCAATTTAAGACTCTCATTCACAATATTTACAACTAAAAAACATACATGATTTTGTGGAAGCATTTCATCAAACACATTGTGTGCACCACATAAATTCATAGTTTAATGGAACATTTCAAGACTCTCATTCACAGTTTAATATAACAGTTTTGGACTCTCATTTATAGTATTCACAGCTTAAAAACATATTAATTAGCTGTAACAACTGACAAAAATTAGATTAAGATGTGAACACCTTTATTAGGTCATAGTGGACCCAATACTCCATCTTAGTATTTTTTTGGGCAAAAACACTCCTAACGGACCAAACCCTTCTTATTGGGCCCTAGTGATGTCGATAACTCCAACCGTAGTATCAACCAAGGAAACCAACGAGGGACAACCTACCCAGACACCCCAAACTCCAAACCTAAGGTCATGAATCGAAAGCAGGGGAACAAGAAAGGAAGCAGATCGACTCAAGGGCCTACCAAAAGGCAACAAGTTGTAGCAGCCCCTAATCCCACTAACCCCCTACCCCAGCACCGAGAAAACTGTATCTTGGAGACCTCCCACTCTGCAGCAAGTGCCGCTGTAACGCCCCAGTTATTTAAATAAATTAATAAATATAAGTCCTGAACTAATTTGTGAAGAATTCTAGAAGTCGGGGGTTAAAAGTGTAAAATCCGAATTTAATTGGTAAGTATTATATAAGACAGGGACTAAATGGTAATTTTTGGGGCTTAATTTGAAGAGATTTTATGGAGTAAGGGGCTGTTGGTAATATTCAGATTTAACTTGTAAAGAATTTTAGAGGTATATATCTCGTGAAACCCTAACCCTAGGGAAGGTATGCAGCCGCCAAACCTTCCTTAAGCATCGGTTGCCATTTTTCCCCACCCTCCTCCTTCACCTCCGATAGCCGCCATCTCCGGAGGACGTCCAGTCGCCACCATCTCCACTGTAGCCGAGAAGAGTCGCTTTGACCGACAAGCCCGGTTGCCGCTGCTACCGCCGTGGTTGAGGAAGAAAACCCCGTCTCTTGTGAGCATCCCAATCGCTGCCATCCATGTTGTTGTTCCGATCAGGCCAAGTCGCCTCTCGGCCACCTTGCCATCAAAGTTCCGCCACCGCGACATGTTGCTGGAGTCGTTGTGTGCAATCAGAGTCACCGGATCGGAGAAGCAAGCCCTGTGTGGGTCAGGAATCGATGCTGTGTGCACCTCCTGCCACCATTAGCTACTTTTGCGCCACCACCATAGTCGTGGTGGGGTACTGTCGTTATCAGTCGCCACTCCGCCGTTGCTAGAGACCATCGTTCAACGATCTCCGCCGCTATTGCCAGTTGTTGTGCCACTGCCGCCTCCAACCACCGTAGGTGGGAGTTTTGGATCCATTTCTCGATCATAGAAGAGTATTTTTCTTAGTGTGTGTTGTTTGTGTGCCATGCTTGGTCGGAAAAGTGAGAAGAAGGGCCACCACCACCGTGAGGTGGTGGCTGCCGCTACGAGCCACCGCTGGCCACCACAGTGTGGTTGTGTGTGTGTTAGTTAGTTAGTTAGTGTGTGTTTATCCTTGAATAAATCATTGTGATTGTAATTTCCAAAAGATTAATGAAAAGAAACTCAAACCACCACCGTAAGGTGGTGGCCGCCGCCGCGAGCCGCCGTTAACCACCACTACCCGAGGTGGTAGTGGGTGGTGCCCCACAAGCAAAACCCTAATGGACCTGGCAATACCTAAATGGGCTTAAAGACTTATTTGGGCCATGTTTGAGTGAAAAACCCTAATTTCAAGTATTTGGGCCTTGGACTTATTGGACCCACTTTTGGGCCATTAAGATTGGATTGTGTGTTAAGCCCAATCACTCCATATCACTTATCTAGTAGAGTAAAGGACTTAATGGATTAAGTCCTTAATGGGTTAAGTGAGAAACACTTACACCTAAATGTCATTTTATGTGAAACCCTAATTTCACTTGGACCTTGAGTTGGGTGTTCCTATTGGGCCTTGGTGATTGGGATAAGAATGGACCATCCAAAAGCAAGCAAATGGACTAGAATAATCTAATGGACTTAGCGTAAGGCCCATGTAAGGAGTTTAGGCCCAATTTGGAAAATTGGGCCATAGTCTGGGCCTTGATGATCATGAGATGTTGGACTATAAGAATGTTAAGTGTTGGACCAAGAATGAATGATTGGGCCTTTGATCAAGACCATGTAGAGACTTGGGCCCAATTGGGAAAATTGGGCCATAGTTGGGCCTTGGTCCATTATTAGACTTTTGGGCCTTTGGTTTGGGCCTTGGGCTGGAGTCAAACTAAGATAGGGGTTAAGTAGTCTTTTACCCAAGTATGGACTTATGGTTATGAGTTGGAACCCAATTATTAATTGGGTGTTATTTTGGTGTTGACAGTACGGGAATCTGTCATCCAACAGCTAGGGTTGAGTCTGTGGGATTTCAGCAGTGTAGGATTGTGTCTACGGGACTTCAGCAGTGTGAGGTGAGTTTCCTTCCAGTAGGAACGGGTCTACGGCCACAATGCCGACCCGTCTAGCTAGCAGTAGTTTTTGGACTTCGGTCCGATGCAGTAGTTCAGGGTGCTTGATGTCTTTGTGATTCAAGCATGTTTTTGTGTTATGTGTTCCGGACTTTTGTTCGATGCAGTATGCAGTATATGTGTTTATGCTAGTAGTGATGATTATGATATGCTATGTTCAGCCAGTTAGTCCGGACTTCGGTCCGATGCATTTAGCCGGACTTCGGTCCGATGCAGGGGGAAAGGCCCCAGTTAGTCCGGGCTTCGGTCCGATGCAGTTTCCGGACTTCAGTCCGATGCAGGGGGCAAGGCCCCAGTTAGTCCGGATTTCGGTCCGATGCGGTGGGCAAGGCCCAGTATGTGCTTTATATGTTATTGTATGGTATGTGGTAGTTTGGGGGAGCTCACTAAGCTTCATGCTTACATTTTCAGTTTTGGTTTCAGGTACTCAATTTTCAAAAGAGGAGCTCGGGAAGATTGTAGTGCACACACCATTTGTTCAACCTGTGATGTTTATACTCTGATATACTTGACAGTTGTTATAATATTTTGAGATACATTGCTTATGATTTTTATATGAGGTTTATTGACTATGGTTTTTATTATTAAATTAAACGAAATTTTCAGACTGTGTTTTTGGGACGTTACAGTCGCTACCATCATCATGGAGTCTGTCGGGAATTGCACTGCAATAGGTGCAACAAGAAGGGGCACATCTCCTGCTACTGTAGGAGCTCGGCCCCATGCGTCACTCCAACCCTCAACCCAGAAGTAAGTCCAGTATGCTACGCATGCGGTGAGACGGGACACTTCAAGAGGAATTGTCCAACAGAGAAGAATGACGGAGGACCGGGAGGAGTTTAACAATGGGACATGATGAAGCAACAAGGAACCCTACTGGGGTTACCGGTACATTTCAAAACAACAAAAATTAAGCATCGCATTTTCACAAAATTTTTGCCAATTAAAAATCATAATCATAAAGTACTCCCTCATCCGAACTAATCATACCCTTCGTAGGAAAACTAAAGAGCCTTGCGAAAGTTATGATAACTTAGTGTAAACGTAAGGTCGTGTGTAATTAAGATTCTACAAACTTCGAGTGCCTAGACCCGCCTAAATTCTTATTCCTTGGTTGACTGTGGATTTACGATATAACCACTCAGTCTACAACCTTTTCAATCTTGAATTACGTACGACTAAGCTACATCGAACCATCATAGAGAGGTCTAATAGAAATCAGACTATGAAATCACATCGTTTATACCAAGGCACTCATATTTCTAGGGCACCCAAAAATTTAGACCGAGACAACCACAGTAGTAATACCAAGAACGAAATGGGTGACTTTACAAATGTGTACATAGAACACACTATCATTTCAAACAATTATCCATTTCAGATCAATCCAACACCTATTACAATAAGGAGCCCAACGATGTCAATTGAGATGAGATGACTTGATCCTCGCCATACGAAATTCATGTACCAACAAGACTCTTCACCTTAACCAATCAATTAACGCGACCCCTACAACTTGTAAAGACAATACTCGAATTATCTCGAGCATCTAGACCCTTAGGTACCCGTGCAAGAAATACCACGCTCTCTCCAAGCCCATAGTAGGAATAAGAAACAAGGAGCAAGGGACACCAAGGATAACCTAGAGATTTATAAACCCCCCTAATATGTTTCCAAATCCCTTTCGGAAACATCACCTACATGCCAAGTTGAGTTCGGAGATCGACTCAACTCATGGAGCCATTCTCGTAGCCAGACCACCAAGACCACTTAGCACCAACATAAACACCGAAGGTATCCGGTAGATGGAACAACTCAGTAAGTATGAGGTTATCAAACCAAGAATTGAGCCTTGGAGAACGCCTATCCAACTCATAAATAGGAAAGGCTAAGTGTACATAGGACCACTGACTACTAAGGATCAAATGAACCCATCCTCAAGGATCGATATCTCCTATCCCAATTCAAGGATTTACTCGACCTACTGGGAGAAACAAGCAAAGATCAACCTTCCACTAGTTCAAAACCTCATAGTAAGAGACTCCCATGGCAACCTAAGAAGTATGAGTCCAACTATACCGCACACAACCTTAACTTGGTGACAATAAGTGTTCACATTAAAGTTTAGGAGACGCTACTTAGGGAACATCAAATACACAAATCCAAAATAGTCATAACCACCCATTCACCTTGCCATATAAGACTCAAAGGCGGAATACCTCTGTGTTAGGCTGAGATAACCAATACCCAACTAACCAAAGGTACAAAGTCAAAGGCCGGTAGTAAAGGTACACAAGATCACTAAGCAAGGACTTAAATTCTCCTAGGAACGAAGAGAGTAGACCAAACCAAGACACCTACACCTTATCCTTAGAACTCGAGATACTGCTTTAGAACGAATTTCGAGACGAAATTCCCTCTAACGGGGGGATGATGTCACAACCGACAAAAATTAGATTAAGATGTGAACACCTTTATTAGGTCATAGTGGACCCAATACTCCATCTTAGCATTTTTTTTGGGCAAAAACACTCCTAACGGACTGAACCCTTCTTATTGGGCCCTAGTGGGCCAATAACCCCTCAACTTAGTTCTTTTGGGCCATAAGACTCTCTTAGTGGACCTTATTGGGCCATAAACAATCTTCTAGACCTTATTGGGTCGTAAACCCAATTCCCTTATCAATTTGGACCGTAAACCCAATAAAGAGGGTCCAATGGGCCGAAAACCTTTATATTGGGCCTTAAAATTTCAAGAACAATCAATATAAGCCCAAAACACTCTTTCTTTCACCTTTTCTTTCCCATTCTCGGTTATTATAAAAAAATAATAATAAATGAAAAGTGATGGTTAAAACAAGTGACACCTCACTTTGGCACCACATATAACAATGCTCATTACCTTGCATGTATTTAGGCTTGATTGTTTGTCCAACTTACATCCATGCAAGTTGAATTAACCACCATACATCTAGGTTGAATCTCTCTCTCTCTCTCTCTCTCTCTCTCTCTCTTTCTCTCCTCTCTTCATTTTCTCGGCCCCTCCCCCCCTCTCCACTCCATTCCCAAACTTCATCTCCAACATATTTTCTCTCAACAACCAAAAACTCTCTCATCATTTTCTTCAAAATTCGTGGGTGGTGGTGCAATCCTCAAGATTTTGTTCAAGTATCATAACTTGGTAAGTCCATATTCATCTCTAGATGTTATATATTTCAAATCTATGCTAAGATCCTTCCTCTTACAACTTCATTTTCGTGATTTTGGACCTTAGAACCACCTCCATCTCAAGATCTCACCAAAAAATCAAGCTAGGTTCAAAATTTCATCATCATCTTCTTCTACATCTCAAAAACCCCCAAGGTGAGCTTCATACCCCCTTGTTTTCGGTTTTATAATGTTTTTTTGGGGAGAATACAAGTGCTTTTGCGTTAGATCTATGTATATATGCATGTTTATGTGTTTAACTTTTAGATCTTTACTTGAAAATGAAGTTTATCACTTGGATCTTCATATAAACCTTGAGAAAAGTATGTATCCTCACATATAATACTTGTAAACTTGTAGATCTGGGATTTATCCACTTAAAATAGCAAAAACAAGTGTTGTGAACAAACTTAGATAACTTAAACTCAAAAATCAGCCCTTGACAGAAAAGTTTTAGTCCAATCTCGAACTGTTTTGACCTCCTTAATGGTAATATTTTTAAAAACTGTTTTACATGTAAACAATTCAGGTTATTACCTTTAAAATGACTACTCTCACGTTTTCATACAATTTTTCTACTATTTTTGGCGAATTTTACAAAACTGCCTATCAGATTTGAAATAATTTCGGACCAACCTGTAAAGGAGAGCAATTTCACACTTGTTAGAGGCCAATAAAAATTATGCGAAATTTTTTGAACAAAGTAAACAAAATTTCCAAACTTCCAGAATTTACGGATCCAAATTTCGACTTACGATGATTTTTCTACAAATTTTCCAACAACTAGGTCAGAAAAGCCAAAAACAAGAAAAATGTGTATTTCACAAAAATCAAGCAAAAAAAATGATAATTTGAACAAAAATGGGTTTAAAATGTTATTTTTATCACAAACTAGTCAAAAACACAAGTTTTAAAGAAAATGGGGGCTAAAATGTTATTTTTATTATAATTGGGCCTTAATTGAAAACTTTGTGGCTTATTGGGCCAAGAACGTCATTTTTACAAAAAGTGGGCTTTTTATATCAATTTTTGTAAATAATCGAGCTAAATAAACAAAACAATAACAAACGGGTTAAAAACGATATTCTTATCCTTATTGGGCCTGGAAATAATATACATGTTTAGTGGGTCTTAGTGTCCTTTTACATGTATATTGGGCTCAGGGTAGACATTCATATTCCTTTTGTGCCTGGAAATAATAGATACGTATAGTGGGCCTTAGTGGTCCACTTACATGTTTATTGGGCCTGAGAATGAGTTTTATATGTGTTCTTCTTTCTTTTCCGTGTAAATTTTCGATTATGGATCTAGTGAGACTTGTCGGTTGGCATCTTTGAGTGTACAATCGTAGCCTGTAGTTATAACCATAGTTTCCTGGAGGGAAAGCGGGAGTTTGTGTACAGATCTATACGGGGGTGAAACCCCACACCTGAGTTGTTCGCTACAGTTAGACTAGGCCAGTCTAGGGTGACAAAAACCTTATCCTATTCCGTAGGCGTCCTAAAGACGCAAAGACAGTCGAAATTGTCATTATTTAGTATGGTTATGACGACTCGCTTAGAGGAATTAACGTTATAAGATTTACGGGAAACCATCCTATGTTCTTTTTGGATAAAACGGAAAACCATCCTATATTCTTTTTGGATAAAACGGGAAACCTTCTTTTTGATGAAACGGAAATCTATACGCACTGGTACCCAACCATGGGGGTTGAGATTCCAGCATCATCTAACGCAGACAACATCGGGTTGTCTGGAAATCATTCTCCTTCTATTTTTTTGTAAACATTAACACACATGCATTCATATAAGATCGGACACAAATATTTCAAACCATTTCTTATTAGAAAATATCGGATTTTTGAATGCACTATGAAAACGATTCTAAACAAGTACAAAAATCATTTTTACTTAAAATTGCTTATGAATAGGTAAATTTAAATAGATCCAAACCACATCTGAACAGATCTGATGCATTAGAGGTTGGTGATGGAGCTGGTGGAAAGTCGTCGGAGGTTGGTGGTAGACTAGATCTGGACCACATCTGAAGAGATAAGCCATATTTAAATAGATCCAAACCACATCTGAACAAATCTAAGTGAATCTAGCGGTTATGTTAGTGCTTGTTGGAGCATATCTGAAACATGAAACAAGGAAGGTAATTTAGTGGTGTCTGATTTCGATTTTTGATAGTAGAAGAAGAAACAACGGTGGTGGTTCACCAAAATAGCGGAAAAGTCATCGCATCAGTAGTTCCAGATCTAAAATTCTGGCGACGGGAAAAGTTTTAATCGTCGATGGTCGGAGGCCGCCACCGACGGTGGTGGATGTGGTGATGTTCATCATAGATGGTCAAAGGAGATGAGTGGATACATGTTTTGTTTTTGGAGAATAATGAGGAAATGATATCAGGTCTAGCATATGGAATATGTTTTCTCAAAAAGACTGTTTTTTCCTTATTGGTTTTTATCATTTACAAAAACTTAAAAAAAAAAGAATCAAATACTAGAATCATATATATATATATATATATATATATATATATATATATATATATATATATATATATATCTGAGGGTTCAATTCAGTAAAAAAAAAGTTAAGAATGAAAGAATGAATCGGGGCCACTCATTTCGAATATGCCGCTTAAGCGTTCCAGCATACCGGGCCGACAGAGCAAGTCATATTCATATATGAATACATATATTCATATATGAATAAGTATAGCGGAACTGGGTATTTATATATGTACATGGTGGTGGGGTGGTGGCGGAGATGGTGGTGGTTGGTAATGTTAGTATTGGTTGTAGATGGTTAAGTTAGATAACCCGAGAACTCTTCATCTAAAGCTTTATTGCACGGTTCTTGTTTGATTTATTGCTTTCGGGTGGACCATCTATTTGACTTTCTATCTGATCCTTGGCTACTTATGACTTTATGTATTGTATGGAATACCAGAATCTGGCCCATGAAACTTGTATGTAAGACCAAGATTTGGCCCTTGGCATTGCAGGGAAAGACCATGGAGGGAACTATGGAAACCGTATGAAAGACCATGGCAGGAACCATGTCAAGAAAGACTACAATGGAGGCTATAACAATGAAAGTGATTATAAGACTGTGGTAGGGCTACAATATTCACATGATATGTATTGGCATATATGATATATATATATATATATATATATATATATATATATATATATATATATATATATATATATATGTGTGTGGATAGGATATTTGGTTGTTCGGCGCTAGAGTCAAGGACCTTGCTTTGTATGTATTGTATGTATGGTGGAATATGTGGTATACTGGGGAACTCACTGAACTTTATGCTTATAGTTATGGATAAAATGTTTTGCAGGTTGTTTGTCAGAAGATTTCAACAGGATTGTACACATGTTATAACGTCCCAAAAATTAAGAGGTAAAAATTTCATTTTTAATACAATCAAAACACGAATTATCTTTTATTCATATATTTAAAAGTATTTCATAATAAAATAGTCATCAAAGTACAATCTCAAAATCATTACAATGCGAAAACATGGGTGGATGCGTTGCGATCATGTCGTTCCCTTCTCTTTCAAACCGGAAGTACCTGAAACCATAACCATAAAAACTGTAACTACAAAGTTTAGTGAGTTTCCTAAAATACCACATACCATACATACCATTGGGTCTAGCCCTCACATTAGGCCCAATCCACCATAATGGGCCTTGCCCGATCATACAAATGCAAAAGTCACAAAGATAGTTAACACCATACATAACATACAATGGGCCTAGCCCTTCCTGATCCATGGGCCTAGCCCAATATACCATGCAATAGTCACAAAGACAACTAGCATAACATATTATAGTGGGCCGACATTGGTACCTTCAACCACGAGTACGGTGAGGAGACTCACCTCAATCTGCTGATAATCAAATAACCACTCGGTTGTTAAACCGGATAACCTCACACCAACCGACAAAAAATACCACCTTAATTAATAATTAACCCGATAACCCAAAATCTGAGGCCCGTTCCATAATCTAATTTCCTAAAGGGTAAAAGACCATTTGACCCTTTTCTTACTTGGCCCAAAACCAAGATCCAACACATTTACAAAAAAGCCCAAATCCCTAAATGGCAACCTAAAGCCCAAAATGGCCCAACTTCTTAATTGGGCCCAAAAACCATCATGAGACCAATACCAAGAAAGCCCACAAACTATCCATGACCCAAAGTCAGAAGTCCAATGGCCCAACAATGCCTAAACCTTAAAAGGCCCAAAATGACATTCTGGGGAGTACACCCTGCGTACCAGAATGGTACGTACCGTGCACTCACCCTCGAAGCACAAATTACAAATTGCTAAAGCACGCCACCCTCATTATGCCGCGCGTACACCTGTACGCCCAACGTACTCTTCAGAAGGCCAAATGTAACACCTCAAATTTTAGACCAAAATTTTCATTTCTAACTTACCAAAATCAAAGTTTCACAACCAAGTTATCAATTACATAATTATCCCAAAACAACCGGTATCACAAATATCAGATTTCATAAACATTTCCCAGTAGTAAATCTCCCATCGTGTGTGTACAATCAAACCTTCGCCTTCCCGTGGCCCTCGGAAGTACCCGCCGCATATAAATCAACAATTGTAAGTACGAAGCTTAGTGAGTTCTCTAAGATACCACATACAACACAACATAAAATAAACAACTATGGCTTATCAGCAACCCTAGGGACTATCAGCAGTCCCAATGAGCTAACAGCACGTCCTGTGGGTTATCAGCAACTCTAGTTGGCTATCAGCATCCTTAATCTCATATAACTAGCATAACAACTAGACTCAACTGGTCATCATAAATACAACTATTCTACCACACAAGTAAGAATAAGTGAAGAGACTCACTTGATACTGACGACACATAAATCTAACACCCGAACTGCCGGATCTAGACTCTACCTAGTCAACAAAATAATTACGCTAATTAATAGTTAAGGTCCAAAACTCACTCGCGAGTCCAAATCCTACGGATAAACCTTCTAAGGGCAAAAGGACCATTTTACCATTCTCATGGTCTAAAACCCTAAATCTTGACTAAGGGTCAAAGTCAACAAAAGTCAACTCTCAACGAGTACGCTGAGCGTACCAATCCTTATGTTGGGCGTACAACAAAGCCAACTTTCATCGAGGAAGGATCAAGCTACGCTGGCTGTTTTTGCGTTGTTGTGGAGATTTTTAGGCCAAAGTGTCTTATGTATAATTACAATTTTTACAAAAATAGTCGATGTATAACATTTTTTTGCTTATGTGGTATAAGGCAATATTTTTATTTTTAAGAGATTTAACAACCATTCGGTTAGCTTGTTAAGTCCAAGGACCAATGTTGTTACCGAACAATGCAAGTAAGGACCATCCATGACCAAATCACAATACTAGGACCAAAACTCATGATTTGGGCAAACCACAGTAAACTGTAGTTTACTCTAATAATTACATACAAATGCAATAACCATAATAACTGTATATAAAAAATCCCTAACCGAATCATATGTTAAATTATTTCTAAAAATTATGTTTAATATTCTCAATTTACAATAAATAAACTCTAACCGGATCATATGTTAAAGTTAATATAAACGAAAGGTAGGATTTCAATCAACAACTACCAAACCAAAAAACAAAACATTTCAACATCATAAACAAGTTTTCAATGATGCCTTGTGAACTTGTGCTACATCAACACCTGTTTCTGTAACCTCATTTTTCATTTTTGATATTTTTGAAACCATAAATTCTTTACACTTGGACACTGAATCAACCAATGCCAATAACTCATCACCACACATTTCAACTTCTTCTTCATTTCGCATCATTGTTTCCTTTAACTTCACTTTTGAACTCTTCACAAATGCATAACACACATTATTGTTAATATCCATTCCTCATCATTGTTTCAAATAACTAACATAAAAAATAAAAAATAAATTGAGAAACTACCTCAACAAGTTCACGAGCTTCTTTTTCAACAACATCCACTTTATAAGACTTGGCTTTAAACTTCTCTACCAATTTCCGAGCTTCCATAGCACATTGTGAGGTGTAATCTTGTGTTTCTTTCTTTATCAAACTTATTCGAGTTTCCACCTGATCAATAATAGCAATGTACTTATAACTCTACACTCATAATAGCAATGTACTTACATTTCCTTAATGATAGCAATATGTAACAAGTAAAGTACATTGCCCATATTGGTAGCAAGAGTAAAGTCCATTGTTATTCTCCACAATCAAACATTCCTAAATGTTTGCAAAAAGACTTATAAAAAACAATAGTTGGGACTTACTTCCTCAATTTGTGATTTAAGTACAAGAATACGATTTCTTTTTGCATCAATCTTTGCATTAATGTCACGGGATAATTGCTGAAGAGATATCAAACTTTCAAGATTTTCCATTGAACTTTTCTTTACATCATCACTAGCAGACTTTAGTGCAGGTTTCAGTGTTGACTTATAATCCATCCCAAGAACCTCAACAGGTGTTAACCCTTTTGCATTCAGATCATACTGGAAGTCATTTCCTAGTTTCAACCTAAAAGAAACCAAAAATATCAATAAGGTTGTGATAATTGATAAAGATCATTCGTATGTCAAAAAAAGTGTACCTCTGTATAGTCTGGTTGCATTCAATCTGAAGTGCTTCGAGCTCCTTTAGGTTTGTCCCCATGGCAGCATCAAGATCCCAATACTTTTCCTCCCATTTGTTCCTTTCAATCTCAGCCTTTCCAATATCTCTTTCCACTGATTGTAACTCTCTCTTCAACCTCTCTGCTTCTCTCATATTCATACCCTGTTCTTCCACTTTCTTCTTCAACTCTTCATTCTCCTCACACATCCTAATCCTATCCTCTGTTTTAATTCCCAATTCCTTCTCTTTTTCTTCCATTAGCTTCTCCATAGCCACAACATGTGTCTGCAACTGTTGGATTAATTCATTGAACTTCTTAATATCCTTTTCCAGCATCCTCTGTTCCTCCTCCTTTGATTCCCTCAGTGATGGCCCAGACTTTATTGACTCTAGCTTTGCCTCCAAATCCTTCACATCTTCTAATTTCATCTTTATATTCTCCTCCAGAAAGCTTTTCTCCTGTTATCAACGTTTTAGGAACCCAAATTAGCATAAGTAACGAACTTTTAGGTATTTGATTAAACGAAGAAAAGTGACATTATTACCTGTTGTCACTTCTCCATGATATTTTCATCATCGTATCCCCTTAAGCAATCCATGTAAGTATTCAGAGTATAATAGAACAGACTGTCTCCAGAAATTGACTGTGATTGAGTGGAATTTACAAGGTGCTCGTTGTACATTGCAATCTGTAAAAGCCAATGAAGAATCGCTAAAACAGTAGGAAACACGTGATCAGTTCCAGGGGATTTTAAGGCCGACTTGCTAATCTTAATCGGGCAATTCAAGTATTTCAAAACCATAAGCAAATCATCCTCCATCTTATTACTAGGCAGATAATCGAGACGCGTGAGAACGAATTTTAGGGTGTCGTTGATGTCTTTGCTGGTTGGGAGGGATTTAAGTTTGAAGGAGATCGGGAAGGAATGTTCGGAGAGGTAGGAATTGATGGCGGAGATAGCGTGGCTTTGGTTGGATCGGGTTTTAATGACGACGGCGGAGGCTGAACGGCGGTGATTAACGCCAGAGTAGCAAGAAGAGGGACGGCTACCAGAGAAAACACCCTCAGAATCTCGGCGGGTTCCTCCGCCGCCGACATTGAACTTCAACGGATCTACAGGTGTTGGAGTCGAGAGGCGGTGGTCGGGTACAAAGCCCTCCGTTGAAGGGTGGCGTCCGGTGGGGCCTCTCATTTGATAACTAATTGTTTTTTTTCCCGCCCTAGAGATTTTTGAATTAGTAACCCGTAGCTGAGGTTGATACCGGCAAGGTATAAATTGCCACGATTCTGTGTAAATATCATTAAGATAATAACATATATATGGTAACAAACCATATAAAGTTTTTTTTTAAAAGGTATATTGGTTGTTAAGATATTGTATTGTTCTTAGTAAAAATGATGTAGATATGAGAGAAAAAAAAAAAAAAAAGCTAGTAACCTTGATTAGGATTTTAAAATCTTAACCCGATTTGGATCTCACATGTTTGGTCTTTATTATATATCCGGACCTCAAAAATTCATCCATTGAACTTGAAATCCAACATCGCACATTGCAAGAAGTCTTTATACAACATCATCATTTCATTATACTTATTTCAAATTAAGTAGCGTATCGTTACAATCATGTAATTTCATTGTGATCTAATGCTTTAGCATCACCATTTCTACAAAAGATGTTTTTTTCCCGTTTGCAACAACAATATTTATGGTTAATGCATCAAAAGTTAAAGTTAATTCCACCACCGATGTCTTAATCAAAATGCATAAGTTATCATGGGTACCACACAAACAATACCTTGTGAGCAAATTTGGAAACTAGTTTTGTAGGATCTTCTAATCATGATCTTGCAAAATGAAAAACAATTTTAAATAAGATATTGATCTTAAGAACTTGAAAAAGAACATTGAACTAAATGAGGAGTGTTAAAAGGTAATAGTTTTTTAAGTGATCATTATAACTGGTAGTAATAGGTTTTCTAGGCTTTTGAAGCCACGGTAGTATGCGACATGTCTAAATGGAAACATTTGGGTAGGGGTAACAATTCTCGACACGACACGAAAGATAACACGAACTCGACACGCAAATGAACAGGTATGGGTTGGAGATTGCAACTCGATTAATTTAATTGAATGAGTAATGTTAGGGTCCAAACTTTCAACATGAAAATGATATGTATATTTATATTCAAATTCTTTTAATATTTTAGGTAACTAAACATGCCCAAAACAAAAAATAAAAGAAAACTTTGAGTTTAGTCATTTTGTAATGTGGAAGCCGCTAATTAGCCGCCCCACTTGATATTTATTTTTAGTTTTCACCTTTTTGTTAATATTCTATACTTCACACTCTCATTCCCCCCTTCTCCTCCCAAACTACTACTTCTTCATGTTTTTCACTTTTCCTTTTCCACTGTTACCTAATCTTAGGTGTTGTTTGTTATTTTGAAGCAAAAATTCATAAAGTTTGCGGATCACCTCTGCAACCCTCTGCAGTAGAAGAGGTGGACCAAACGGCTGCAGACTGTAATTAGAAGCGTGTTTGTTTTTGTTAACATCTGCAGGCTGTTGCAGACATTATGTAACAACGTAAATTTTCAAAACAAATTTTCATTTCTTTAAAACATAATTTCACTTAAGACAAACCATAAAATCCAATGTAACATGGTCATAATACAAAACATATCAAATCCCAAGATCAAACATATCCAATCCGCCTGTGTGTGTGTGTATACGAGTCATGCCGGCGCCTTCCCACGGTCCTCACTAGTACCTGAAACACATTACACATAAACACTGTAAGCAAGAAGCTTAGTGAGTTCCCCAATATACCACTTACACACATACGCCTTTCCAGGCCATACTCCACACGACCTTCCGGTCCATGTGTCTCAGGGGACTTCCGTCCCAACCCGGTAAACCTTCCGGTCCTACCCGTGTTGACCTTCCAGTCCATAACTCCCTGACCTTCCGGTCCACATCATAATGCCTTTCGGCCCATATCATAATGCCTTGCGGCCCATATCAAGCATATCATACATATCACATACATAGCGCATACAAAACAGGCAACTCATAGCATATAATGCATATATCTCATAGCATACCAGACCTTCCGGTCACACATAGGTACCCTTCCAGGTACAGTATAGTGAGAAGACTCACCTCGTATGATGTCTAGTATCTCATGTGCTCGATATCTCTGAATCCCAAAACAACGACCTAGCCTCGCCTAATCACAACAAGTAATAATTTCAAATCATTAACGGCTCTCAAGGCTATACTACATCCCTTTCCACAATTCCACAGAAGGGTAAAAGACCATTTTACCCCTCCCTGACTCAAAAGTCCACATGTTGACCAAAACCCTAAAAGTCAAAAGCAAGCAGTACGCGGGGCGTACCCTTGCACTCCAGAATCGGGGAACGCGACCCCCTACGTGGCGCGTACTGGGATTACGCCCAACGTAAATCCCAGTTTCCTACTTTCTTCATTTTAGGTCTTAACCAGTTAAGACATAATCTCACATTCCAGATCTGGCCATTCTAATACCTCTTAATCCATAAAGTCGAAACCTTTAAGCCTTTGCATGGCTATAAAGGTTCCCACACCTTCTAACACCTTTCCTTTCTCCTCCAAAAGTCTAGATCCCATGCATGGCCCAACATATACGTCCAAGATTGCATTTTTATGAACATACAACTCATATAGTCCTGAAATATGATAGATCTAGGCCAATGGAGACTAGTTGCTCATAAAGTCTCCATCTTGCGACCAAAAACCCTAGAATTTGGTCCAAGAAGCACACAAGGCTATATCTCTGAATCCCGAAACAACAACCTAGCCTCGCCTAATCACAACAAGTAATCATTTCAAATCATTAACGGCTCTCAAGGCTATACTACATCCCTTTCCACAATCCCACAGAAGGGTAAAAGACCATTTTACCCCTCCCTAACTCAAAAGTCCACATGTTGACCAAAACCCTAAAAGTCAACAAAAGTCAACAGCAAGCAGTACGCGGGGCATACCCTTGCACTCCAGAATCGGCGAACGTGACCCCTTACGTGGCGCGTACTGGGATTACGCCCAACGTAAATCCCAGTTTCCTACTTTCTTCATTTTAGGTCTTAAACAGTTAAGACATAATCTCACATTCCAGATCTGGCCATTCTAATACCTCTTAATCCATAAAGTCGAAACCTTTAAGCCTTTGCATGGCTATAAAGGTTCCCACACCTTCTAACACCTTTCCTTTCTCCTCCAAAAGTCTAGATCTCATGCATGGCTCAACATATATGTCCAAGATTGCATTTTTATGAACATAAAACTCATATAGTCCTAAAATATGATAGATCTAGGCCAATAGAGACTATTTGCTCATAAAGTCTCCATCTTGGGACCAAAAACCCTAGAATTTGGTCCAAGAAGCACACAACACAAATAACAAGGCAAGTTCTGAACTTTATACCTCAGGAAGAAGCTCCAACCTTTGTAGACCTTAGATCTACTCTTGTCCACCAACTTCTAGCTCCTACAATGGCCTCCTCTTCTCTTTCACCACCTTGAAATGGCACTTTGAAGCTTAGAACACTCACACACAAGCTAAGGACGAAGAGAGTACTCTCTTAGGGTTTCTTTCTGTGAGGTGGTGGTTGAGAGACATGGTCATCTCATTCCTTTTATAGCCCTCAAGTCATATTAGGGTTTTGCATCTGGGCCGGTTACGCCTGACGTAACCTTAGGTACGCCCAGCGTACCCAGATGAATCCGCGTATAAAATAAGCGCGTGAGTACGCGCAACGTACTCCTTAGTACGCCCAGCGTACTCACAAGCTTAGCATTTTCATAAAGGGACCTAACATGACTACTTGGAAAAGAAGAAGGGTTAAATGGTTGAACCTGAATTTCGGGATGTTACACATTAAAGATTTAAAATAAACCAATTTAATAAACCGAAAATAGTTTTTAGAAAAAACATATTGTTAGGGTTACTAAAAATATTCCAATTCAGAAGTTTTATTTGTTTGTAATGAGTAGATTTTCTCAATAATATTAAATGACTTATATATATATATATATATATATATATATATATATATATATATATATATATATATATATATATATATATATATATATATATATATTTTCAAACTCAATATATTTCGCAAATCCATTTTATGTTCGATTTAATTAAATATTAATTTTTATTTTTTTACTTTTTTAGAGTGACAATTAAATATTAATTAATTTTATTGAGATGAGGAAACAAGCGAAAAATTGATTTAAATATGATATCTTGCCAATATTTTGGCTTATATAAAAGTTAATATAATATATAAATTTTGGTATATAATATCCTGCCAAAATATCGGGTTTCCATTTTGCATTTTTTTTTTATGTATATTCGATTTTGAATAACTCTAGTTATGATAAACTGTAACTAATGGACGCTATGAATTATAATATTTACATTATAAAAACCAAAAAATGTGTAATGCCTAATTTAATATTATTAATATAATAAGAAGTTATGTTTTTTTTTATCTTAAACCTTAAGCGCATGTTTGACAATTGACAATAATTAAAAAAAAAATGATTTTTATACAAGACAATGCATATTTTTGTTTAAATTAGATAAGACGGGTAGGTTATATTTTGAGGTAGTTTTTTGTTTATGAATTATATTTTTGTGCTCCATGCGGCCATTTTTTTTGGGGGGTTGGGTTCTTTTTAGGTTTAGGTGGGAAGAGGTATAACAAGCAAGGTTCTAAATGGCGTGAGGCGTGGCGTGACGGCAAGGTCAAGCCTCAAGCTTAACGAGCCATGACGAGCCATGACGTTTTTCAAGGCGTGATGTAAGACGGCGACTTTGTATTAATTTAAAATTATATTACCACATAAATATAAATTTATATTAAATATAACTACTTTTTAGAAGTGTTAGATCAATAACTAATAATAAAAAGTTAACAAAAACCACAATACCTATATCTCCGATTTGAAAAGACATAACAAAGAGCAAAAAACTGTGTCTCAAACGAAAAAATACGCGCCATAACACGCCATGGTGCGCCATATCACGTCTTGCCATGCGCCACGCCTAACAGCAACGTTATGAAGTTTTTCGTAACGGCGAAGCCACACCTCACGCCATGACGCGCCTTTTAGAACATTGATAACAAGTGCTTCCCCAAGAAGCACACGGACAGAGGTTTTACGCCCCGAAGACTTCCGAAAAACAAACTGTTGCGGGACAAAAAGTGTTGTGCATGTGCTGCGCCATGCAACAGTAAGAGTTTTGAAGATGTTTCTTTTGTAAAAAAACAGACACCACCTTACTCTTTCAACCTATTTAGTATTTCTATCTAGCACGACACAACATATTTACAAGGTTTAAACCCTACACTTGCCAACCCTACACGAAAATAAATGGGTTCACACGACATGATATGATAATTAAATGAGTTGGGTTATGGTCAAACTATCTCAACACATTTAAGTTTTAACCCTACAAGGACACGAAACAACATGACAATGTTTGGGGCATGATGAGATTACCATTAGGTTTTTCTTCCATCAACTTAAACATTTTTATAGAATTTATCCTTAGATGGTTTTGATCCCTTTTAATAGTGACTCCACATGAATATGTAATCTAGAAATAGAAATCATTTGATTCAACTTTTAGGTTAGTTTTTGCATACTTTTTTATGACTGAATTTTTTTTCATCCGTTTCCCCAAGAATATAAACATTGTAGTGGTCATTCAAAGTTCGGGTGACTTGCTTTATATGCAATATTTTTTTGTACTATCAACCAATATATCATTTATGAAGTGGCATAAAACTTTTTTGTTGGCATGTGGATGATGGGACACAATTGTGCGTTAAGTGTAGGGTAGTAAACGACTCGAAAGAACAAAAATAAGGGATTGTTCATGTTCGTTCGTTTAAGTTAGCCGAACAAATGAATGAACATGAACAAATAAATGAACGATTTTTCTTGTTCATGTTCGTTCGTTTAACAAATTACATTATTTATGTTCGTTCGTTTATTTTTGTGAGCATGCTTAACGAACATAAATGAACGAAGATAAACAAAAGACAATTGAACATATATGAACATAAACGCACATATAATATAGTAATGTAATAAAAAACAATTGAACATATATAAACATAAATAAACATCAACGAACATAAATGAGCGAACGAGAGTACGAGACCATTGTTCATTTTCGTTCGTTTAATTAAATGTATAAAAACTTGTGTTCATGTTCGTTCATTTATCAAATAAACGAACACAAACGAACTTTCTGCCGAACCGTTCATGAATGGTTTACCAAATGTTCAGTTAGTTTACAACTCTAGTTAAGCATGCTCGTCCACAAACTTACAAACTTGAAAAAGTTATTCAATTTTATCTTTTTGTTGCTTTGATACTTCATTTACAATCTTTAGCACGCCAATCTTCTTTGATCTTCTTGCATATTTTTTGGTTATAATTTGAAATCTCTCCTCACCAAATTCCATTCCCAATATTAGCTTAATATTTTCTTTGGTTTTAAACAATTGAAATAATTTGATATGTGATGAGGTATTTGAGGCTATTGATGATCTTTGTTTGTGTAATGAATAAAATACAGAAAAATAAAATGCATAATTATTCTTTTTGGGGTATTAGGACTCATTGTTAACGTTATCGGATTTAGTTTCATGTTGAGTCGCTATCCGCATTTGTTTGTTGATGTGTGATTCCGGGGACGGAATCATCATAAGGGGGAGAGAATTGTAACGACCGCGTTTCCAGGCTAGACATTATCATTGATGTAATAGTCTAGGTTAACCCTTGTAACTCTTTGTGAAGTATTAATGATGAAATATTTGAGTATTATGTGAATTATATGTTTATTTTCTTAATTATTATGCTTTAATGAATTAAGAAAAAAATAAGCGTCAAATTTAAAGTGTGAGATAAACCCGATATCTTTGCATAAAGATGTAGTGGTCGAAACAAGGATTCTGAAGATATAAAGAATGCCGAAATCCGAGTTATAACGAAGAAGTTATGGCTTGTCGAAGTTTCACAATAGAACCGGCAACGCTGAATGACGTAAAAAGTGAAATTTACGTTAGAGCGATATTTAGCCTTAGTGATCTAAACGAAAGTCGTAGAGTTCGTTAAACTGAGAGTGTGCATAAAAAGAACGCCCAAATCTGACTTCGTATGAGGAAGTTATGATTTTTCTAAGTTTTGACTTAGCAGTATGCAGCCCGATTACTCGATTTGAGACCGAGCGGTTTTTAGCCGAAACAATCTAAACGAGAATCGAAGATCTCGTTAATAGTAGTAAAACGATAAAAAGATAGGCGAAAACGGACGTCGGATGAAGAAGTTATGAATTTATAACGGAGTTTTCCTGTCCCGGCCTACTAAAAATAAATAATAAAAATAAAGTCAAAATTAGCCGATGGAGTCTAAACGAAAGTTGTAGAGCGTAGTCTCACCTACGCGGGGATATAAATAACGTTGAAAACGGAGTTCGTATGAGAAAGATATGAATTTTTGAAGTTTATTAAATATTTTCGATATTTAACTTAAATATAAAATAACCGATATTATCCGAAGGGGGGGAGTCAGCGATCCTATCCTCATTACGCCCAACGTAATTTCATATTACGCCCATCGTAAATCGAAGTTCCAGCCCCCTATAAAAGGATGTCGAGGGCAGCCGAGTTCTTTGCTCATTTCTTCCCTTTCTCTCGCGTTTTTGCATCGTTTTTCGTGCAAGAATTATCCCGAAACCCCGGTATCATTCCCGAGCCCCGAAGCAAGTCCTGAGGCCCCGAAGATCCCGAGAAGTGCAATTCCTGAGCCGAAGCTCTGCCCACGAGGAGTTTGGTTTTTATGAAGATCTTCCAGATCTACCGAAGAATACTATTTCTACAAGCCGTAGTGCTGTCCGATCGTCTTCTGATCAAGTGAGTGTGTGGTTACTTTCTTCTAACGCATAATTATGAAGTATTTTATATGAAATACGTGTTATGTGTATATTTTGTTGTTATATGTGTGAATGTATATTCACTTTCTTTTATCTCATAGATATGATTTATTCTCTATGAAATGCGTGTTATGTGTATGTGTCTCATCTATTGTTTGGAATATGTATTGAATGAGAATGGTATACAGGTTTTAAACTATGTATAAAAATATATATTTGTATCTACTAATATGTCGGGTAGAACATGGGTAGATAGTTGTGTGATAAACAGATGAGAGGCCTCGATGTTGTTGATTCAGTCATCTAGCGGAGTTTAGATGACGACCACATACTTTTCTAGACAGTCCTGTGGAACGCTAGCAGGTTCGCCACCTGTAGGTGTTAATGAACTTGGGTGTTCATTCACTGTACTTCATCCCCCTCATGGTTGCCTTATTTGACTTCTATTGCTGAGGAACCCCTGAAGCATGTGTTGTCGCCCCGATGAAATATTCTTAGACTAGGTCCCTTGTGTTAGTTGTTTTAGGGACATAAAGTGAGAATAACGGGAATGTGTAATTGGGTTATTGTTGGTTAATGAAAATAAAGTTAATTACTTATTGTGGGTTGAAAACCTTATATGCTCACCAGGCTCCCAAGCCTGACCCACTCAGTTTATTTGTATTACAGGAAGTGGCGCAAGGGCATAAGATGGATGAATAATCAAGTTGTTTTGTTTAGAAGTCTATATATGTATATATTTGTTGAACGACCTGTAATGTTATCGTTTATGCTTTATGGTCTGTATCAGAACATGACATCCCGAGTTTTGATTATATAATGAAAATACATTTCTTGATAAAATGCTTTGGTAAATATTATTTTATCATACTTTGTTTTTTGGAACAAATTTCGTAACTCTTTCAAATCAAAAGGATTTACTCTGAAATTATTTTAAAAGCATAAATGACAATCGGTCTTTTCTGGCCGAGATTTTGGGGATGTCACAATATAATTTGGATTCGGACGCATCAACCTCAAAACTAATGTTGAGATCATAATAAACCATTAAATTCATTTGGCCTCAAATTTCAATATGAAGTTAAATACATTCTAGAATGTTCGATATTCGGTCCAAAATGTATGAGGAGTCCGACCGTGACATGTCATATTTCGGTAAACCTTTATATCTTGTCTCACAAATATGTTTTGCACTCTAGAAGAATATTGAATGCTCTCTAACGGTCCATTTCCAAAGATCGTGGTCATTTATCAAAACGAAGTAATTGTAGGTCATTTTCATCGATAATTTGGTTTCTAACAAACAACTTTATTATTACACCATCATTTAAAACAACATTAAAATTTTAAGAGTAAATTACACGAATGGTCCCTGTGGTTTGAGGTAATCTGCGCGTTTGGTCCCTAACTTATTTTTTTAACTCGGACGGTCCCTAAAATGTATTTTTATTGCGCGCTAGGTCCCTCAAAGACATAATGCCCTTATTAAATATTTTTTAATTAATTTAATTTTTAATATTATTTTTAATATTTTATTTATTTGTTTATTGGGACCCACTATTCTTGTTCACCCATATCCTTCATCGTTCAAGTTCTCGTACACCCAATTCAACACTGACCACCCCACCAGCACCCAATTGACTTCCGATAACCACTATGAGTACAACCCTCAAAATCATACCAGTAAAACTTCAAAATCAAACTAAAATAAACCTAATATATGAAAATCAAAATCAAAATAAAAAATACAGATCAAAAAGACAAATTATAAATCAAACGATTCACATCCTAATATCTGAAAATCGAGTTTGCAAGTTGAATCACCAACCTAATGAAAAAAAAATCACAAATCATAAACCAAATGCTTCAGATCATAATATACCCAAATCAAGAATGGTAAGGAAAGAAATGGATGGGCAACAAATGGATCAGAGGTCGATGGTTCATAGGGCAACATCTGAAGCGATTGTGAAACCCTAACACCACCAACGCTGGTCAGAGGTCGACGGTGGTCCAAAATCAAGCAGTAGTGAAGAGTCCCTCCTCTCATTGCAGAGCTGTGATGTGGGAATTAAGCAGCGGTGTGAAGCCCTAAGTAACGGTCTTCGATGACGGATATCTACAACGTCAGGTATCATCATTTCTTCTCGATCGAGGGTGAATAAAGCAGTAGTGTTAATGGAGGAAATGTTGTTTGGCTTTTTGACGAGTGTAATTGATGTCCGACAAAGGTATGAGAGGGGAGAGCTTTCCGGAAAAGGTATTTTCGACGAGTCCTGAAAGGGATGACTGAGATCTTTCCGGTGAAGGTAGAGGAAAAAGGGAGGAAGGAAGGAGTCTGGGGTGGTGGTCGATGTCTCGATGATGATGATTTTGAAAACAGGAGACACGATGGGATTAAGGGGTGGGTGGACCTATTTTGTTTAATAAATAACTTTAATAAATAGCAAATAAAAAATAAATAAATAAAAAGGGTATTTTAGTCTTTTTATGTTTGGCAGAGACCTAACGTGCAACAAAAATGCATAGTAGGGACCGTCCGAATTAAAAAAAAAAAATAAGTTAGGGACCAAACGTACAAATTACCCTAAGCCACATGGACCATCCGTGTAATTTACCAACTATGATTAATATTTTAAACAATGGTTGATTTTTAATAAAATATATGTAGTACGTTTTTGCTTTCCTCAAATTATAACTTATTTTTTATTAAAAGCAAATTGGAAGTATCAATTATATGAAAAGTTTTTACATTAATTTGTAAAAATTAACTAGTAAACTAAATTAATATTAACTAGTTGTGAAATCCATGTATTACATGCGTTTATTAAAAAAAACAAAAATCTAACAATTTAAAAAATTTAAAACTCTAAGAAAAAAGTAAATTATTTAATTATAAATTAAAGTGTTTATTTATATTTTAAATTTAAACTAATAATTTAAATAAATAAACAATTAAAATAATTGAGTTCAATTTAGAAATTTAAAAATTATAAGGAAAGTTGTTTTAATGAATTTGATATATATTTATTATTACATTTAAGTATTATATGAATTTAATAAAATAGAAAAAAAAACCACAAAATAACATATGGATATAATTTAATCAAAATTTACCATAAAATAACATGTAACATAATATATAAAAAGATAACGATTGATAAAATTATCTTTATTTATTAGGGGACACAGTAAAAATTATAAATAAAAATTATAAATATATAATGCTACGTAATATCTTTTGACACATGTTTAAAATTAATTTTCACAAAAAATATACAATGTTTATTAAAAAAAATCACACATTTTGGTATGGATACCCAATAAAACTTAAGAAGTCTCATTGAGTTGTTAATTTCGTTTCACTCTCTCCGCTTTCTTTGCCAACTGTATTTTGTATACAAACCTCCATCTTCCTCTTCCACTCTCACATTCCCTCCAAATTTTCAATCCATTTACAGAATCCGCAAAATTCATAGCGATACCCACCCACAAAATCCTTCACTGACAATGGCGACAAGTGAAGGTGATATGAGAAGCGAAGCCGAGGATCGAAAAATCAACGAAGAATACAAGATTTGGAAGAAGAACACCCCGTTCTTATACGACCTGGTCATGACTCATCCGCTTGAATGGCCGTCGCTCACCGTTGAATGGCTCCCTGATCTTGAAGAACCCGCCGGAAAAGACTATTCCATACAGAAGTTGATTCTCGGGACCCACACCTCCGTCGGCGAGCCTAATTACCTCATGATCGCTAAGGTTCACTTGCCTGTCAAAGACGCTGAAATCGCCGTTCCTCAGTACGACGATAGCCGCCCTGATCTTGGCGGATTTGGATGCACCAATGGCAAGGTTAGTATCGAGATTCTACTAATTTCGTCTCCATGATTTTGTTTCGTTTGATTGTTCGTTTGAAATTCGCTATCGATCTTGATGCCATGAGAACTCACATCCTTAGGTTTCTGGGGTTTTTGTTTCGATAATGGAGTTAATTGTGCGTTTATTGATGAAGGTACAAGTGATTCAGAAAATCAATCACGATGGAGAGGTGAACAGAGCTCGTTATATGCCTCAAAACCCTTTCGTGATAGCATCAAAGACGATAAATGCAGAGGTTCATGTTTTTGATTATCGCATACATCCATGTGAATCTGATCCACCTTCAGAAAGAGAAAAAGAATGCAAGCCTGATTTGAGATTGAAGGGTCACACTGCTGAGGGATTTGGTCTTTCATGGAGTAAATTCAAGAAAGGTTATTTGTTGAGTGGTTCTGATGATTCTAGAATTTGTTTGTGGGATGTTCATGCAACTCCAAGAAATAAGACTCTTGATGCTATGCAAATCTTCAAGGTACATTTAAAGTCTAAAGTCTAAACATAATACATATTAATTATGTTAATTATTGGTTGACATTAATTTAAGAATGAAATGAATTTCCATATGAATCTTTTTATTTGATTCTAAACACAATGCATAATTTTAAATCTATTCTATACATTATTTTAATTATTACAAGATTTAAAGAATTTAACATCATAAAAGCTCATTAAATATATTCTATGCATTATTCTAATTATTACAAGAATTAAAGAATTTAACATCATAAAAGCTCATTAAATCTGTTCTATACATTATTTTAATTATTACAAGAATCATAAAATTGATCATCTTCTTGAATAATTGTCGCAAGACAACTTTGTAAAATACATTTTTTTTTACAAAATTGCTTTATCAATAGTCACCATAGAAAAATCTTTAATAAAGTTTGTAACAATGATATTTTTTTTAGGAAATTACATCATTTTTGCAAAAGATAAAAATAAAAAGGTAGCGATTTTTATTTTATTTTAAATTTAGTGGTGAGTCTCTGATCAAGCAATTTCCCGGGGAAATATATTTTTCAAATATAGATAGTAATAAATATTAAGTGAATTTTGTGATATGGCCCGTTTTGACACTTTTGTGATTTGCCCTAAAAATAATACTTTTACCTTATATAATAACAAATTTTCAATTTAAATAAAGGTACATTTAAAAAAAAAAAAAGAATGTTTGCAAAATTCTATGGTGAAACAAAGAAAAAAAAAACTTCGGTTTGCTAAGAAACAAAAACTAACAAAAGGAATCACATATTCCATCATCGGGCAAAACAAACACGTTATGAATGACCATATCCATTCGTTTTCCTAATTCCATTGTAGTTAATTCCATATTTAAACAAGTTGTTTGTTAATTTCTAATACCCAATTAATTCCTTTTAATTTATCAGATTCATAAGGGAGTCGTAGAAGATGTAGCTTGGCATTTAAAGCATGAATACTTATTTGGTTCAGTTGGTGATGACAAATACTTGCACATATTTGATCTTCGATCTCCAACATTCACCAAACCTATCCAAACCCTAATGGCTCATCAAAACGAGGTATACATTACATATTTATTCATACATATGTATACTTTATATTTATTAATATATATTCATGTATTTAAATAAATATATATTAGGTCATGTCATTATCATTCAACCCTTTTAACGAGTGGAAATTGGCAACGGGGTCAACAGACAAGACTGTAAAGCTATTCGATTTACGAAAACTTACGACTGCTCTTCACACATTTAGTCAAGAGTAAGAGTTCTTGCATGTATTAATTTTCGGAAATTACGTTTTTACCCTTTTCCGTACGTGTACACCAATTAATCAATCTACTCTCATGATCATTAGGGACGAGGTAATTCAAGTTGCATGGAGTCCGAAGAAAGAGTCAGTTTTAGCGTCTAGTTGTCTTAATAGACGACTCATGATATGGGATATTAGTAGGTAACTACGTACGTACTTCAATCGTCCTATTTTTAGTATGAAATTACTTTTTTACCCTTAGGTTAATTACGAGTTTTTTTTTAAAAAAAAAAAAAATGCATGTGTAGGATTGGAGAGGAGCAAGTGCCGGAAGATGTGAAAGATGGGCCACCGGAGTTGCTGTTTATTCATGGTGGGCATACGAGTAAAGTGTCTGAATTTTCATGGAATTCAAATGAAGAGTGGGTGATTGCTGGTGTTGCTGAAGATAACATTCTTCAGATATGGAAGATGGCTGAAAACATATATCATGATGAAGAAGATGATTGGGCTGATATACCTGAAGATCAACCTGGCCCATCTCAAAACAAAAAAAACAAATAGGCAATCGAGTTTTGTTTTTCTTTTTGTTACTCAACCTTTTCAACCATGTGAATATGTTAGTAACTACGTTGGTTAACGCATATTGATTAGACCTAAACTTGTAACTAAACTTGTAAGAGATTTTTTTTGTGTGTAAAGATACATTCAAGTTTCATTCATAATAAATCCACTTTCTTTCTCGTATCATATTCTATGTTTACTATTTCTCTAGTTCTCTACCATTTTATTGTTAATTCACCTTAATATTGTGTAGCATTGGTATGGGAGCGAATCCAGTTCGGTATTGTTGTTGTTGTATAGTTAGTTAGTTACCAATCATGTGGTTGCATGAGCAATTCAATAAAATTGCATCAATTAAGTGGATTCGAGTAAGGATTATGTGGAAAAGTATGAGTTAATGATGCATAGGCATACTCATATCAGTGGTGAATTATTCTTTGAAAGTTTTGAAAGAGGTTTAAGCCCTAATATTAAGTCTTTTGTATCAAGACATTCAAACCCAAAACAATTTCAGATGCAATGAAGAGTCATTAATTAATTAAAATGCATCAAGGAAATTTACATTTTATATAATCCTTGAAAACTATTAGATCGAATCGTCGAAAACCCTTGCAATTTGCATATATACCTCATAAACTCATGAACCATTCACAGCTAGCTTCTAGGATTTAAAGTTAGCTATCAGAGCATTGGCTTCAAAATTGAGAAACCTTCACCTCAATATGCCACACTGTGGAAGATGGGAAATATCTTCCTTATATATCAACATATTTGCAAGGATTTCACTTGGATATGTTACAGTCTAGAAAATTTACTGCTGATACTTTGCTTGTACTAGCGGGAGGTTGTGATATGGTCTCAGATATATATACTTAGGCCTTGTACAATATGCAATTGATTTGAATTAGGTGTGGAAAATCTTTATTAATGCTAAAATGGGTGTCCTTCCATAAACTCAAAGTCTTGCATGAGGTGCCCACAAATTAAAGTTGATGCAAAATGCAACTCAATTATGTTTCTCCAACTTTGAACAACACAAGAAGATGATATATTAAGGTCTTGCAACAACTTATGGAGAACTATAAGGATGTTTCTAAGGACCGCCTCCTAGAGGACCATTTGACCATAAAATCCACTTTGGAACATGGAGCTTGACATCAAGCTCCATGTTCCAAAAACCCACTCGAACAAATAGACACTAAAAGAGAATATGGTCCATGAAATGTTAGTTCATGGAGTCATTAAGAATAGCTCAAAGCCCATTTATATCTCAGAGTTGTTTTTGGTTGTTGTTGTCGTTGGCAATTATTGACTCAGTAGCCATCCGAATCCGGTATGGCCGTTGAGTCAACTTGCAAGTGGCAATTTTCCTCTTATGAGTTATCTTTAAATACATGATTAAGTCTTTGTTAGGGCTAGTTTTTCCTTCATTCTCTGACTATTAATTTGAATAGAAAGGGCCATAGGCAGATCTAGGTGGTTCCCAGGGTAGTCTGGGATGCCCTCAAAAAACTTTAAGTAGTGTAACTTTTTTTTTTCTTTTCAGTAGTGTTATTTTTTCGGAAAATTTTTGGGATACATTTTTACTTTCTTTTACTTTGATTATGACTACTCCACCACTACAAAGAGATTTATTTCTTCATTTTGATTACTTGTAAGTTTGTAACCCCTTTTTGTATATGCCGATCAACTAGTTGTGAGATCCATATATTATATGAGTTAATTTAAAAAAAAAAGTTAAATATAAAGATCAAAATATTTGAAAACTTTGAATTTATAAGAAAATAAAAAAAAATAATGAATTATTATAATGAAAATGTTTTTTACCTTTTAAATTTAAATAAATAAAAACTAATGAACTTTAATTTTGGAAATTTTAAAATTAAAAAGGTAAGTTCATTAATGAAATTGATATTCAACTATTACTATATTTATTACAATTATTACATTAAAATATTATATGAAATTTAATAAAATAGAAAAACTCATAAAGAAAAAAAATAATTCAGAATAACCAAAATATGACATTTGGCAAGTTGAATAAGAGTGATAAGTGGCAAAAAAAATTTCATTTATTAGAGATGATATATACACAGTCCGTCTTTCCCCATGGTGGAACCACATTAAATGTTAATGTCTCCTAAGTTATTTCCTTTCCGTCTACATTTACTTTATCTTGGTATATGTTTCTCATGTTATTATACGTTTTACTATATTTCTATATCCTAGTTAATTATCCGTTTTCTTGTTGGGTTTGCACTTGTTTATGGGACCGAGAGTTTGATATTTCTTTGCTTGTGCTTTGCATCATTCAAGATATGTTTTCAATTACTAAGGTAATCGTTTGGATCCGCTATGGTTTGGGTTGGAAAGAAGGACGGTATGGTTCATGAAATTGGTCTATATCAAGAGATTATTAGAGTCTAAGTGGCAACAACTTTTAGTTTATGAGGAGTTGTTAGCAATTGTCTTTGATGTCCACAAATGAGTCAACATTTTACTATCTAGACTAATCAAGCAAAGCCTCAAGTGGTTGCTACAACAAAATTGTGGTATTTAATCTTATGATCATATTATCTAACAAGTCTTTGTGATTGCTACTTTAATTAGTAGGCAATTTTTCAAAAATTAATGACAATAAAGTAGAGGAATCATGTAGATTTTAATAAATAAAATTAGTACATTGTGACGACTATGGTGACATATAAATTTTATTAATTGGGTTGGTTGGCTTCACAACCCAATTGTGGCTGTTATGTAATTCTTTGTTGTTTCGTTTTTTTTTTTCCCGTCTAGATTCTTGTTAGTAGGTTGCTAATAAAATTTATGCCATTCAAAGAAAAGTACTAGGGTTTCCAAAGGCGTCCAATGTACAAATTTGCAGATCCACGACTTTAGAGTACATATCGTGGCATGGCGTCTAATCGTTTATGGAATGATTTTTTGGGCAGAGATTAAGGTTGCAAAAAAACATCTAGGTGGAGATGAAGGTGGTGGTGGCAAATAGTAATGGTAGTAGGTGGTGATGGTGGAAAGATGGTATAAGGGGTATAATAGTTTTTTCATGTTGATACAGACCAAAATTACTAAAAAGATCCAAAATCATACAAGAGATGCAACAACAAACTTTTTTGGACCAAAACCACATATTTTTCTTAATCACATGACACCATTTTTGCAATTGTCTTTTTTAAATGAAATCTGTTGGTTATTTCTTTTTTTATAAAGTTTGTGGACATTGTAGTATTTAAGCTTGTGAACATGGTAGCCAAATTAATGTTTAAAATATTTCTTAAAACTATTAACACAGAGAAATCATGTAGATCTTGACCGGTAGAATGGATAATTTGTAATGACTATGGTGACTAAATGAGTCACTTAAGCTTTTCAGTATTGGGGATAAACATTTTAATGGAAATTGTTAATATGAAAACATTAACTTGTCTAATAATTCTAAGCCAGTTTTTGCAATCAAGTATTGAAAAAGAATTTAATAATTAGCAACTTAACAAATGTCTTTCATAATCAAGCATTTGGATAACAGTTTAAAAACTGCTAATTGCTAGAGGCATTCCAAAAGGTACACCTCTTCAAAAATAGGCGTATGCCACTTGATGTGAAGAACACACGGTATTCTTTAGTAAAAGGCGAAAGAATAGTTCGCTTTGTGCTCATCACATGGCTGCTTGAATTCATAAGCTGTTGGAGGGTCTTATTTATACATGTATTTTTAACTCTACATTTCCATTCACCTTGCGATGTGTGAGTGCAATGAACCTCTTTGACTCTACTTTAAATGCTTGAAGTACTTACTTGGACACAAAGAAACCTTATAAATAAATCGTGTTCACTTCATTAAAGCAATTGTTCGCATCTTTTTAAATCTTAGCTTTCTTCCTTTACATATGGTTTATAATCCAAAACAAAATATTATGCAATGACTTATAAGATGAGGTGTGGTTTCAAGTGTTTACAAGACTGTCAAATTGAGAGGACTTAGCCATAAAATTTAAACAAAAATAGTTTCAAACTTTTTCATTGCAAAGGTAAATAGTTCTCAAAACTTCGAAAAATAACTCATAAGTTAAAACTATTAATTGCTAGAAGCATCCCTAAAAAGGATTACTTCTCCAAAAATAGGCGTATGCCACTTAATGTAACAAACACACAGTATTCTTTAGTAAAAGGCGAAAGAATAGTTCGCTATGTGCTTATTACATGGCTGCATGATTATATTAGGCTGCTGTAGGGTCTTTTTTATAGAGCTTATTTAAATTGTAGATTTCTATTCAAGTAGCGATGTGGGAATGCAACTTGACAGTTTTTTCTTCTCCATGCATGCCCTGAATAAAATATTCCCCCCAAACTCCAGTTTTTAAACTAACAGAAGTAAAAACCGATGATGAATGTGTCTATTAAAATTCCGTTTTTATACTGCAAAGGTTTTGATTTGATGACAGAAAAAAAAGACTGTTTCTAAATATGAATTAAATTGATGTTTTTTATACATTTGGGATTGGATTATTAATACTTCTATGAACGAATAAAATGGATTATGCTGTAATACATGAATTGCAAAAAAGAAATTCCATTGCCGGGAATCGAACCCGGGTCTCCTGGGTGAAAGCCAGATATCCTAACCGCTGGACGACAATGGATTTGTGTTCTGATTACATTTTCTAATTACTTGTTTTGAAACGGGGTCAACAGAAGACTGTGAAGCTGTTTGATTACATACACTGACGTCTGTTCTTCATACATTCGATAGTCACGGAGTAAGAGTTCTTGCATATGTTTTTGGAAACTACCTTTTTACTCTTTTTATGACAACAACCAATCTATTAGCGTTTCAGATTGGATGGAGTTTGAAGAATAGACATTTCTAGCATCTTGTTGTTTGGTAGCTAGGACTTAGGAGAGACTCGTGCATGGAATCTTAGTAGCTATACTCTTGAATTATCCTTTTTTTAGTTTTTATTTAGGAATAAAGTCATACAATGACAACATTAATTTTTTCCATTTGTCCTGCCTCGGTTACCAATTCTCACTACTGGAAAAAGGTAATTATTCCTTCAAAAAATCCCCAAGAAAATATATTTCCTATAAATATATTTCCGAGAAAATAAATTACGCGGAAACACACACGAAAATATATTTTCCAAGGAAAAGCTTTCCGAGGAATTTTCCAAGTCATTTCCGAGAAAATATATTTGTAGGAAATATTGAGGACTTTCCTATAAATAAATTACGCGGCATTTCCGAGGGAAACATGTTCCTCGGAATTTCCGAAGGAATTTTTTCCTATGGATTTCGGAGGGAAACTCTATAATGACAGTCTTTATGGCGTTTTTGTCACATATTTGTGACAAATTTTCCTAGTGTTTTCCTAGGGATTTCCGAGAAAATGTGCACCGGTAAAAAAAAACCCGAAAAGCACACAAAAATCCATATTTTCTATCCAAAATGCAGAAATATATATATATATATATATATATATATATATATATATATATATATATATATATATATATATATATATATATATATTTCACAAAGACAAACATAAATTTAAATGTATTCATTTTCAAACAAGTTTAAGCAAACATCTAAAATCAAAAATATAATTTAAAATATCAAAGAAATGTATTAGACTTTTCAACCACAACTAACTACCACTTGGTGGAGTGTTATTATGGAGTTGTCTCATGATTTAAGCCATTTGAGCTTCCAATTGTGCATGTCGTTTGACTTGGGTTTGCATTTAGGTTTGTCTTTCTTCTGACTCCCGAACGTAAAAACATGTTAAAACGAACATACATAATTTTAGTTTTTTGAAAGGCATCAAATAACATTATAATAAACGCTAGCAGGAAGCTAACATAAAACAAAAGAGTTCAAACAAAACTAAACATAGAAACAAGAAGCTAAACAAACACGACTTAGACTAAAACAAATAATGCAACAAGCAGGAACAACAAAAACAATCCCCCAAAAAACAAGATAACACCTAAAGTACCAAAAAATCGAGAACACTAAAAGTACCAAAAAATCGATAACACCACTAAAACCAACAACAAAATGACAAAAACCGACGAACATATATCAACAACAGCACCATCATCAAATAGACATAGGAACTTCTGAGGGATTTCCAAGGAAATGCCTAAAATAAATATTTTCCTCGAAAATGCATAGGAACTTCCGAGGGATTTCCGAGGACCTGTCAATTTTTCGACTTTTCTAGGAATGTCCTAGGAAATGCGTATGAATTTCCAAGGAAAACTATTTTACATGATTTCTAGAAAATCCCTCAAAATGCGTAGAAATAAACATAATAAATATAAAGGTTTTCTTGCATATGTCTTTGTCTATGTTTTGTTATTCAACTTTTTCATCTAGTAAATAAAGGAGTAACTATTTTACATATATTACGATTTAATAAGTTAGCCTTTCCTTACGGAAAGTTGGTTACTTAACTAGTAAGAACGCATTGTATTTCCTTTGTCATGCATTCGATTGGAAAGATGTCAATGTAAGAAAATATGCATTTTTTATCCCACCGAAAAAAGTTGGAACAAGATAAGACACACTTGCTCTTGATATTTTGTCTATGCAAAAGATATGAATGCCCCATTATTGTTATAAAAATAGCTTTCCCTAGTGTACCCCGTTAAATTTCAAACTCTTTCATGACCTATTAGATGTCAAACAAGTATCAAATGACTTGTGGTGTTTATAGTCACCGAGACTATCAAACTTCATAGTTAGCCAAAAGATCTGTATAACACAAATGATTTCATTTTTTGCGTTCATAGTTGTAACGCCGTAAAAATTCAAACAATTTTTCACTTTTTTTAAAACCAAGTAAATTCATTCATAATCACTTTCAAGAAAACAATGTATCAGCATTATCTTATCACAAATCCCAAGATCAT
Organism: Lactuca sativa; assembly: GCF_002870075.4. NCBI lineage: Eukaryota > Viridiplantae > Streptophyta > Magnoliopsida > Asterales > Asteraceae > Lactuca > Lactuca sativa. Next base: position 216,431,880 of record NC_056631.2, on the reverse strand, counting down.
AATATATCAATAAAACTCTACGCGCGTGTGTATACTGATCATGTCGGCGCCTTCCTGCGATCCTCACTAGTACCTGAAACATATAACACAAACACTGTAAGCACGAAGCTTAGTGAGTTCCCCAATATACCACATATAACACATACTAGACACTCGAGGCTATAACTATGTGGGCCCTTGAGCCCTAACTCTGTGGACCCTCTGGTCCTAACTCTGTGAACCTTCCGGTTCTAACTCTATGGACCTTCCGGTCCTAACTATGTCAAGCACTGGAACACACACAACATAAATCACATAGAAATAATGAAATGCAACACATCACATACAGAGCATATGAGATACTCTATCATATAACTCTAATTACCACTCAAGGTAAAGTATAGTGAGAAGACTCACCTCGGATGTCTCGGTAATATCTCGCTGTAACATTGATCTAGCCTCTGGCTAAACACATAAACGATCATCCCAATTAATAACAGCTCTCCAGGCTAGACTAAATCCTCACACGTCCTCTAAGAAAGCTAAAAGACCATTTCACCCTTCAAACAGTCCACAAGTCCAATTGTTGACCATACTCTAAAAGTCAACAAAAGTCAACGGTCAACTCTTTGACCAGACTTGCCGAGTGCACAATTGTGACTCGGCGAGTTCATTCATGAACTCAAGTCCTCAAAATCCCCAATGACTCACCGAGTCACTTCCCCAACTCAGCGAGTCAACAACTGGGTGATTCATGGGGGAAAACTATCCTACTCACCGAGTCTGTTCTTGGACTCGACGAGTTCATGCCATGCTCAAACTTAAATGACCTCCTGAGGTCAGATCCATTCCTCTAACCCATAGATTTGGCCTCCTTAAGCAAGATAAACACGTAAAGTTTGGATCTTGATGCCCATGCAAAGACCTAATGGCTCTATTTGAAGAAGTGGCCTCAATATGACATCCTAAGCTTGTATCCCCCAATGACACCCATAAAGATCAAGGAGTTAAGGTCTCTAGACCTCTTTGGATGCAGATCCAAAGTCTCAACACAAGAAGGGACCAATTGCTTCACAATTCGTACTCTAAAGGGGGCTAGAAACCCTAACTCTCAAATATTAACACCAAAACTAAAGAAGGATCGAATATGTACCTCAATATGAAGTCCCTAGGCTCTGAAATCCGCAGAATAGCACCCTCTTCAGTTCCCTCTTGCCTTGGTCACCTTCTTCTTGCAAAAACACCCACACAAGGATCAAAAATGGCTTCTTCTTCCTCACAAACGCTCTAGATCTCTTAGGGTTTCGCTCAAGGGTCTGGTAGCCGCAAATGGTGGCTATAATCCCCTTTAAATAGGTTCCAAACCCTGGGAATTCAGGTTTCATTAAACAACACAGACTCGCCAAGTCCACTAGTCGACTCGTCGAGTCCGGTCATTAACCCTGATAGAATTCGCGATCCTACTCGGCGAGTCTAAGCGTTAACTCGCCGAGTCCCTCCAAAATCTCCAAAATAAATGAATAAATAATGTACCTGGGAATCCGGATGTTACAATAGTTAATAATTCTAAGCCATGTTTCATAATCAAACATTTGGAAAACAAATAAATAATTATCAATTTGAAAATAGCAACTTAAAACTATTAGTTGTTAGAAGCATTACAAAGGGGAACACCTCTCCAAAAATAGGTATATGCCCCTTGTTGCAACAAGCACATGCTCTTTCAATCTCTACATTTCCATTTTTTGTGTTGTGGGAATGTAGCAGTACTTCTTTCTTCTCCATACTTGTGATGAAAATTGGTGTTTTTAGTTATGTGCAAATGGTGTCCTCTTTTAAAATTTCAAATTGATTTTTGTTTTGATGGTTGCACATTTTCACCTTAGTGCATCATATGAAAATTGAAAAATCTTATTGTGTCCCATGTGATGCAAGTGTGGAAGTGGATTTATTTATAAAGATATACGACCTTCATAAGAATTTATTTAAGTCGAACAACCTTTGAGTTGTTCTATACATGTAAAAGATAAACCCACTTACCCACATATTCCTCCACCCTTATTTTGTATGCTAGTGTTTTAAAGTTTTGCATGATTTTTCCATTAAATGAAGAAAATTTCAATTTCCACAATCACACAATATGTCACATTAGAGTCGAGGAATATAGTATTGGGAGAAAGACATTGTAGAACATTAATGTATTGTTTTCGCCTGTCAATTACATCATTTTGAGAAATGTGAAGCGGTCATTCGATTTTGTTGCTAACATGGATTTGATAATATTAAATATATATATTTTTAACGCCACATAAGTAATTCCACATCGTTTTAAAAATGTATCAATATAGCTTCTTCCACCGATTCGTAAAAAGTAGACCAAAAAAACTTGGGTTCTTTGAAGTGTAAAAGCATCAAAGCAGTGGACATGAAATCTAAATGTTGATGGAGTTTATTCGAAAAAGTGGAGCTCAACCATAATGGGGCATTTGTTTGACATTCCTTCTCTTATGTTAATGGTTTCACCATTACCATTGACGATAATGATTTTGTTGGTATGGATTACTCTAAGTGTGTGATCTGGCTCGAACGTTTCATGCAAGAAGAATGCAAGAAACTTTACTACTCCAAGCTAGACAAAACATTGTTGGATAAGATTCTCCCTATTGCAAATGATTTATACAATGCAAGTTTCATTCTTTTATTCTTACAGAACATATGATTAACTTTCCCTATATATGGGCGATACCGGTGCTAGAATAGAGGAGTGATTTGTTGATGAAGTCAATGAAGAGGATGAACATGATTCATGCATCATGGGTGGGGAAAATGAGCAATAGGTAGCTAACATGATAGAAGTTGATGTTGATTATACCGAAGAAACAACAATTTACGAACAAAACAAAAAATCATAGCATTCTAAGTAGATTGTCTGCTCATGAGGGAGAGGAGGACTTCAACATCAACGATGATGAAGCTAATATGAGTGAAAGTGAGACCAATATGCATAAGTGTATCCTATTTTTAATGAATCCTTACAGTGTAAAAAGCAAAATCTTGTACTTGTATGAGGTTTAAGGACCTAGGACAAGTGAAAACGATGTTGTGCAACTATGTTGTGGCCAATAGGTACCAACTTTGTTTTCAAAAGAATGATAGGAAACTATTGTTGGTTTTGTGTTGTAAAGGTACTTGCACATTCATGTTATGGGCATCACGGATGGGTGTTGGAGATACCTTCTAGATAAAGTATTTTAAGAGTGCACACATGTTTGCAAAAAACATTGAGTTAGGGTCACTTGTTACATATGCATAGACAAGGAGTCATTATACAAACCAAATTTTACATAAGCATAAGATGAGTGTAAGGAAACTCAGAGCAGAAGTTATAAAGAAGTTTGGTGTTCAAGTAACTCCTGTGTGACAGCAAAGGAGACATGAACGAATATTAGGGTTTACTATTAATATATAAGGGTTTGTCCAAATGAAAATGTAGGGTTTTTACAAATAAAATTCACAATTTTTTTGCATAAATCTTTACATTATAGTTAATGGAACCAAAATTGAAACCGAGGTGACATCTAGGGTTATCCAAATTCCAAGAGGTGCGTTATTGGAAACAAAGGTCACGAAAGTACTTCTTAATGTCTCTGTTAGTGGTTACAAATCGTAGTTGCTGATTAGAAGAAGACGAAGATGAAGACATCGAGCTAACTATTTAGGGTTTTCGTTTGCTCAAAAAGGGGAATAATAAATGAGAAGGATTACCAGATGGAGTATAAGGTTGTATCGTGGAAACACATCCTTGAGGATGTGTCTAACACGTGGTCTATCCATTATAAGTCATCCATGTAACCTTATGTAACCGGTAAACCAATAATTGGGGCTCAATACCCTATTTAACACTTACAAAACAAGTTACGTGATCTATTGTGAAAAAAAATTGAGGACCTAATTAGGACGAAAGCAATACATCAATGTGCTACAATGTCATTTTCCTTACGGTTTTAGAGTAAATTACATCTTTGGTCCTTGAGTATAGTTGTTTTTCTAAATTTTGGTCCTAAAAGGTTTTATCTTGTAATTTTGGTCCTAATTTGAGGTTTTTGTTATGTTTTTAGGCCTTATGTCAAATAAAATGTCTATCATTTTGGGATCAAAATTGCAAAGTTTATATATACTCATTGACCAAAAACAATACTTTTACTTGAAAGAGACCACCAACATTACATGGAACTTAACCAAAATTGAAAAGGAAAACTTTTTTAAACCAAAAACATAATTTACAACACCATTCAAGGTGACTAATGAGCTTTCATTCCCACACTATTCCAGGTGACTAATGAGCTTTAATTTACAACACCATTCTGGCCCGACTGTATCTCTAACCATAAGTTTTAATGGATTGTGGAGTTTGCTGTCAAACTTCAAGTTCTACTCATCATTAGCCAAAAAATCAATAAAGCACAAATGTTTATAGCTTAATTAAATTGGTTTCTATTTTTGTATTTCATAATTTAATACTATTAGCTAGGCTTTTAATCAAGCATTTGGAGGAACAACCTTATAATTATATACTTCAAAGCTGAATATGACTATCAATAGTTTGTAAATCTTAGAACTACTAATTGCTGGAGGTATTACATAAAAGAACACCTCTACAAAAATAGGGGTTTGTAAATCTTAGAACTACTAATTGCTGGAGGTATTACATAAAAGAACACCTCTACAAAAATAGGGGTATGCCATTTGATGTGAAGAACACACGGTATTCTTTAGTAAAAGGCGAAAGAATAGTTCAATTTGTGCTCATCACATGGCAGCATGATTTCAAAAGGATGGTGAAGGGCTTTCTTTATACGGTTTGTAAAAGTTATAGATTTCCATTTAGCTAGCAATGTGGGAATGTAGCAATACTTCTTTATTTTGAATTATTATATTATGACGTGTTACTAGTAAATTAAAGTTGGTGTTTTAGTTAGGAACAAATAGTATCCTAATTACTAGTAATTCAGTTATTTTGAAACTTAATTTTAGTTTTAATAGTACCACCTCAAAGCAACAAACTGAAAATTTAATATTTTTACAAGATAAGTGAAACTTGTTTGTCATAGACTCTCTTAAATTTATATCATCAGATTTTTATTTTCTTTCATTGATGTGACTTATATATCTTATGGCTACGAACTTGTGCAAACTTCTTTGATTAAATTTGATTTATGGTCCTCCAGATACTATGACAATGAAATCGACGTTGCACAAACACGCATCTTTGTCGGTTAAACAAATGAAGCATTTGTAATTTATGACATTAAATCTAGTGGTTTTCAAATACAAAATTAATCAATGTTACTAATCATTTACAAATATTTCTAATATTTGGTTGTTGAAATACAACACCTTTATGAAATAGCCTTTGTTGTGCCTGCAACTTTCAATGATTTGCAAAAAAATCCCTATCTTTTTATATAAAAACTGTTTCATGACCCATAAAATGTCTAAGGCGGAGTTTATTTTTTACTTAGTGAACTTAATGGAAACAAGACTTAATCCAGATAGATATATAGGAGCACTTCTTTTTAACTTAATGCATACATCAGGTCTTAATAGGTTAAGAGGAGTCGCGGAGGTAAGGTGTTCTTAACCTTTGGAATATAAGTGTAACTTCTTACAGTTTGATTTTTAGTATGATTTCATAAATTGTTCAAACTTGGGTAATATTCTTTTGGACTTATCAAATAATATGTTATTTTTTATTATATAAATCGTGTTCGGTTTATGTAGTCGGTTTGTTTAATCTATTTCAAATATCTGGAGTTAGTTTTATTCTTTGAAGTTATTTTATAGCATGTTCATTTTAAGTTGTTAATCATGTTATTATTTATATTTTTTATTTATAATTATTTTTTAATGTGGTCATTTACAATTTTTAAATAAACAATCATTTGTTATTTATCACTTCTAAACAACCGATATGAAGATTGCATCGTTGCTAGTGTTGCTTCGGATAACATTCTTCAAATTTGATAGATTGTTGAAAACATCTACCATGATAAGATGATTGCGTTGATAATGAATGAAGACCAACCCAATCCTCATACAAAGACAACAAATATAAGTAGGCAATGTTTTTTTTTCCACTTTCTTAATCTATGTTTTGTTACTCAACCTTTTTCATCTTGTAAACAAAGGAGTAACTAGGTTACATATATCGATAAGCTTAAAAAAAAAATTGTAGTATAGTTAATATTGTCTTACAACCGGTTGGTTACGTAGTAATGAACATGATAGATCATGTTGTATTGTTTTTGGCATACACTGGCCGGACACACGTCAATGATACAAAAGATGCACTTTTTCACACACAAAAAAAAATGGAATAGTATGGGGAAAAGACTTGCTCTCGATCTCTTGCCTACACAAAAGACATGAATGCCTCATTCCCATAACCGAAAATAGCTTTTATGGCATATCTTTCATGGTTGATTCATTAGATGTCAAACAATTATGTTAACCATTTCCAAGACAGTATCAAACTTCATCTTTAGCCAAAAGGATCAGTAATACACAAATGCTTTTATATTTTTGTAGTTCATAATTGATTTTTCTGCAGCAGGTTTACTAATCAAGCATTTGGAAAAAAAAAATTAAATTTACCAACTGCACATTAGAAGCTTAAAACTATGAATAGTTAGAAGCATCCCGAAAAGGGAAACCTCTCCAAAAATAGGCATATGCCACTTTATGTGAAGAACACACGGTATTCTTTAGTAAAAGGCGAAAGAATAGTTCGCTTTGTGCTCATCACATGGCTTGCATGATTTCATAAACTGTTGGAGGGCCTTATTTATACATGTATTTCTAAATCCACATTTCCGTTTACCTTGCAATGTGGGAATGCAATTGAACCTTCTTGACTCTACTTTATACACCCTTTTAAACTATAGTTTTTATATTTTCACCATTAAGTACTAAAAAGTCATTACAACCCATTTTTTTTTTTTTTTTTTTTTTTTTTGTAGAAAAACCACTACTATAATTTGATTTGTTTCATTTAATTCATCATTTACCTGCTAAAATGGGTCCAAAATAGCCCAACGTGATACACCTTATGTTGGCAGGAAACTAGTGTAAACATCTGTACTCAATCTGCTAACCGATTTTAGTAGGTAAGTAATAGCTTAAATGAAAAAAAAAAAACATTTTATCAATAGTTTTTATACAAAAAAATCATATTGACTTTTCGGATAAGAATAGTAACAGCTGTTTTGAAAGTTTATACACTATCACTATGCCTTCTAGATCCTTCAAATCATCAAATGGCCCGTTCTCCAGAGTCCAGCTCCAATTCCAGACTTTTCTTGAGGGCTGGTTTCGACTTATTACAACTTGTATGATGTTCCTTGTACTACAAATTAATGGTATGATAGCCGTTTGAATTTTGGCCTTTCGGGCGATTTATAGTTCTTTTCTTTTTCTTTTTGTATAGCTTATTTTCGTTTGTAAATATGAATCCTTTTAATGCTTTTGGATATCATTTTTACATTTGGAATTTGGGTTTGAATTATTATTACTTCTATCTCTGGATAAATACGAAAAAGTTCAATTGCGGGAATCGAACCCGGGTCTCCTGGGTGAAATCAGATATCCTAACCGCTGGATGACAATGGATTTATGTTTTTGTGTTGGCATTTTATAACGGCCTTATGGGCTCAACCAACAAGACTGTGAAGCTGTTTGAATATCTAAAACTGACAACTGCTCTTCATACGTTTACCTGTTTGTTTACCCTTTTTCTTACACCAACTAATCAATTGGTGTTTTCAGGTTAGATGGAGTCCCAAGAATAGACATTCTTAGCATCTTGTTATTTGGTAGGAGATTCATGCATGTAATCTTAGTATCTATGCTCTTGAATTATCCATTTGTTTAGTTTTGTTTTAGGATTAAGGTCATAGAATGACAATATTTTCTCCATTTGTCCTACCTTGGTTATAAATTCCTTTTCATATGTGTTAAGTCAAGTCATCTTGTACTTACAAAAAACATTCCACTTGGTCATGATAATTCGGCTTTTGACATGCATGTTTCCGAGACTTGATATTCTCCCAATTATTAGATCTAATCGAGGTTTCACAATCAAGCATTTAAACGAATGAAACTAACATTTTACTACTCAACATCTGTATTTCACAATCAAGCATCAGAACAATAGCTTAAAAAGTTAAAACTAAAATTTTTAAGAGGCATCCAAAAAAAGAACACCTCTCCAAAAATAGGCGTATGCCACTCAATGTAACAAACACACGGTATTCTTTAGTAAAAGGCGAAAAAATAGCTCGCTATGTGCTTATTACATGGCTGCGTGATTATATTAGGTTGCTGTAGGGTCTTCTTTATAAAGCTTATTTAAATTGTAGATTTCTATTCTAGTAGCCATGTGGGAATGCAATTTGACACTTTTACATGCATACTCTAAGTAAAACATTCCCCTCAAACTCCCGTTTTCAAACTAACGGAAGTAAAAACAGATGATGAATGTGTTTGTTTTATTGATGTTTTGGAATTTGGATACATTTGGGATTGGATTGTTAATACACGTACAAAAGAGTTTCCTGATACAAGCAAAAGAGCAACAAAAAATTCCATTGCCGGGAATCGAAACCGGGTCTCCTGGGTGAAAGCCAGATATGCTAACCGCTGGACGACAATGGATTTATGTTCAGATTACGTTTTTTAGTTACTTCTTTTGGAAACATTACAAAAACTGACGACCACTCTTCATACAATATTTAATAGTCACGAGTAAGAGTCCTTGCATATGTTTTTGGAAACTACCTTTTTAACTCTTTTTCTACAACAACCAATCTATTGGTGTTTCAGGTTGCACTACTAGAAAATCTAAAAATTCCTACGACAAAATCCGTAGGTATAGGGTTTTACCTACGGAATTGCGACGGAAAATGGGCCGTAGCATAAACGCTCGTGGGTAAATTTTACCGACGGATTTGCAACTGATTAGCTGCTACTGAGAATACCGACAACATTTTCCCGTCGGTAATTTAACTACGGAATACATAGGGAACATTATAGCGACAGATTACCTACAGATTACCGACATGACCCACTTTGATTGACATTGACTTAATAAACTACGGATTTCCGACGACTCATATTACCGACGGATTCTCCGTAAGTATTCCGTCACTAAATATCTCTCTTTAAAAAAAAAGCAATAAATAACAAAAATTCTAGTTTTTTTTTTCTCCATGATATTGACAAAACTCATTAGATTAAACTTATAATAATATTGAAATTCAACCACAAAACTAATGACATTACAGTAAAACTAATAAACATCATCTAATACCTTAAATAGTATCAAATATAAATGCATTACTAATGAACATTGTCTAATAATATACTAAATGTGTATAACAATACACATTAAAAGTGTCAACTATAAATGTTTAACTAAGTGCTTAAAAACATAAAATATAGAATTATTTAGTGGATTACTTGGCAAATTACCATGTAAGCTGAACCGACGGCTCATACACATACACATAAACACACTTAGAAACACATATACCCATACATACACATATACAAATACATACATACATACATACATACATACACACATAGACACACCTAGACACTCATACACACATACACATACACATAAACACACTGTAATGCCCCATTTCTGGTATGTAATTTAAATATAGTATTTTTCCTTCCTTAAGAGAAACTCCACGAGTCAGTAGCCCGACTCGTCGAGTAGAGACGGGATTTGCACGAGTCTTTAGTAGGCGACTCGACGAGTCTGTATCCCAAACTCGGCGAGTCCGCTAGTCTAGATGAAACCCTAAATCCCAGGGTTTGTACCCTATTTAAACATCATTATAGCCTCCCACCCCAGCCTCCAGCACCTTTAGAGCATTTCTCTGTAAAACCCTAGTCCTCATTGTTGAGCATGAGTGTTTTGTGATAGATTGAGAGTTGTAGAAGAGAAGGAAGGAAAGAAGATCAATAGAAGAGAAAGGAGATCCAAGAGCTAGCTTCCATCTGCTTCATATTCTAGTAATAAAGTTATTACCTTGCTTATTCTTCCATTAAACCCTCTTTTATGCTTGTTTATGGTTCTCTTGGAACTTTATATGATTCAAACTAGAGAATCGAACTCTACATACGATGGAAACCATAGATCTGGATGTTATTGAGCTCTAGGAGATCAATGTAGCTACCTTTATGCAAATATAGCCTTGTTCCAAACCCTAAGTGCTTATTGTTGGATGATTTTGGTGTTTAAGCCCCATTCTCTTATGCATGCACGTAAAGTTGGAAACTTTACGTGTAAAACCAGCCCTAGAAGCCCATATATATGAACTGGATGCACTGAAATCGACTAGAATCAACTGTATAGTAATGGCATGCATGGGACTCGGCGAGTCTACGCCATGACTCGGCAAGTCCAAGGCAATCTTTTTGCCTCAGGAATAGACTCGACAAGTTTTTCATACAACTCGACGAGTCATAGTCTGGACGTGTTCATGCGATGAAGGAGAACTCGACGAGTCTTTGCCAAACTCAACGAGTTGAAGTGGGAAGAGGATTAGAAAGGATGTTAGGGACTCGGTGAGTTGGCGGCCCGACTCAGCGAGTCCGGTCAACTGAAAGTTGACTTTGACCAAGGGTAACATAGTTATTTTACCATGGGAGTAGTTATCAGTATCTGATTTAGTGTTTATGGGATTTGTAGCCGGGGAGTTCCGGAGCAGCAGTCAGCCAGTTTCAGATTTAGCATCTCAGCAGCCAGCGTTACGAGGTGAGTTTCCTTCCAGTAGGAACGGGTCTACGACCACAATGCCGACTCGTTTAGTTAGTAGTAGTTTCGGATTTCGGCCCGATGTAGTAGTTCAGTGTTCTTGATGTCTTTGTGATTCAAGCATGTCTTTGTGTTATGTGTTCTGAATTTCTGTTCGATGCAGTATGCAGTATATGTGTTTATGCTAGTAGATATGATTATGATATGCTATGTTCAGTCAGTTTTCGGACTTCGGTCTGATGCAGAGGGCAAGACCCTGGTTAGTTCCGGACTTCGGTCCGATGTAGAGGGTAAGGCCCTGGTTAGTTCCGGACTTCGGTCCGATGCAGTTTCCGGACTTCGATCTGATGCAGAGGGCAAGACCCTGGTTAGTTCCGGACTTCTGTCCGATGCAGAGGGCAAGGCCCTGGTTAGTTCCGGACTTCGATCAGATGCAGTTTCCGGACCTTGGTCCGATGCAGTTGGCAAGGTCCAATACGTGTTTATATGTTATTGTATGGTATGTGTTAGCTTGGGGGAGCTCACTAGGCTTCGTGCTTACAGTTTTAGTTTTGGTTTCAGGTACTTCAGCTAGCAAGGGGAAGGGTTCGGGATGATGGCATGGCACACACCACAGTTTAGCCTGGGAGATTGACTATGATATTTTGATATGATCTTGACACTAGTTTTGATTTGATAATTTCTTATGACATTTGAGATACACAATTCATGGTTTTTATATTTTGATATTTGATATTATGGTTTAGTAATGTTTTTCAAACAAAAATTTTTGGGTTGTATTTTTGGGATGTTACAAGTTTGTATCAGAGCCTTGGTTTGAGGGATTCAGGCACACTCTCGGGTGTGACTAGACTCAAACTGAAGAAATGGTAAAAAGATTTTCAAAAGAAAAATGTTTTTGAAAGAATTTTTGAAAAAGAAAACTTAAAAAGAAAAGAGTTTTTGAAAAAGAGAAAAAGGGTGTGGTGTATGCGATCAACCGAGCTCAAGTAAGTACTCCCAAATTACCCATACAAGTTTATGTTATGATTATCAGTTTTAGTTTCAGTAGAACGACATGCTATGATAGGACTAAGGATCTAGGAGGATGATTCATCTGCCTGCTATATGTGTTTCAGCTTTATGAGAATTACATGCTAGTATTGAGTAGACAGTAGTAGGATAGCCTGTTTAGGTTATGCCTGATAGTATGAGCTTAGCATTGTATGCTCGTACAATTTCTTGTTATGAGGATAGAATTGCTTGAGTAGTTTCCTGTGTATGAATGCTGCTTGCTTTGTGCTTTGTGGGACTCTGAGTGATGGGAGTTAGCCATTAGGTGAATACGTCACGTCACATGTGATCAGGGTTGAATAATCTCAGAGTGTTGGATTTGGCCATATTGTGCAACTCTTGTTTGAGTCTAACCGTTGTAGGGACGAGTCTTTTACTCGAAGGATTATCTGAGCCTCGTCACATGTGATGGTATTCAGGTGATGGCTAAGTGGCATTACAAGGAGGCCTTTAGCAGATGAGGACTGGGTTGGGTGAAGTCAAATATTTCCCTAGGGCAAGCCTAGAATGAGAGTAGCAGAGATCAGTAGCAGTAGAAGTGACTTGGTAGAGGCAAGGAAGTTCTTGAGGAAAGTACGGATAGATGTGGAAGGTAGTATGGGCCCGTACTACTAAAAGTAGAGGATCCGTACTTGAATGGAGGAAGGCTGAGATGAGACCAGGAAACTTGTAGTAGTAGCGATCCCTCGAGATATATCAGTGTTTCTGACATTTATCATCATGCATTTTCAGAATGGTGGTTTTACGCCCTAGGCCAGCAGTCGGCAGTTCAGGAGCCGGCGAGGGATCAGAATCAGGCTCGGGGGCCGAGCATTTGGATGAGCAGACTAGGGAGTTCCTCTCCTCAGAGGTTACTCACACCATACTCGAGCAGACTCCTATGATCTTTGGTTCGATCAAAGAGGGTATTTTGGAGTTGATGAATGAGAGGTTGAGCACATTCCATGTAGAGGTGGCGACCATGATGGGGTCGTGCACACTCACCTTCAGGGAGTTCAGGGCTTGTGGAGCCTTAGACTATCATGGGGCGCGGGACCCCATAGCAAGCACTAGGTGGTTGGCAGATGTCGCCAACGCATTTCGCATTAGCAGATGTCCCGAGGGGGTCAAGGTCAGACTTGCATCCTATCTCGTGAAGGACAGGGCAAGAGATTGGTGGGAGGAGATCGGGCATGTCATCGGGGATGACGCATCTCTTGATGCGATGACCTGGGCTGATTTTACTACCAAGTTCAGAGTCGAGTTTGCACCGGTTATTGAGGTGCAACAGTTAGCTAGGGAGTTTCAGGATCTCACACAGACTACAGAGACAGTGGCGGAGATTACCGCCAAGTTTAGGGAGAAGGCTCTTCTCGTTCCTCAGTATGCAGCTGATGAAGAAATAAAGAAGGCCTGTTGTCATGAGATGTTGCGGAGTGATATCCGCCAGTTTGTGAGCCGATCCAACTGTAAAACGTTGGATGATATGTTGCGAGGGCTCGTGAGAGAGAGATAGATTTGGAGATGGAGAAGAAGAGGAAGCCAGAGGTGGCATCTGGCATAGGGATTTCGGTCAAAAATCCCAAGGTTTCGGACCACAGATGTAGAGGACAACAGAGCTACAGTCGGTGTGGCAAGTGTGGGAAGTTGCACGATGGGGCATGTAAGGCAGGGAGTCCCGGTTGCTACAAGTGCGGCCGGACAGGGCATATGAACAGAGATTGTACAGCTACTACCACCACCACCACAACATCTGATCTGATTTGCTTCCATTGCAATCAGATGGGACATAAAAAGTCCCAGTGTCCGAGTTTGTTAGCAGCAGGGAAGGTGACGACACCTGCCCCTACTACATTGAGGATTACAGACGGCCGTCGGGGCCGGGGTGAGGCACCAGTGGCGAAGAGTAGAGCTTTCCAGATGATAGCAGAGGAGGCACGAGCGACTCCTGATGTGGTGACGGGTATGTATTTCCTTCTTATCTCTTTATTGATATTGATTGTTTCTCATGGTTATATGTTTTCATATAGGGTCGTTCTTAGTGAACGACATTTTAGCTACAATATTGTTTGATTCGGGGGCTACCTGATCATTTGTTTCACTTGAGCTTAGCAAGAGGTTTAGCAGAGCTCCGGGGCAGCTGGGTTGTCCACTTGAGGTTGAGATAGAGGATGACAGGACCGTCAGGGTCGTGAGAGTGCATAGGGGGTGTTCGCTGCAGTTATTTGATGAGTAGTTTTCAGTGGACTTGGTTCCTGCTCCCCTGAGAGGGAATAAGGTTATAGTGGGTATGGGTTGGCTGAGCCCCAATGGGGCAGTGATTGATTTTGAGTTGCAGTTAGTGAGGGTTCGCACTCCCAGTGGAGGAGAGTTAGTGATTTAGGGCGAAAGGCCACAACGTGGATCAATTCTTTGTTCAAAAGCGAGAGCAAGGTGCTACGTTCAGCAGGGTTGCGCAGGATACATCGCCTATGTTATAGATGCCCGGGAGAAGGGTAAGGCGACAGTTGGCGATGTACCAGTAGTACGAGAGTATTCGGACGTATTCCCGAAGGACTTGCCTGAGATACCTCCAGAAAGACAGGTCGAGTTTCGGATTGACCTGGTTTCGGGTGCGACTCCGATAGCCAAGGCACCACATCAGCTGGCTCCTACAGAGATGCATGAGTTGTCTACACAGCTGCAGGAGCTGCTAGACAAGGGTTTCATCAGGCCAAGTAGTTCACCATCGGGAGCCCCGATCCTGTTCGTGAGGAAGAAGGATGGGTCGCACCGTATGTGCATAGATTACCGGGAGCCGAACAAGGTAATGGTGAAGAACCGTTACCCACTCCCGAGGATAGACGATTTGTTTGACCAGCTTCAGGGAGCATCTTGGTTCTCCAAGATTGATCTACTGTCAGGATATCACCAGATGCGGGTCAGTGATGAGGATGTGCAGAAGACCGCTTTTAGGACCCGCTATGGTCATTATGAGTTTGTGGTGATGCTGTTCGGGCTCACCAACGCTCTAACCGCATTCATGGATCTCATGAATCGCGTATACAGACCGATGCTAGATCGGTCAGTGATAGTGTTCATTGATGACATCTTGGTTTATTCCAAGACTCAGGAGCAACATGAGGAGCACCTGAGAGAGGGCTAGAGACGCTGAGGAGGGAGAGACTGTTTGCGAAGTTCTCCAAGTGCGAGTTCTGGTTGCGCGAGGTGCAATTCCTTGGACACCTCGTCAACCAGAAGGGTATACTAGTAGATCCGGCTAAGATAGAGGTCGTGATGCAGTGGGAGGTCCCGAGAACTCCATCTGAGATTCAGAGCTTCCTAGGACTGGCAAGGTACTACAAGAGATTCCTCCAGGATTTCTCCAAGATAACAGTTCCGCTCACCCGACTGACCAAGAAGTCGGTGGTGTTTTGCTGGGGGCCTGAGCAGCAAGCGGCATTTGAGACCCTCAGACAGAGATTGTGCATGACGCCGATTCTTACCCTGCCAGAGGGAGTAGAGGATTTTGTAGTCTACTATGATGCTTCGATCACAGGTATGGGAGCGATTTTGATGCAACGAGGCCATGTGATAGCTTACGCCTCTAGACAGTTGAAGCCTCACGAGGCTAACTATCCTACACACGACTTGGAGTTGGGGCAGTAGTGTTTGCCCTCAAGATTTGGCGGCATTACCTCTATAGGGTCCGCTATACCATTTACACAGATCACAAGAGTTTGAGGTACCTCATAGATCAGCCGAATCTGAACATGAGGCAGCGCTGATGGTTAGACGTGGTAAAGGATTATGACTGTGAGATCCTTTATCATCCGGGAAAAGCCAATGTAGTGGCCGATGCCCTGAGCCGCAAGGCAGTAGCAACCCCGATCAGGGATATATGTATGAGAATGATAGTGATTACTCCATTGTTGGAGCAGATTAGAGAGGCACATGTTGAGGTCCTGAAGGAGGAGAGGCAGAAGTGTGAGAGGATTGTTGGCTGAGTAGCTTCCTTTGACTATGATAGTCGAGGATTGTTGATCCTTCATGGGAGAGTTTGGGTACCGTACTGGGGAGGAGTACGGCAGGTGCTGATGGATGAGGCCCACAAGTCTCGGTTCTCTATCCACCCAGGGGCGACAAAGATGTATAGAGATATTCGACCCGATTATTGGTGTCCCTGCATGAAGTGGGACGTAGCTTGGTATGTGGAGAAATGCCTGACCTGCAGGAAGGTCAAGGCGGAACACCAGAGACCCCATGGCAAGATGCAGCCGTTAGACATTCCCGTGTGGAAAATGGGAGGATATCACTATGGATTTCATCACTAAGCTTCCCAGGACCGCATGTGGAGTTGATTCGATTTGGGTCATAGTGGATCGGCTGACCAAAAGCGTGCATTTCATACCGATTCAGGAGAGTATATCGGCCGAGAAGCTAGCCAATATTTATGTGCGCGAGGTAGTGGCAAGACATGGAGTACCTGTATCGGTAGTATCAGATGGAGACATCCAATTCACTTCCAGGTTTTGAAAGTGGTTTCATGATGAGATGGGGACTCGTCTTCACTTCAGCACTGCTTTCCATCCTCAGATGGACGGGCAGAGCGAGAGAACGATTTAGACTCTCGAGGACATGCTTCAGGCATGTGTTCTAGATTTTGGTGGCAGTTGGGATACGTATCTTCCATTAGCGGAATTTTTGTATAACAACAGTTACCACGCCAGTATTGACCGCCCTCCTTTCGAGATGCTTTACGGGAGGAAGTGTAGGACCCCGATTTGTTGGGGCGAGGTCGGTCAGAGGGTCATTGGGAGCACTGAGGTGGTGCTCAAGACCACAGAGTTGATCCAACGGGTCTGTAGCAGACTGCAGACTGCATAGAGTCGGCATAAGAGTTACGTCGGCAGGAGGTGTTTGGACTTGGAGTTTCAGGTGGGCGATATGGTCCTCCTAAAAATGTCACCCTGGAAGGGTGTTATCAGGTTCCAGAAGAGGGGCAATCTGGGCCCCAGGTTCATTGGTCCCTTTAGAGTTTTGGCCCGGGTGGGTCGGGTTGCCTATCGTTTGGATCTTCCAGCAGAGCTTAGCAAGATCCACCACACTTTCCACGTCTCTCAGTTGCGGAAGTGTTTGGTGGATGAGTCAGCAGTGGTACCATTGGAGGATATTCAGGTTGATAGCAACCTAAATTATATCGAGATACCAGTTGCAATCTTAGATCGGAAGACGAAGACCTTGAGAAACAAGGTGGTCTAGTTAATGAAGGTTTTGTGGCAGCACAAGAAGGGTTCAGAGTGGACGTGGGAGACTAAGGAGGAGATGAGGGAGCACTATCCGGAGTTATTTTCAGGATCGGTAGTAGCAGAATTCGAGGACGAAGTCTAAGATAAGTGGGGGAGAATTGTAACGCCCCATTTCTGGTATGTAATTTAAATATAGTATTTCTCCTTCCTTAAGAGAAACTCGACGAGTCAGTAGCCCGACTCTTCGAGTAGAGACGGGATTTGCACGCGTCTTTAGAGGCGAGTTGACGAGTCTGTATCCCGAACTCGGCGAGTCCGCTAGTCTGGATGAAACCCTAAATCCCAGGGTTTGTACCCTATTTAAACGTCATTATAGCCTCCCACCCCAGCCTCCAACACCTTTAGATCATTTCTCTGTAGAACCCTAGTCCCCATTGTTGAGCGTGAGTGTTTTGTGATAGCTTGGGAGTTGTAGAAGAGAAGGAAGGAAAGAAGATCAATAGAAGAGAAAGGAGATCCAAGAGCTAGCTTCCATCTGCTTCATATTCTAGTAATAAAGTTATTACCTTGCTTATTCTTCCATTAAACCCTCTTTTATGCTTGTTTATGGTTCTCTTGGAACTTTATATGATTCAAGCTAGAGAATCGAAGTCTACATACGATGGAAACCATAGATCTGGATGTTATTGAGCTCTAGGAGATCAATGTAGCTACCTTTATGCAAATATAGCCTTGTTCCAAACCCTAAGTGCTTATTGTTGGATGATTTTGGTGTTTAAGCCCCATTCTCTTATGCATGCATGTAAAGTTGGAAACTTTACGTGTAAAACCAGCCCTAGAAGCCCATATATATGAACTGGATGCACTGAAATCGACTAGAATCAACTGTATAGTAATGACATGCATGGGACTCGGCGAGTCTACGCCATGACTCGGCAAGTCCAAGGCAATCTTCTTGCCTCAGGAATAGACTCGACGAGTTTTTCATACAACTCGACGAGTCATATTCTGGACGTGTTCATGCGATGAAGGAGAACTCGACGAGTTGTTCATACAACTCGACGAGTTGGATGAAGTTAGACTCGATGTTACTACCAAAGAAGAACTTGTCGAGTCTTTGCCAAACTCAACGAGTTGAAGTGGGAAGATGATTAGAAAGGATGTTAGAGACTCGGCGAGTTGGCGGCCCGAATTAGCGAGTCCGGTCAACTGAAAGTTGACTTTGACCCAGGGTAAAATAGTCATTTTACCCTGGGAGTAGTTATCAGTATCTGATTTAGTGTTTATGGGATTTGTAGTCGGGGAGTTCCAGAGCAGCAATCATACAATTTTAGATTTAGCATCTCAGCAGCCAGCGTTACGAGGTGAGTTTCCTTCCAGTAAGAACGGGTCTACGACCACAATGCCGGCCCGTTTAGTTAGCAGTAGTTCCGGACTGCCAGGGGCGGAGATTGAAGTTTCGATTAGGGGGGCCGAAAATAAAATATGTATAAAAATTGAAGAACAGGGGGGGGGCCAAAGTAAAATTTTATAGATTTGGGCATAATATGTAACTTTTTTAATACATAAAGGCTATATATATAAAAAATAGGGGGGGGGGGCATAGCCCCCCTGGCCCTATATAACCTCCGCCCCTGCGGACTTCGGTCTGATGCAATAGTTCAGTGTGTTTGATGTCTTTGTGATTCAAGCATGGCTTTGTGATATGTGTTCCGAATTTTGGTTCGATGCAATATGCAATATATGTGTTTATGCTAGTAGATATGATTATGATATGCCAGACTTCAGTCCGATGCAGAGGAAAAGGCGCTGGTTAGTTCCGGACTTCGATCCGATGCAGTTTCTGGACTTCATTTCGATGTAGAGGGCAAGGCCCTGGTTAGTTCCGGACCTTGGTCTGATGCAGTTTTCGGACTTCGATTCGATGCAGAGGGCAAGACCCTGGTTAGTTCCGGACATCAGTCCGATGCAGTTTCCTGACTTCGTTCCGATGTAGTTTCCGGACTTCAGTCCGATGCAGAGGGCAAGGCCCTGGTTAGTTCCGGACTTCGGTCTGATGCAGTTTCCGGACCTTGGTCCGATGCAATGGACAAGGCCCAATATGTGTTTATATGTTACTGTATGGTATGTAGTAGCTTGGGGGAGCTCACTAAGCTTCGTGCTTACAGTTTTAGTTTTGGTTTCAGGTACTTCAGCTAGCAAGGGGAAGGGTCCAGGATGATGGTATGACATACACCACAATTTAGCCTGGGAGATTGACTCTGATATTTTGATATGATCTTGACACTAGTTTTGATTTGATAATTTATTATGACATTTGAGATACACAATTCATGGTTTTTATCTTTTGATATTTGATATTATGGTTTAGTAATGTTTTTCAAACAAAAATTTTTGGGTTGTGTTTTTGGGATTTTACACACACTAAAACACACATACATCCATACATACACACATACACATAGACACACTTAGACATACATATATGCGTACACACATACACACACAAACACATACATACATACAGACATATACATATGTATACATACAAATACACATATGCACACATACATCTACATATAAACATACACTCATATATGTGTATGTCTATGCATTTAAGGCCCATGTAGGAGAAAAGGAGAAATTAACATTTTCGTGTGTGACCCCATGTTATATGCGTAAATTTCGGGTGTAGGAAAATGGTTCTTCATTTAGCAAAGTTCTTTGGAAGAACTTGAAATGTTTGCGATGTGTAGATATATACATGTAATTCTTTCACGCTATAGTTCACATCATTATGTGATTTTCGCCTATGATTAGGCTTGCATTGATGACTTCTCTTAGACATATGCAAAAGATGAAAAACTATGTACCAATTAGGTTAACCCAAACTGATAATAATAATAATAATAATAATAATAATAATAATAATAATAATAATCATCATCATCATCATCATCATCATCATCATCATCATCATCATCATCATCATCATCATCATCATCATCATCATGAATCTAGTAATAATAATAGTAACAAAAATAACAATAATAATAATAATAATAATAATAATAATAATAATAATAATAAGAAAAAAGGAATAATAATAACAATAATAAAAGAAATGAAAAACGTTATTGTATAAGAATAATCAAGTAGTGTTTATAATTGGACGTGGCATGCTCGGTCGGTTGGTAATGTATTTGGCACGATACAAATGAGACCTGAGTTCGAATCTTGTCCAGAGGTACAGTTAAATGGCGCATGTAAGGGTGGTTCCGTAGGTAAATACCGATGGAATTCCTACGTGATTCCTTCCGTCGCTATTTCGTAGCTATTCCGTCATAATTCCATTACTGAACTAGGGCATCCTTTTTCGTAGGTATTCGGTCATTATGCTATTTCATAGCTATTCCGTCATAATTCCATTACTGAACTAGGGCATCCTTTTTCGTAGGTATTCGGTCATTATTCCATCGGTAATTACCTACGAAAAATTTCTGTAGGTTTTCTCATTTTTCTAGTAGTATTGGATGGAGTTTGAAGAAGAGATATTTCTAGCATCTTGTTGTTGTTTGGTTGCTAGGACTTAGGAGACTTGTGCATGTAATCTTAGTAGCTATACTCTTGAATTATCCATTTTTTAGTTTTTATTTAGGATTAAGGTAATACAATGACAAAATTAATTTTTTCCATTTATCCTACGTCGGTTACGTACCAATTCTCACTACTAGAAAAAAGATAGTTATTCCTACGAAAATTTTCCTTGAAATTTCCTGGGAATAGAAGTTTCCTAGGAAATTACTTCATTGGAAAAAAACCCCTCATAGGAAAAGCTTTCCGAGGAATTTTCCAGAGTCATTTCCAAGAAAATATATTTTGTAGGAAATATCGAAGACTTTCCTATAAATGCCTCTTCCGGGAAAATTTACATGGCATTTCCGAAGGGAAACAGGTTCCTCGGAATTTCCAAGGAAATTTATTTCCTTTGGATTTGCAAGGGAAATTTTTTCCTAAGGAATTCCGATGGAATCTCTATAATGATAGCTTTTTGGTGTTTTTGTCACATATTTGTGACAAATTTTCCTAGTGTTTTCCTAGGGATTTCTGAGAAAATGTGCACCGGTATATGAATTTAAAATGTATTCATTATCAAATAAGTTTAAGAAAACATCTAAAATCACAATATAATTTAAATATCTAAGAAATATATGAGCTTTTTCAACAATAACTAATTACCATTAGGTGGAATGTTAATATGGAGTTTTCTCATGATTTTAGCCATTTGAGCATCCAACTGTACATGTCGTTCAGCTTGAGTTTGCATTTGGGTTTGTCTAATTGTCTTTCTTCCATCTCCCGAACCTAAAAACATGTTAAAACAAACATACATAATTTTAGTTTTTCGAACGACATCAAATAACATTAAAATAAACGCTAGCAGGAAGCTAGCAAAAAACAAAAAAGTTCAAACAAAACTAAACAGAGAAAGAACCAATAAGTTAAGCAAACAAAACTTAGACTAAGACAAATAATGCAACAAGCAAGGAGGAACAACAAAAAACAATCCCCAAATAACGAACTAAAATAACACCAGAAGTACCAAAAAATCGACACCGCCACTAAAAACAACAAAATGACAAAAATTGGCGAACATATATCAACAGTAGCACCTTCATCAAATATGCATAGGAACTTCCAAGAGATTTCCGAGGAAATGCCTAAAATAAATGTTTTCTTCGAAAATGCATAGGAACTTCCAAATGATTTATGAGGAACTGTCAATTTTTCGACTTTTCTAGGAATGTCCTTGGGAATGCGTAGGAATTTCCATGGAAAACTATTTTACATGATTACTAGGAAATCCCTCAGAAATGCGTAGAAACTTATGAAGTAAAATGTTCCTATGAAAATTTTCGTAGGAACAAGAGCCTTTTCTAGTAGTTTCTTTTTTCATGTGTTAATAAGTCAAGTCATTGTAGACACAAAACATATGCCACTTACACTGGTCGTTAAGGTGTTGACCTATTTAACCGCTATGTTTTGCTGACATGATATGCATTTGACAAATCAATAAATGGTGAATGTCATAGAATATCAATGTACCTTTTACTAAGTTTAAGTGTGTTGACGTGACATCTACAATTGCGATCCGACTAAAAATTTGAACCAAAAGCTAAGCTAACCGACACACACACACCAACTACTCTTCTTTTAAATATACACTTTTCGTTCCAAGAGGGGCTTGAACCCTCAACACATTTCTGTCAACTCATGATTATGGTGGCCGAAAGGCCCTTCGGCTTTGTATTTTAACTTTTATAGGAAAAACAAAAAATATACATCTATATATACATCTATATATGAATATGATAACATAGAACTAATAATATTACTATATTGGAATCAATTAAAAAATAGTAAAAATTTTGTAGAGAGCTTGAGAATTTAATATCTGTTTTTATTTTTAAAATAAAATTTATATACGTTTTTTCTTTAAAAAATTACTATAAGTTTTGAGAATTATTTGAAATGCCTGAGTGACATGGAGCTAACGTTACAGGCCGCTACAGATGGGCCATCGAGATTGCTCTTTATCCATGGTGGACATATTAGTAAAGTTTCAAATTTCTCATGGAACCCATGTAAATATCGGGTCATGCTAGTGTATGATTCGAACATTCGGTAGATGGTAGTAGACATCTACCATGATAAGATAATGGGTTGATCTGAGTGTGATCAACCTAATATCAAACCAAACACAATAAATATAAATGTTTTCTTGCATTTGTTTTAATTTATGTTTTGTTATTTAACTTTTTCATCTAGTAAATAAAGGAGTAACTAGTTTACATATATTACGATTTAATAAGTTGGTCTTTCCTTACGGTAAGTTGGTTACTTAATTAGTATGGAACATGATAGGAACACATTGTATTGCCTTTGTCATGCATTAGATTGGAAAGATGTCATTATAATAAAATATGCATTTTTTATCCCACCAAAAAAAGTTGGAACAAGATAAGACACACTTGCTCTTGATCTTTTGTCTATGCCAAAGACGTGAATGCCCATATTCTTATTATAAAAATATCTTTCACCGGTGTACCCCATTAAATTCAAACTCTTTCATGACCTATTAGATGTCAAGTAAGTATCAAATGACTTGTAGTGTTTATAGTCTCCAAGAGTATCAAACTTCATAGTTAGCCAAAAGATATGTATAACACAAATGATTTCGTATTTTGCATTCATAATTAATAATTTTAAGCCATGTTTCACAATCAAACATTTGGAAAACAAATAAATAGTTATCAATTCGACAATAGCAACTTAAAACTATTAGTTGTTAGAGGAATCCCAAAAGGGAACACCTCTCCAAAAATAGGTATATGCCACTTGTTGCAACAAGCACATGATCTTTCAAACTCTACATTTCCATTTTTTTGTGTTGTGGGAATATAACATTACTTCTTTCTTCTCTATACTTATGATGAAAGTTGGTGTTTTTAGTTATCTACAAACGGTGTCATGCTTTAAAATTTCAAATTGATTTTTGTTTTGATGGTTGCATGATTTTCACCTAACTGCATTATATGAAAATTTCAAAATCTTATTGAGTCCCATGTGATGCAAGTGTGGAAGTGGATTTTTTAATAAATTTTTATAAGAATTTGTTTAAGTTGAACAACCTTTGAGTTGTTCCATACATTTAAAAGAATAACCCACTTACCCACATATCTCTCCACCCTTATTTTGTATGATAGTGTTTTAAATTATTGCATAATTTTCCCATTAAATGAAGAAAAATTCAATTTCCACAATCACACAATATTTCACATCAGAGTCAAGGAATATAGTATTGGGAGAATGACATTGTAGAACATTAATGTATTGTTTTCGTCCATATTTGGTTATTAATGTATTTTTGATGCAATAAGTCATTTATGTATTAATTCACTTGTCAATTACACCATTTGGAGAAATGTGAGGCGGTCATTTGGTTTTGTTGCTAACATGGATTTGATAATATTAACTATATGTTTTTAACGCCACATAAGTAATTCCACATCGTTTTAAAAAGGTATCGATATAGTTTCTCTCATCAATTTGTTCCATAAACAAAAAAAAAAGTAGACCAAAAAAACTAGGGTTTTTTGAAGTGTAAAAGCATCAAAGCAGTAGACATGGAAAATCTTAATGTTAACGGAGTTTATGCGAAAGTGGAGCTCAACCATAACGGGTCATTTGTTCAACATCCCTTCTCTTATGCTAATGGTTTTACCCTTACCATTGACGATCATGATTTTGTTGGTATGGATTACTCTAAGTGTGTGACATGGCTTGATGTAACATCCCGAGTTTTTAGGTATTTTAAAATCTCTCCTTTGGTGTTGAATTATGTCACTTTGTTTCTAGGATTGTAAGAAAGTAGCCCTAAGAAGCCCTAGTGACAAAATGGTAATTTTGAGGCGAGAGGTGTACGCTAAGCGTACATGTGAGTATGCTGGGCGTACATATATGTATGTTGGGTGTACTTATGTCCCAGTAAAACCCTAGATTTTAGGGTTTGTGGGGTTTTTAAGCACCTTTATGGATCATTTAGCCTCATCCTTTCAGCCTCCAAGCCTTTGAGCCGTTTTTGGAAAACCCTAACCCCTTAAGAGAGTGTGTTGAGCTAAAAGTGTGTTCTTTGTGTGCTTAAGGAAGAAGGAGTTGCATCAAGGAGATTATAAGTTGAAGAAAGCTTGTGGATCTTGGATCATCACCTTCTTGGGAAGCTATAGAAGGTAAAAAGTTGCTACCTTTATGCTTTGTTTGCTTGGATCTCATTTTGGTAACTTTATGTTGTTCTTTTTGTCCCAAAAGTTCCATTGTTATGCATGTTTGGTTTTGGAGATTTTGGGTTGTCCTTTCAGACTCTAGGAAGGGTTCTAAGCCATAAAAATGAGGTTCCTTTAGGTAGTTTGGCTCCATGCTTCTTGTAGAAGGTCTTAATGGATTAAGACCATGTATTAAGGACTTTTTGGATGTTTAAAGCCATAAAGTTGGAGACTTTATGACTCTAGGGTGCATTTGGACCATGGATATGAAGTGTGGGCTTAAGTGCTCAAGCCATGAATGTGACATCCCCAAAATCTCGGCCGGAAAAGACCGATTTTCATTTATGCTTTTAAAATATTTTCAGAGTAAATCCTTTTGATTTGAAAGAGTTGCGGAATTTGTTCCCAAAAACAAGACATGATAAAACAATGTTTACCAAAGCATTTCATAAAAGAAATGTATTTTTCATTATATAATCAAAACTTGGGGTGTCATGTTCCGATACAAACCAATAAGCATAAACGATAACATTACAATCATTCAACAAATATATACATATACAGACTTGTAAACAAAACAACTTGATGGTTCATCCATCTTATGCCCTCGCGCCACTTTCTGTAATACAAATTAAAACTGAGTGGGTCAGGCTTGGGAGCCTGGTGAGCATATAGGGTTTTCAACCCACAATAAATAATCATATTTAATTTTCACCAACCAACAATAACCCAATTACCCATTCCCGTTATTCTCACTTTATGTCCCTAAAACAACTAACATAAGGGACCTAGTCTAAGAATATTTCATCGGGGCGACAACACATGCTTCGTGGGTACCTCAGCAATATAAGTCAAATAAGGCAACCATGAGGGGGATGGAGTACAGCGAATGAACACCCAAGTTCATTAACACCTACAGGTGGCGAACCTGCTAATGTTTCCACAAGACTATCTAGCAAAGTCCATGATCGTCATCTAAACTCCGCTAGATGACTAAACCAAACAACAACGAGGCCTCTCATCTGTTTATTACACACCAACTATCTACCCATGTTCTACCCAACATATTAGTAGATAAAAATATACATTTTTATACATAGATAAAAACCTGTATAGCATGCTTTGATCAACACATATTTCACATAACAGATGAGGCACACACACACATAACACATATTTCATAGAGAATAACTCAGATCTATGAGATAGAAGAGAGTGAATATACGTTCACACATATAACAACAAAATATATACACATAGCACGTATTTTATATAAAATACTTTATAATAATGTGTTGGAAGAAGGTAACTACACACTCACTTGATCAGAAGATGATCAGACAGCACTACGACTTGCAGAAGTAGTAATCCTCAGCAGATCTGGAAGATCTTCACAAAAATCGAACTTCTCGCGGACAGAGCTTCGGCTCGGGAACCACACTTCTCAGGATCTTCGGGATCTCGGGACTTGCCTCGGGGCTCGAGTATGATACCGGGGCTTCGGGGTATTTCTGGCACGCAAAATGATGCAAAACGGGAGAGAGAGGAGAGAAAATGAACAAAAGAATCGGCTGCCTTCGGATCCTATTTATAGGAGGCTGGAGCCTCGGAGTACGCGGGGCGTACTGCCCGAAACGTCATTGCTTACATATCCGAAGCCACTTGCTGCGAGTGTCGACATCTTTGGTGTACGCGGGGCGTACTTCGGATCGGATTGCTGACTCCTCTTCGGATAATGCCTCCGAATTAAAGATTTAATTTAAATACAAAATATTTAATAAACTTTGGAAATTCATATCTTCTTCATACGAACTCCGTTTTCGACGTTCTTTATATCCACGTGAAGGTGAGACTACGCTCTACAACTTTCGTTTAGACTCCGTCGGCTAATTTTGACTTTATTTTTATTATTTATTTTTAATAGGCCGCGACAGAAAAACTTCGTTATAAATTCATAACTTCTTCGTTTGACGTCCGTTCTCGCCTAACTTTTTATCGCTTCGATACCAACAACGAGACCTTCGATCCTCGTTTAGATTACTTCGGCTAAAAACCGCTCGATCTCAAATCGAGTATTTCGGGCTGCACACCGCTAAGCCGAAACTTCGATAAATCATAACTTCCTCATACGAAGTCAGATTTGGGCGTTCTATATATATTCGGAAACCTCGTTTCAACTACTACAACATTATTCAAAGATATTACGTTTATTTTACACTTAAATTTTGACTCTTATTTTTATTCTTAATTAATCAAACCACATAATTAAGCAATTAAGCACAAAACACACAATACTTAAATAATACAATCTTTATTATTTCAAAACAGGTTACAGAGGTTAACCTAGACTATTACATTGCTAAAAATGGCAAGCCCTGAAACACAGGCGTTACAATTAAGCACTTAATGAAGTTTTGGGCTTTGCGAGGGTACACCCCACTTAGAAGGGAGTACGCCCTGCATACTCAGTCAATGCCCTCGTAATCAGTCAATGCGAGGCTTGCGTACGTTATGCATACCTCTGGAGTACACCCTGCGTACTCGCATGGTTCGACCATTTTCAAGTTAACTCTGCTGGGTTGACTCAGTGGGTTTATGGACTTTGACTAGTTGACTTTGAGTTGACCAAGTTTGACTTTTAAGGGTATTTTGGATATTGTTGGGATTTGATGGAATTGGTCACTTGGTGGTTGTAGGCATTTGAGTTGAGAGCTGAGATTTGGAGTCGGGCCTTATCAGTTATGTGTTGCTTGTGAGGTGAGTTTTCCTCACAGTTATTGTGGGTCGAAGGCACCAATGCCGACCCATTGGATTGATATCCTATTATGCATGTTATTTGTGTTGTTGTGATATGTTAGATCAATATCCTGATAGATAGGATGTTGCTATGCTTAGTGATATGTAGATCTGTTTTTACTGACTGTAGATTGTTATATGATTATCTTTTATATGTGCACATGTTTGGTCGGTAGCTGAGGCTTCACTGCTTTATGCGTAAGCCAACAGGGCGGGGCATTCCAACTTGATGGTTGAGGGCCTAGGGTATACCATCTCGAGGATGATTGGACCCATAGTGTAGTGTGTTGACATTGCAACCCGATAGTTGATGGGTCTGGGGTATTCCAACCCGGTGGTTGATTGGACCCATATTATGTTGGCATTCCAACCCGATGGTTGAGGGTCCTAGGGTATTCCAACCCGATGGTTGATTGGACCCATAGTATGCTGTTATTTTATATGTGTTAATTGTTGTATTGGTACTTTGGGGGAACTCACTAAGCTTTGGGCTTCCAGATTTGGGTTATGTTTTAGGTACCTCAGATGATCGTGGGATGACAATGGCTTGATCGTGCACCTCATGTTCTGTTTTGTGATTTTGGGAAAAACTCTGATGTTAAAATTGTTTTGAAAACTACTATTTAAACAATTGTGATTTTTGGTTGGTTTTAAAAAGTCTAAATTTTTATGAAAATTAATGGATGTTACAAGTTGGTATCAGAACCTTGGTTTGAGTGAATTGGAGGAATACTCGTGTGAATCTAGTCTCAAACTAAGGAAAAATATTTTCAAAACCAATTTTTAAACAATTTTCAAAATGGTCGAGGAGGAAGCAAGGTGTACGATCGGCCGGAGCCAGTAAGTAGACCCCAAAATACTACATTATTACTTATATCGTGATATGTTAGAACAATATGCTAGTGATAGGCTAGAGATCTTCAGGAATTTCATGATAGAGTTGCCTGAGTATATGATTCCTGATAGCCTAGGACCTTTCTTTTTATGGAATTGACATCATTACTGTAGTTGCTTAGTGTAGGCATCATGGTTATACATAACTAAGATCTTATAGCCTGAGAATGTTTGCTAAGCGTACATGCGAGTACGCTATGTGTACTAGGGCGCATCCTAGTATGGTGGGCCTACTTATGTCTGAGTGAAATCCTATATATTGGGGTTTGTGGGGTATTTAAGCACCCTTATGGATCATTTAGCCTCATCCATTTAGCCTCCAAGTCTTTGAGCCGTTTTTGGAAAACCTTAACCCTATAAGAGAGTGTGTTGAGCTAAAAGTGTGTTTCTTTGTGTGCTTAAGGAAGAAGGAGTTGCATCAAGGATATTAGAAGCTGAAGCAAGCCTGTGGATCTTGGATCGTCACCTTCTTGGGAAGCTCTAGAAGTTAAAAAGTTTTGACCTTTATGCTTTGTTTGCTTGGATCTCATTTCGGTAGCTTTATGATATTCTTTTTGTCCCAAAAGTCCCATTGTTATGCATGTTTGTTTTTAGACGTTTTGGGTTGTGCTTTCAGACCCCAGGAAGGGTTCTAAGCCATAAAAACGAGGTCCATTTAGCTAGTTTGGCTCCATGCTTCTTGTAGAAGGTCTTAATGGATTAATACAATGTATTAAGGATTTTTGGATGTTTAAAGTCATAAAGTTGGAGACTTTATGACTATAGGGTGCATTTGGACCATGGATCTGAAGTTTAGGCTTAAGTGCTTAAGCCATTAAGCACTTAATGAAGTTTTGGGCTTTGGAGGGTACACCCCATGTAGAAGGGAGTACGCCTTGTGTACTCGGTTAACGCTTCCGTAATTAGTCAATGTGAGGCTTGCGTACGTTGCACGTACCTCCGGAGTACGCCCTACGTACTCACATGGTTCAACCATTTTCGAGTTAACTAGACTGGGTTAACTCGGTTGGGTTGATGTGGCTGGGTTGACTCAGTGGGTTTGTGGACTTTGACCAGTAGACTTTGAGTAGAACAAGTTTTACCACGTTTGACTTTTAAGGGTATTTTGGGTATTGTTGGGTTTGATGGAATTGGTCACTTGGTCGTTATAGGCATTTGAGTTGAGAGCTGAGATTCAGAGTCGGGCATTATCAGTTATGTGCTACTTATGATCTTTTAGATCGGTATCCAGTTAGATAGGATGTTGCTATTCTTAGTGATATGTAGATATGTTTGATTGACTGTAGACTATTATATGATTATCTGTTATATGTGCACATGTTTGGTCGGTGGCTGAGGCTTCACTGCTTTGTGTGTTAGACAACAGGCTGGGTCATTCCATACCGATGGTTGAGGGAGTAGGGTATTCCATCCTGACGATGATTGGACCCATAGTGTGTTGGCATTCCAACCCGATGGTTGAGGGGTCTGGGGTATTCCAACCCGATGGTTATTTGGACCCATAGTATGTTGGCAT
Organism: Lactuca sativa; assembly: GCF_002870075.4. Lineage (NCBI taxonomy): Eukaryota > Viridiplantae > Streptophyta > Magnoliopsida > Asterales > Asteraceae > Lactuca > Lactuca sativa. The sequence continues at coordinate 216,401,784 of NC_056631.2, read as the reverse complement.
TCCAACCTAATGGTTGAGGGGTTGGGGTATTCCAACCCGATAGTTGATTGGACCCATAGTATGTTGTTATTGTATATGTGTTAATTATTGTGTTGGTACTTTGAGGGAACCCACTAAGCTTTGGGTTGTGTTTTAGGTAGCTCAGATGATCGTGGGAAGGCAAAGGCTTGATCGTGCACCTCCTCATGTTGTGTTTTGTGATTTTTTGAAAAACTCTAATGTTAAACTTGTTTTGAAAACTACAATTTAAACAATTATGATTTTTGCTTGGTTTGAAAAAGTTTAAATTTTTATGAAATTTTATGGGTGTTACACTTGAACTTTTCATGAAAGAAGAATACAGGAAAATTTATTGCTACAAGCTAGACAAAACATTTTTGGATGAGATTCTCCATATTACAAATGATCTAGATGATGAAAGTTGCATTCTTTTATTCTTATAGAACATATGGTAAACTTTCCCTATATATGGACGATACTGGTGCTAGAATAGAGGAATGGTTTGTTGATGAAGTCAATGAAGATGATGAACATGATTCATGCATCATGGGTGGGGAAAATAAGTAAGAGGTAGCTAACATAAGAGAATTTGATGTTGATTATACCGAGGGAACAATAATTATGAACAAAACATCAAATGATAAGATTCTAAGTAGATTGTTTGCTCATGAGGGAGAGGACTTCAACATCAACAATGATGAAGCCGGTAGGGGTGAAAGTAAGACCAATATGCACACGTGCATCCTGTTTTTAATGGATAGTTACATTGTAAAAAGAAAAAGCTCGTACTTGTTATGAGGTTTAAGGACCTAGGAATAAGTGAAAACCATGTTGTTCAACTATGTTGTAGCTAATAGGTACCAACTTTGTTTTCAAAAGAATGATAGGAAACTACTGTTGGTTTTGTGTTATTAAGGTACTTGTGTTGGGTTTTGAGCATTCTAACACTCCTAAGTGTACATGCAACCCTAAATACCTTGGATCTATGTTTTCTCTAATATACATGCAAATATGAACTTTCCAAGGTATTCATCCTAACTAGCATAATAACACTGATTCATATGAATATATCAAGTTAGAATTACATACCTCTTTGATGTAGAATGTCTTCATGAAGCTTGAGTGCCTAGTGCCCCAAGTGTGACACCTCAAATGGTTCACACAACACCAAATACACTTGGAATAACTTGAGAGAACATACACACTTCATGAAATCGGCTAGACCTTTTTCCTCACACATAGTGGTCGATTTTCTCTAAGAATAAGATCATTATATAGTTAGGGTTACACCATGTAAACCCCAATTGTCACGGCCTTTCATTTCCATGATCCATGGGTACAAATACACCATGGATCATCTTATGGGTTTTAGCCCAACTTGATAATCCATGGAGCATTAGCCCACTATATAAGTATGGATGATTATACAATCAACCCATATATTTAATTAGTCTTCTTTTGATCACTTAATTAATACTAGATTAATTCTTGATCAATACTAATTAAATAATCTTATTAATATATTAGAACTTATAATATATTAACCAACCTTAAGTGTTATTTCTCTCATTATAGTCTATCCAAATGCATGATGCCATGCAACCCAAATGGACCATGCCAGGTCGGGTTAAGCCTTACCAATTACAGTTATGGACTTAGACATTAATCCAACAGTCTCCCACTTGGATAAGTCTAAAAATATTATTGCATATGACTTCAAGAACCGACTGGCAATCATAGCTCTCAAAAGCTTCTGTCGAAATCTGACCTTGCTGATGATCTCTGACCTTTGTCAACGACTTGTCCATTAGATAAGTGATCATATAATCCTCCATTCTAGATATCATATGGACTGAAACATGGATTATAATCATTCTTTTTGTCCATCTGTTGTTTCCCGATTTTTGATTCATGATGACTGACTGATTGAACAAATCAAATCAGTCCTGACTTGGCCAAGCACTCACATGTATCATCATTAAATCATCGAGGGGCCCACAAATATCGCTTTTATCCCGAAGGTAAAAGGAATGGATAAACTTCGACTCATATGGCTTGTTCTACTACTTGTTGAATCATACACAAAGACACGTTTTATAACATCAAGATACTAATGCGTTTTCGTGCAATCAATGTACAACCAACTCATTGTAACAACTCATATCTTTAGGTTTGAAGAATATAAGATATTATCGTCTCATGATCACTCGTGATAAAATCCATGAAGTCATTCCAATGAGCGTGGGTTGAATCCAATACTCAGAACTTATGAGCACTCATGAGTGTTGTAGCACCACCTTGTCCAACATCTTAGACCTCTACAAGCCCAACCCATGACAATCTTGATTCATATCTACTTCCAACATATGACCGACTGTGGATGGTTTGAATAACTTAGTCATTCAGGAAGAACGACCTAGTTATTCTGGAAGTCAAAACATGCAAAATGAAACACAAGAATAATTGAATCCAATATTGTCTTAGAACTTATGAATATAAATAAAACACCTTTTAGTTATCACCATATGATTACACATTATTCATTGCATACTGTTTCAGCTATCAACTTTATTCTTGAATTAAAACATTAGTTGTCCCATGCTCCGAGCATGTACACTATGTTTTTCTAAAAAATAGCTTTGCCATACACCAAGAATGCACTCTATGTTTGTCTAAACATTAGTTATTCCATCCTCCAAGTATGCATACCAAGTTTGTCTATGATCTTTACCTTGTGAAATAGATCGATTGAATATAACTCCAATGATTCTCATTTCACAGTCCCAAGTCCTTGCGGCAATGCAAGAATTCCAAACTCATTCCTTTTACTGAAATCTGTTCGATTCTAAACTTATATGCATTGGTCATCTTGTAACGGTTACACACAAAGTCACAAAGACTTGTCAACAACATTATAGAGTATTCCAATGGAGATCAACTCCATGGAACCAAAGTCTCATATTCAAAGTTCATTGCCTTTGAACACTCTTATTGCATTAAGTTTCCTAATCTTACACAGATAACTTCCACCTATGGAGACAACTCCATATTCCCATTTTGACTACCCCTTATGAACAAGAATTGCCTCTTTTCAGATTAGGTCAATATGGTCCTTCCAAAGTTAACACTATACTTCCAACTGTCCTTGAGCAACCAATCCTCGATAAAACCTTAGATTGTCCTTGACAATTTCTTAGTCCTTTTAGTCATATCCAGTTCTAGACCTTTTCCCTTCTTAATGCCCCATGGATTTGGAAAATTTTAGAAATGATGAATATAGCACATGCAATCGATCCTATATCCGAAGCATATGGGACACGATTCATGATGTCTCACATAAAGACTAAACCAGTCTTTTGCTATAATATTTCCATTTCAATTTGCCAAGTTCTCATAATTCAGATTATGAAAAGGGATGCCGTAATCATAATCGAACTTTAGAACGCAAATAATGGACCCATATATAGAATTTTCTTATGTTGAGCCAGTCCAACATAACATTCATATATATATATATATATATATATATATATATATATATATATACACACACACACACATATATATACACACACACACACATATATATACATATACTTGACTAAATTTGATTAAAATCTCACAATCTAAGCTTATAGATTTGAGATGAAGTGTAATTTCCTCTCCCTTAATTATAGCAAAACAACTTTTTCCCAATTGAAACCTTTTGTTTTCTATAATTAACATTGCTAACTTGCAACCTTTATCATAATTATCATGCTCCCACTAACATGATGATTATTAGCATAACACTTAGGCTCCCACTAGCTTTGACATGTACTCAGAAATCAGTTGAACTTCTAGAAAGACAATACTTTATTGACTTTCCTACCAAAGTTCAAATTTCTGATACTAGATTGCTTTTATAAAACTTTATCAATATCATACACCTTATCTTAGATAGCTCACATGTGTGTCTAAACAATTTTAAGAACTATGAAAAGGGATTCCGTAATCATAGTCTCGATTTTTTAGACCTTTGCCACTTCTCACAAGTCCATGTTAGTGTGTCGGTTAACCACACACGCTCCACTAACGACTTTGAGAATGTAAATATCACAATTGCTATCTAGCTAAAATCTACTTAGTGAAAGTGTTTCCTCACCATCATTTTCATGAATCGGAGAGAAACCTTATGAACCTTAGATTTCATGGTGTATGTGTTCTTATCCATGTGAATTGTCAAAACCCTAGTCACAAGACAAGGATAATGACAAATCCAAACTCATATGGACTGAACTCAATCTGAATTTCTTGTCATCTGGCAGCTCAAGGGCCTGCCATTGCTTCCAAGTTGTTATGCAACCAATTGAGAACTCTAAGAACTCATATGCAAAGCCAACTTTAACTGGAATGGGCATAGAATATGTCAACACGACAAGGTATAAACCTCAAGTCGTGTGCTAGTGAAGAACTTCAGGTTTTATTCTTGATTAGTTCTTGAGACTTTCAAGACCTTTAAGACTCCCACTGTCCTCTTGACATATAAGACTCCCTTGTCAAACATCCAAGAGATAGTGCGGATTCTTTATCAAGACAAGCACTTCACACAATTGGCCTAAGTTGGTCCTTGTTTTATCCAAAACATCACAACTTACCAATTTCAAATGTACAAGAGTAGAAAACCTTTTACTCTTACATTTGACTAGTGTTAATAAAACCTTCTTTTAAGATATGTCACTTAAGTTACAATCTTGGAGTATGAATCTAAGAATTGTTTTGGAACGAGGTATGAATCATCTTCTTGATTTGACCACTTCAACAATTCATAGCTCCTCTTCTTAGCTATCAGAATAAACATAGAGGATGAATTGTGATAAGGTCTCTTAATCATTAAGATGATCATATAACATGATACTAAAGTACTCTCCCATCTTTTCAGATTTGAGAAACTTTTATCCTTCTGCCTAATTTGATTCTTCTCATTCGTTCTGCCATACACTGAAATCTTTTCAATGCTTCAGAATTATACTTAGGCCTGTAAGTATAACCATATTTACTAGACTTAGTAAATCATGACGAATAGTCTTATCCACCTTTTGTGGTGGACTTTGGCCAGTGCACAAAAATGTGTACTCGGTCCCTTAGTCCTTCACTTGACTCACTTAAACATGTGAACAAGGAATTAGTCTTAATTTTCCAAAGATGAAAATTCTCATTCATAATATAACTTGCATGATTCATAGTTTCTATCCAACTGAAACTTGGGTGATGAGAATCTTTCCTTATTTGGTAAATTTAGACACTACCACAAATGAAAGAATCAAATTCATATTTCCAATATTACTATTAATGGAATCATATAAGCAACAAAGTTTTTTCACAAATGCCACTGTAAGGATATTTTAAAATAAATAAAATCAAAAATTTTTCCTTTTATTTTAAAAACTCTGCGGAAAACTATCCTTACAGTGCAAAGCACATGAAAACTTTGTTGTTATCTATTCCTAAGCAATATATCATAACTCCTAAGAACTAGCTCAAGAATCCGATCTTCAAACTATGCGATTGAAATCCATCTACGCGATCAGATTCAACATATTCTTTCTTTAAGTTTCTTCACTTTTCTTTGATTCTTAAAACATCAACATGTGACCCAGTCACATCATGTATCAAGAATCTCATAATAGAAACTTAACAGAGTTAGATAGTGGTCTTTACCTGAAGTAGAGTCAAACTTATTGACTTTAACATCCTTAGGTAAAAATTTGGCAGCTTCGCAATCAGTGCCCCTTCCTTTGGCAATTTAACTTATGGACCCTTTGGTAATGGTACATGGGACTATCACATACTTAGTTTTTCTCTTTACCATTTGGTTAACCTAGTTGACTATGGCCAATCCCTTTCCTTGGGAAGAGAAGGTTTTTCTAGATATCTAATGTTACCATTGGCAATGTCCATGGTAGTTTGGGAAGTTGATCTACTAATCAAATTTGCTCTCCCAGTGCTGCTGATTCAGCAGCACCAAGCAAATAGATAAGATCATTAAGGGTCATGTCATAGTCTGTTTCATAGGAGTCCTAAAGGAACTTACTATATGACTTAGAAAGTGATTGGACATCCAACTTTCTCAAGACTTTGACACCCAACTCTCCCGGCTTGTCAGTATATGACTTCATCTCCAAGATGTGAGCACACCTAGACCTTACCTTGCCAATAGGGCTTGAGTGACCTTGAACTTGTGGGATAGGGAGAATAGTTGTAGGAGGTGGAGGAAGTGAAGTTCCAAGAGATTTGGGAGGATCATAGATGTCTGAACTAGACATCTTTTGGGAGATATTCAAGATAGTTGATTAAAAGTCCTTAATATAACATCCAATATGAAATATTAAGGCTAGGACCCTACAAACTATTTTATAACTTGGAAGAGGGATGCTGTAATCCAAGCTATAAAATATTTGAAGGTAGGTGAATGACGATTTACCAATTTCCACCAAGATAAACGAAATGTATTATTAGGTTTTAATTGGTTTTTGAAACTCCTAGATTCTTTTGAGATTCATTGAACTGTTCATTGGCATGTTTCAATCTCGAGTGTGCCCTTCAGGTTTTGTGACTGGGATGCCGAGGATCACAAAACAAGGTGTGAAGTAACCATGCAAATATACTTGGTACCCTTAATATTTACCCCTTAATCGATGTGCCGGTTAACCACACACGCTCCGCCGATACTATGATAAATATTAAGTTACCCTTTGCCTACCTTGTTAAGTTCAGGTTAGTGTGCCGGTTAACCACACACGCTCCACTAACGGCTTAAACAAAGTGCAAAGTGTAATTTCATGGATTAGCACCTTATTCACATTTCCTAAGTAAATAAGATTGGGTATTAATAAGAGTTTAGTTACTTAGTATTTATCATTAATACTTTTAATGAAGGGAGAATTCTAGTCCTTGTCCTACCCGTTCGGCTAACGACCCTCCATCGGTCAAGGAAGCGGTGGGTGAGAGTGGACACCCATTAAACTACCATTTTATAGGCAGTAACCTTATACCCCCTTTATAGACCGGCTTCGTGAATGAGGCCTATTAACGGTAAGATTGACTTTACTCTTATACATATATATAAATATTATTAACTTATAATATTATAAAGTATAAGGGTTGAATTTTAACTTTTAAAATTCTAAGGGCTAAACTTGGAATTAAAGTATTCATAAGAGAAAACTTTTCAAATTCCAAAACTTGAGGGCAAGTTTTGAAACTATTCAATTTCCATAACTTATGTGTTTAAAGTAGTTTTAATCCAAAAACTCTTTAAGTTCCATAAATTGAGGACAAGTTATGGAAGACTTCAAACTATTAAAAGAATGTGACTTTTCTTTATTCATAACCTATGGAAATACTTATGAGTTTTATGAATCTTAAATGTGACTTTTCATATAACTTGAGGGCAAGTTATAAAAACACATTTTAGAATCAACTCTTAGATTAAAATGGATTGAAAACACATAATCAATTAACTTTTCTATTAATCTAAGCAACTCATATGAACAGAGATAATTCACATCAAACTTTTTCATGTAATTAGCATAACTCTTAAATTAATACAAAACATGAATCTATTGATAATTATCTCTCAAATTGGATTAGCATGAACATTATCACATCAAAAACAAGTTTATAAGTTCAAAAACAGCTTATGGTAATGTTCCTAGTCCAATTCCAGCCAAAAAACATGAAGATATGCTGTCTGGAGGCCAAACTCGTCGAGTTCTTAATGGAACTCGTCGAGTTCATGCTCTAATACATGAACTCGTCGAGTTTTCTACTAGAACTCGTCGAGTTTTAGGCCATGACAGATTTTTGGCTTTGAAAAATCTATTTGCATCAAGTATAAGAGAAAGCAAGCCTAGGCTCTAATACCACTATTAGGTTTTGAGCATTCTAACACTCCTAAGTGTACATGCAACCCTAAATACCTTGGATCAATGTTTTTCTCTAATATACATGTAAATATGAACTTTCCAAGGTATTTATCCTAACTAGCATAATAACATTGATTCATATGAATATATCAAGTTAGAATTACGTACCTCTTTGATGTAGAATGTCTTCATGAAGCTTGAGTGCCTAGTGCCCCAAGTTTGACACCTCAAATGGTTCACACAACACCAAATACACTTGGAATAACTTGAGAGAACATACACACTTCATGAAATCGGCTAGCCCTTTTTCCTCACACATAATGGCCGATTTTCTCCAAGAATAAGATCATTATATAGTTAGGGTTACACTATGTAAACCCTAATTGTCATGGCCTTTCATTTCCATGATCCATGGGTACAAATACACCATGGAGCATCTTATGGGTTTTAGCCCAACTTGGCAATCCATGGAGCATTAGCCCACTATATAAGTATGGATGATTACACAATCAACCCATATATTTAATTAGTCTTCTTTTGATTACTTGATTAATACTAGATTAATTCTTGATCAATACTAATTAAATAATCTTATTAATATATTAGAACTTATAATATATTAACCAACCTTAAGTTTTATTTCTCTCATTATAGTCTATCAAAATGCATGATGACATACAACCCAAATGGACCATGTCGAGTCGGGTCAAGTCTTACTAATTACAGTTATGGACTTAGACATTAATCCAACAACTTGCACATTCATGTTATAGGTATCTTGGATGGGTGTTGAAGATACCTTCTAGATAAAGTATTTGAAGAGTGAACACAATTTTGCAAAAAACTTTTAGTTAGGGTCACTTGTTACATATGCATAGATAAGGAGTCACTATACAAACCAAATTTTACATAAGCAGAAGATGAGTATAAGGAAACTTAGAGTAGATGTTATATAAGGGTTTTTCCAAATGAAAATGTAGGGTTTTTACAAATAAATTTCACAATTTTTTGCATACATCTTTAGATATAGTTAATGGAACCAAAATCGGAACCTCAACGTAGAAGCAACATCTAGGGTTATCCGAATTTCAAGAGGTTCGTTCCTTGGAAAGAAAGTCACGGAAGCACTTCTTAATGTCTCTCGTAGTGGTTACAACTCGTAGTTGTTGATGAGAGGAAGATGAAGATGGATACATCGAGATAACTATTTTTGGTTTTCATTTGCTCAAAAAATGGGAATAATAAATGATAAGGGCTACCAGATGGAGTATAGGGTCTTATCATGGAAACGCATCCTTGAGGACATGTCTAACATGTGGTCTATCCATTATAAGGGATCTAGCTAACCTTATGTAACCGTTAAACCAATACAATTAGGGCTCAATCCCCTATTCAACACTTAAAAACAAGTGAAGTGATCTACTGTGCAAAAAACAAATAATGAGGACCTAATCCGGACGAAAGCAATACAACAATGTGCTACAATGTCATTTTCCCTATGGCTTTAGAATGAATTACATCTTTGGTCCTTAAGTATAGTTGTCTTTTATCAATATTGGTCCTAAAAGGTTTTATCTTTTAGTTTTGGTCCTAATTTGAGATTTTCATTATTTTTTTAGTCCCTATGTCAAATAAAATGTCTATCATTTTGGTATCAAAATTGCAAAGTTTATATATACACATCGACCAAAAATAATACCTTTACTTGAAGGATACCACAAACATTACATAAACTTAACCATAATTGAAAAAAAATTGAACCAAAAATATAAATTACAACACCATTCCGGAGCTTTCATTTCCCCACCAATGTGGGATTTCTCTAACCTGAAAGGTTTGCTTTATATAACTTTCTTTTGAAATGCCAAACAAGTAGATGTGCACCCCTCCCTCTTTTGAAAGTAGCTTATTAAAGCCTATGGACTTTACCTGACCTTCCTCAGGAAGGTCTGGATGATTCCGATTTTTTTTCTTTTTCATTTGTTTAAGTTTCCTTGTACTTGTTTTACTCATATATCATCATACGTTCATTTCATCATGAAATGGAAAGAAATGAGACTACGGTGCTCTGAATAACATACTAAAATATATTGGTATTTTTTTCATTTATAACCAACTCAAGACACTTTCCTATAGTCGAGTACCTAGAACCAAGATCAACATCTATAAAAATATATTGATATTTATTCCTTTTTTTATATAAATACATAAAACCAATATAAATAATTAGTTTAGGTTGGATTAGAAGCAAAAAATAGCAATGCAGTTTCGTTGATTTGTTCATTATAACATCTTACTTTCAATTGTTCCTAATAAGATTCAAATCTTCATGTTAAAAAATTTCAAAGTTTTTAAAAAAGTATAAAAGCCCTCTATGGCTCTATCTGGTCGGCCCGAGTATAAACCCGGGCAGGTTGCAAGAACCCGGTATAGTATGTCTGTTTGAGGCTTGGGATGAATACCCTAAAAAATAGCATGTTTGAGGATCGTTGTCCTACCCCGCTTGATCTATTGATTGGCCAAAGCTTGGGTAGGCCGTCCCTACTGCATCTCTAACCATAAGTTTCAATGGATTGTGGTGTTTGCTGTCAAACTTCAAGTTCTACTCATCATTAGCCAAAAAATCAATAAAGCACAAATGTTTATATCTTAATTAATTTGGTTTCTATTTTTCTATTTCCTAATTTAATACTATTAGCTAGTCTTATAGTCAAGCATTTGGAGGAAAACACTTATATTATATACTTCAAAGCTGAATATCACTTGGGGAAATGCACCTGGTGCCGTAGCTAATCTCGTAGCTCTAGAAGCATTTGTACAAGCTCCTAACGAGGGACGCGATCTTGCTACTGAGGGTAATGAAATTATCCATGAGGCTACCAAATGGAGTCCTGAACTAGCTGTTGCTTGTGAAGTATGGAAGGAGATAAAATTTGAGTTTCACGCATTGGATACTTTGGATAATAACATTTATTCTCTTAATTAAATTTATCAACAATTTGTAAATCTTAGAACAACTAGTTGTTGGAGGTATTCTATAAAAGAACACCTCTACAAAAATAGGCATATGCCATTTGATGTGACGAACACACGATATTGTTTAGTAAAAGGCGAAAGAATAGTTCGCTTTGTGCTCATCACACGGCTGCATGATTTCTAAAGCATGGTGAAGGGCCTTCTTTATATGGTTTGTAAAAGTTGTAGATTTCCATTCAACTAACACTGTGGGAATGTAGCAATACTTCTTTATATTGAATTATTATATTATGACGTGTTAGTAGTAAATGAAAGTTGGTGTTTCCTTTCTTTCAATTCCAAAGATACTATCAAATTGCATAAGCCCCTACCGTCGGGGCATAAGCGCCCTCTTGCTACCCATATGCAAGGCGTTGTCTTAGCCTTCCCTGACCAGGGTCGCTCCCACACCTGTTGCGTTCGTGATCGGCCTCCTCAACTATGTATCAATCGAAAGGCGGGGCGGCACAACCCCCAATCAAGGGAGTGGTTATGTCTAGTATGTCCCCCCTTATTCTCGACATGCTATGGTGCCCTGAGATTAGTAGCAAATAGTATCCTAATTACTAGTAATTCAATTATTTTGAAACTTAATTTTAGTTTTAATAGTACCACCTCATAGCAATAAACTGAAAATTTCACATTTTTACCAGATAAGTGAAACATGTTTGTCATAGTCTCTCTTGAATTTATATCATAAGTTTTTTTTTTTATTTTCATTCATTGATGGGATTTATATATCTTATGGCTACGAACTTGTGCAAACTTCTTTGACTAAATTTGATTTATGGTCCTCCAGATACTATGGCAAGGAAATCGACGTTGCACAAAAACAAATCTTTATCGGTTACACAAATGAAGCATTTCTAATTTATGACATTAAATCAAGTGGTTTTCAAATACAAAATTAATCAATGTTACTAATCAGTTACAAATATTTCTAATATTTGGTTGTTGAAATAAAACACCTTTTATGAAAATAGCCTTTGTTGTGCCTGTAGCTTTCATTTCCAAACCAACTTTCAAAGATATGCAATAAATTCCCAATCTTTTTATATAAAAACTGTTTCATGACCCATAAAATGTCTAAGGTGAAGTTTATTTTTTACTACTTAATAGAAACAAGACTTAATCCATATTGATAGATATATAGGAGCACTTCTTTTTAACTTAATGCATACAACAAGTCTTAATAGGTTAAGAGGAGTCGCGGAGGTAAGGACGTAAGGTGTACTTAACCTTTGGAATATAAGTGTAACTTCTTACAATTAGATTTTTAGTATGATCACATAAATTGTTCAAACTTGGGTAATATTCTTTTGAACTTATCAAATAATATGTTAACCTTTGGAATATAAGATGATTGCGTTGAAAATGAATGAAGACTAACCCAATCCTCATACAAAGACAACAAATATAAGTAGGCAAATGTTTTTTTTTTCATTTTCTTAATCTATGTTTTGTTACTCTAACTTTTCATCTTGTAAATAAAAGAGTAACTGGTTACATATATCAATAAGCTTTAAAAAAAACTTTGTAGCGTAGTTTATATTCTCTTACGACCAGTTGGTTACGTAGTAATGGATATGGTAGAACATGTTGTATTGTTTTTGGCATACACTGGCCAGACACACGTCAATTATAAAAAAGATGCAGTTTTTCCCACATACAAAAAAATGGAACAAGATGGGGCAAAGACTTGCCCTCGATCTCTTGTCTACACAAAAGACATGAATGCCCTCATTCCCATAACTCAAAATAGCTTTTATGGCGTATCTTTCATGGCCCATTAGATGTCAAACAAGTATCATATGACTTGTAGTTGTAACCATTTCAAAGACAATATCAAACTTCATCTTTAGCCAAAGGATCAATATAACACAAATGCTTTCATATTTTATAGTTCATAAATTATTTTTCTGCAACAAATTTCCCAACCAAGCATTTGATTTTTTTTTTTACCAATTGCACAATTGAAGCTTAAAACTATGAATAGTTAGAAGCATCCCCAAAAGGGAAACCTCTCCTATAATAGAAAAATAGACGTGTGCCACTTAATGTGAAGAACACACGGTATCATACATACTTATAAAGCTATCATTTTTTCTTGAGTTTCATGCATTTGAAACCCCCATTATTTTTTCCTTTCACCACATTCATTTGAAACTCCCATGACTTTTCAATTTCTTTATAATAATAATTATAATTTGGTAATTAGGTTAAATAAGTATCAAATCTAAAGTGTATTCATATATAAACTAAATTTCAAAACTAAAATAATATCTTTAATTCTACTTATAAAATTATGTTATTTAACTTTTAACATATTATACTTAATTTATTAGTTTTAATATATTGTTGGATGTAAACCATTATCATTTTAAAGGTATAATTTTTGAACAATTTGTATAAAATACTTAAATTATTAATTAAAATATAACATTATAGGCTCAACTTAAATATAAATTTTATTTAACTTAAACAACCCAAAGATTATTTTATAAATAGTTAAAAGTGAAAAATTGTAGTGTCTTTCTAATAATGATTGTAAGTTAGTTAATAAGGTTAAATAAATATCAAACCTAAAGTGTAATCATAAATAGACTAAATTTCAATTTTAAAATAATATCTTTACTTCTATTTATAAAGTTATCTCTTTAAATTTTAACATATTATACTTAATTTATTAGATTTAAAATGTTATTGCATGTAAAACATTATAAGTTTAAAGCTACAATTTTTGAACAGTTTGGACAAAATACTTAAATTGTTAATTTAAATATAACATTACAGTGTCAACTTAAATATAAAGTTTAGTTCCACTAAAAAACCAAATAATATTTTGTAAATAGTTAAAAGTGATAAATTATAGTGATAAATGCAAAAACTAAATTGTAATATCAGTTTAACTAAAATATTTCATAAATATATTTATATAATGTTTAAAAATTTTCAAATAAGTAGCTTAAAATAACTTATAATAACAATAGTTAAAAATAACTCTATATAAATGATTATATTGTTACCTTTAAAATCAAACAATAATGTTTAATGTTTTAAATAATTATAACGATAGAAATTAAAACATTAAGCAAATAAATTTTAAAAAATTAGTTAAAAATAACAACTATAAATAATATTAAACCATATATAATATTTAATTTTATTGATGTGTAACTCACGAGTAGAAGTCATTCAAACGATTGAGATTATGACGTTATAATAGATTTATATATTATCATATAATTCAAAATAATCAATATATTATATAAAAATAATATACAAATTATTATATCAATTTTAACAACAAAGTTAATGTTATATTTTAAAAAATATATATTTTTAAAGACTTCAACTATATAGGTGTTATTGCGCATTACAATGTCAACTCAAATATAAATTTCAGTTCCATTTAAAAAAACTAAAAAATATTTTGTAAATAGTTAAAAGTGATAAATTGTAGTGATAAAAGCAAAAACTAAATTGTAATCTCAACTTAACTAAAATATTTATTAAATATATATTTATAATCGTTAAAAATTTCCAAATAAGTAGCTTAAAATAACTTACAATAACAATAGTTAAAAACAACTCTATATAAATGATTATATTGTTAGCTTTAAAATAAAAAAACAATGTTTGATGTTTTAAATAATTATAATGATAGAAATTAAAACATTAAGCAAATAAATTTTTAAAAATTAATTAATAATAAAAACAACTATAAATAACATCAAATCATATATTATATTTAATTTTATTCATGTGTAACTCGCGGGTAGAAGTCATTCAAATGATTGAGATTATGAAGTTATAATAAATGTATATATTATCATATAATTCAAAATAATAAATATATTATATCAATTTAGTATATACAAATTATTATATCAAATTTAACAACAACGTTATTGTTATATTTAAAAAATCATATATTTGTAAAGACTTCAACTATATAGGTGTTTCTGCGCAACGCGCGGGCATTCGCCTAGTTCTTTAGTAAAAGGCGAAAGAATAGTTCGCTTTGTGCTCATCACATGGCTTGCATGATTTCATAACCTGTTGGAGGGCCTTATTTATACATGTATTTCTAAATCTACATTTTTTTTACCTTGCGATGTGGGAATGCCATTAACTCTACTTTATACACCCTTTTAAACTATAGTCTTTATAGTTTCACCATTAATTATACTAAAAAATGATTACAACCTCCTTTATATATATATATATATATATATATATATATATATATATATATATATATATATATATATATATATATATATATATATATGGTAGAAAAACTACTACTATAATTTTATTTGTTTCATTTAATTCATTATTTATCTGCCAAAATAGCCCAACGTGATACACCTTATGTTGCCAGGAAACTAATGTAAACATCTATAATTTGCTAACCGATTTTAGTAGGTAAGTAATAGCTTAAATGAAAAAAAAAATCATTTTATCAATAGTTTTTATACAAAAAAATTGTAATGACTTTTCAGATAAAAATACTAACAGTTGTTTTGAAAGTTTATGCACTTTTCAGATAAAAATACTAACAACTGTTTTGAAAGTTTATGCACTATTTAGATAAAAATACTAACTGTTGTTTTCACATAAAAAATCGTAATGACTTTTCAGATGAAAATACTAACAACTGTTTTGGAAGTTTATGCATTATGCCTTCTAGATCCTCCCATTCTCCAGAGTCTAGCTCCAGTTCCAGATTTTGTTTTTGAGGGCTAATTTCAACTTATTACAACTTGTATGATGATCGTTGTACTACAAATGATATGGTAGCCGCTTGATTTTGGCCTTTCAGGCGATTTAGTTCTTTTCTTTTTCTTTTTGTATAGCTTATTTTCGTTTGTAAATATGAATTCTTTTAATGCTTTTGGATATCTTTTTTACATTTGGAATTTGGGTTTGAATTATTATTACTTCTATCTCTTGATAAATACGAAAAAGTTCACTTGTGGGAATCGAAGCTAGTGTGATAATTGAAAGGGATACCTCACCAATATGGATTTGAATATATATTAACAAAATAAAGTTACTAGAGGAAGATATACAAAGAATAATTTCTAAGATAAATTAAGTCAACTATTTAATGTATCTGATTCTGTTGATTTATTACTAATATCCCCCGTAAGCGAGACAATGGTGGTCCAAGATGAAGCATAGCTCGAAAGAATTCAAACTGTGGATGTGAAAGACTTTTTGTGTAAATGTCAGCCACCTGAAGCTTGGTTCCTCAAATTTATTGTACAACACAAATAAAGTGATAATCAAGATCAATATGTTTTTCCCGTTTATGAGACACCAAATTTGTAACACCTCTTCCAGGTATTACTTAATTTATGTAAGATCTAGGGTTTTGGTGGTGGACTCGGCGAGTTGGGAGCCCAACTCATCGAGTAGAAGTCATCTCAGGGACGCGAGATTTACACCCTACTCAACGAGTTGGAAGTCCGACTCGGCGAGTAAGCGCTGTTAAGACAAAAACCTAATTTTAGGGTTTGCACCCTATATAATCTCCTAATGAGCTTTGAGTCTGACCTCCCATTAGCCTCTAAACACTAAGAACGTCAGTGCTAACCCTAATCCCCATTCTCTTCCATTTTGTGAGCTAGAGTAACCTGTGAAGCTTAAGAAGAAGGAGATAGTGAGGAGATCCAGCAAACCAATCACCCATCCCTGAGCTTAATCATCTTGTGAACTGTTGTATGTCTTCAAGACTCGATTTTTATCAAAGAATAAGGCTAGATCTTGAGTTTACTCTTTATTTCCTACCCTTCTTGTTGAATGCATGCATGAGATTCATAAAGTTTGCAACTTTATGAATCTTCAGAGCAAAATGGTCCCAAGGTGGGCTAGATCTGGCTTTTGGTCGAGTAAGGACACCATGCAAGGGTTTTAGGGCATATTTCCCTCTTTTTGGCTATTTTTCCATAAAGACATGTATTGGACATGCATGTCCATAAAGCTTCCATCTTTGGGACGTTTTGAGGACTAGGAACCTTTCTGGAAAAAAGGGATTTCAGATCCCTAAAGTTTTGGATCAAATGGAAAAGCTTTGGAGCTTTCCAACCTTTATGAAGGACCTTAGAGCGTTTGGAATGGTTCTAAAAGGTAAAGTTGGAAACTTTATCCTTATAGGTACCTTAGGGCTTCAAATATAAGCCTTGGAATCCCTGTATGATCGCGACAAGCAAACATGAAAGGGGACTCAGCGAGTTCCCCTATCAACTCGACGAGTCGGCCAAGGAGTTTATGACCAAGGGGTATTCGACTAGAAGGGGTTTGCGGTCAGGAGTTTGCGGCTGAGGGTTCACGGCCGAAAACATTATGGAACTCGACAAGTCATTCAAGTGACTTAGCGAGTTGACGAGTTATGCAAGGAACTCAATGAGTTGTTGGTTGTACTCGACGAGTTGAGGTCAGCATTGATTGTTGACCTTGAATTTGACCTTGACCAGGGTTGACTCTGAGGGTATTTATGGGTTGGTGTTAAGTTAATCACTTAATGATATAGGCAGTTGAGTAGAGGTAGCGTGGGACATATATGACTTCTGCTTACCAGTTCAGCATTCCAGAGGTGAGTCTTCTCACCATACCAATGGGTCTAAGGCACCAAGGCCGGCCCATTTTTATGATATGTGGTACACTAGCTGTAGTAGAGATATATGGTATGATAGTTAACTTTATGTTAAGTTGCATGCTAGTGATTTTGTGATATTTGTATGTAAGACCATGGGGGGAGCCCATGGCACTTGGATGTAAGACCATGTGGGGGAGCCCATGGTTGTCCAGTAGAGAAAGACCATGGGGGGAGCCCATGGCATCCTCATGCAAGGATATGTGGTAGAGATAGCTTTTTAGCTAATATGATATGTTATGTAGTCAAGATAGCTTTATAACTAATATGATATGTGATATGTGGATTGCATGTGGGGTATGCTCTTGGGGACTCACTAAGCATTAACTTACAATTTGTGGATTTGTTTCAGGTACATTTGAGCCCAAGGGCAAGGGCAAGGCTTGATGGCACGGCGTGCACTCTCCCACCGATGTTTTACGGGACACTCCGATGTTTTTGAATATAAAGTTGTAATGAATGTGGATTTGAAAACAATTATTTTGGAATTTCATGATTTATGGAAATTTGTTTGATTAATTAAACATGAAAAATTTCTTTGAAAAATTGGGTCGTTACAAAATTTTGACTTAGGAATTGAGCACTATGGTTGTCATATAATAGAGTTGGGCGATCTGGCGCTAAAGCATGAAGTTCGCGCAACAAGTGAGTGACCCAAAGGATTTCAGCAACGATGTTTGCCATTGCTCGATATTCCGACTCACAACTCGAACGAGCAAATGTAGGTTGCTTTTTAGCACTCCATGAAACTAGATTACCCCCAAGAAAAATGGAGTAACCAGATGTGGACCTCCGAGTTTCTGTACATCTAGCCCAATAAACATCCGAATAACCCAAAATAGATGTGTCATTAGGCTGTTTGAAAGTAAGCCCAAAAGAAATGGTACCTTTGATATAACGAATAATTCTCTTAACACCTTGAAAATGATATGTTGTAGGGTTTTGAAGAAATTGACTTACTTGATTAACTATATATGAAATATCAGACCGAGTAATGGTCAAGTACCGAAGCATGCCCACTAACGAGCAATACTCAGTTGGATTAGAATATGAGGTATCGGTGGACATGAATATCTCATGGCGGTTAGAAGTGTACCTACTGGTTTAGCATGGAGACAATTTTCTCTATCTAGAATGTCATGCGTCCATCATCCGTATATGAAACTTCAAGACTCAAGAAGTAGTTTAGGTCACTAAGATCCTTAATGGCAAATTCATGATGAAGTTTAGCAATAAACGAAGAGATAAATTTTTTGTTGTTGCCGGTTAAAATGAGATCATCAACATAAACAAGAAGATAAATAATGCACACTTCCCGTTTAAAAACAAAAGGCGAAGTGTATGACCGAGAACACCTGAAACCTTTTGCAATAAGAAATGAACTAAGAAGATGAAACCATGCTCGCGGAGCTTCTTTTAGGCCATATAATGTTTTCTTTAATTTGCAAACATGATTAGCAAAACGAGGGTCGACGAAATCAGATGGTTGTTCCCTAAATACAGTTTCATTCAAATAACTATTGAGAATTTTTTTTTACATTAAGTTGATGAAGACGCCATTTATTGATAATTGCAAGAGACAAAACAATACATGTCGTGGATGCCTTAACAACGAGACTAAATGTACGAGAATAATCAAGAACCGGAACTTGAGTAAATCCTTGAGCCACAAGTCATGCTTTGAGGCGTTCAATCGATCCATCTGAATGATACTTTGTGCGAAACACCCATTTGGAACTGACGACATTCAGTAGTAGGGCACTGTACTAAAACCCAAGTGTCATTTTGTTGAAGAGTTGTCATTTCTTCATGCATATCTAACATCCATTTTGGGTTTTTAGCAACGGATTTGTATCCTTTCGGATCCTTTTGAGCAAATAAAGCCGAGTAAAGAGCATGAGAAGATGTATGAGCTAAATCCAATTGGTGTCGAGGTTTGAAAATCCTAGCTTTTGATTGTGTATTCATGTGATGAGTTGAAAGAGATTGTTGGTTTGTATTCAACGGTGGTTGTGGTTGTGGTATTGGATATGAAGCGTTAGACGTATTGGTGGGCTCATCATCATGAAGTGGGCTAGAAGGAGACTGCATGTGGTCCATCATTGGACTGTGGTTAGGCTATTGGGTTTGAAAAAGAAGGCTGCTCCGGCACAAAACAAGAGGAACAAGGCCGCCCGGAGGGCATAACCGGCTCTATTGATACTTTTGCAACAATAGGTGAGGATGCCACACTAGAACTGTTATAAAAAAAACTTATATATATTAACAAAATAAAGTTATTACAGGAAGATAATTGAAAGGGATACCTCGCCAATATGGGAGGATTTGAATATATATTAACAAAATAAAGTTATTACATGAAGATATATAGAGAATAATTTACAAGATAAAATAAATCAACTATTTAATGTAACCGATTATGTTGATTTATTCCTGATACCCGAGTCTCCTAGGTGAAAATCAGATATCCTAACCGCTGGATGACAATGGATTTATGTTTTTGTGTTGGCATTTTATTACGGCTTTATGGGCTCAACCAACAAGACTGTGAAGTTGTTTGATTATCCAAAACTGACAACTGCTCTTCATACGTTTACCTGTTTAACATTTTTCTTACACCAACTAATCAATTGGCGTTGTCAGGTTAGATGGAGTCCCAAGAATAGACATTCTTAGCATCTTGTTGTTTGGTAGGAGACTCATGCATGTAATCTTAGCAGCTGTGCTCTTGAATTATCCATTTTTTTTAGTTTTTATTTAGGATTAAGGTCATAGAATGACAATACTTTCTCCATTTGTCCTACCTTGGTTATAAATTCCTTTTCATAGAATGACATGCATCGGGTGTGATAGATGTCAAATATACAAAAGATGCAAATGTTGGTTTTATCGATGTCAAACAAGTATCAATTGGTTAATTTGTAGTGTTAACCGTTTCCGAGAGTTCATATTTTCCCAATTATTAGATCTAAGCGAGGTTTCACAATCAAGCATTTAAAAAAAATCCAACATTTTACTACTAAACATCTGTATTTCACAATCAAGCATCAGAACAATAGCTTAAAAAGTTAACTTTTTATAGGCTTCTTAAAAAAGGACACCTCTCCAAACTCCAAAAATAGGCTAGGCCACTTTTGTTTTGAGTGGACTTAGCCAAAAATTTGAAACACAAATAGTTTCAAACTTTTTCATTGCAAAGTTAAATAGCTCTCAAAACTTTGAAATATAACTAATAAGTTAAAACTGTTAGTTGCTAGAAGCATCCCAACATAGGAACACCTCTCCAAAAATTTACATATGCCACTTGATGTAACAAACACACGGTATTCTTTAGTAAAAGGCGAAAGAATAATTCGCTATGTGCTTATTACATGGCTGCGTGATTATATTAGGCTGCTGTAGGGTCTTCTTTATAGAGCTTATTTAAATTGTATATTTCTATTCTAGTAGCAATGTGGGAATGGAATTTGACACTCTACATGCATACCCTAAATAAAACATTCCCCTCAAACTCCCGTTTTCAAATTAACGGAAGTAAAAATCGATGATGAATGTGTTTGTTTTATTGATGTTTTGGAATTTGGATACATTTGGAATTGGATTGTTAATACACGTACAAAAGAGTTTCCTGGAACAAGCAAAACAGCAACAAAAAATTCCATTGCCGGGAATCGAACCCGGGTCTCCTGGGTGAAAGCCAGATATCCTAACCGCTGGACGACAATGGATTGATGATTCGTTTAGCCATTTTAATATATAAATCTTGGTTATGGGGTCATCAGAAAAACTATACAGCCGTTTGATTAACGAAAACTGACAACTGCTGTTCATACGTTTGATCGTCACCATTAAGAGTTCTTGCATATGTTTTTCGAAATTACTTGTTTAGCTGTTTACTTCTTTTCTGATACCAACTAATCTATCGCTTTATAAGGAGGAGGTGTTACGGGTTGGATGGAGTCTGAAGAACAGACAGTTTAGCATCTTGTTGTTTGTGTTTGGCAAGAGACTCACGACATGGGATCCTAATTAGTAGGTATGATTTTCAAACATCCAATTTTTTTTTTAGTTTTTATACGATTAAGGTGGTAGAATATCATTTTTTCTTTTCATTTGTCGTACCTTGGTTGCCATTTTTATTTCCGTAGGTGGTAGGTCACATAAAGAAAACAAAATAAACAAGTTGGCAGAGTTTTCTTAATCTAGGATTTGTTACCAAGCCTTTTCATCTTGTAAATATATTAGTAATTTATATCGATAATTTTAGTTTCACCGGCCATTTAGTGGGTGTTTGAGAGAGTTTTTTTAAATAATTTATTAGCTTATTGACTTTTTATAAGTAAAAAAAATATTTGACAACAATAACTTTATACCAAAAAAAGGGCTTTTCAAAAAACCGCGAATTCTAGCAATAAGTGATAGACACCGATTAAGTGGGTGAAGCTCCAAGAACAAAAAACAGGGAAGAAGTAGGAACAGAGGAGAATTTTGGAACAATTTTCAGCATATCTTTTTAACCTTCACGTTACGAATTTATAAAAGGACTGAACTAACTAATTGCTAAATAAAAGGAAATGCATGTACTAAGTGTAAACGTGGATTCTACTTGAGGGGCACTAGCTCCTATTATTTGACCCTGAGGAAGGACTAAGTCCTCATAAAACCATGCAAATGCAAGACTCGTTCAACTACTTTCAGTTAAGGAGTCGGACCGGTATTTTCTTAGCTCTCTTGGGCCGTTCCTGTGGTCCTTGAGTTGGGCTCCTGTGAATTGGTGATGGTGAATCTGGTACTAGGCCTGTATCAACTTCCCCCTTGCTCCACAACGAGCTCGTCCTTGAGCTCTGGATGATTACAAAAATCTGGTAAAGGTGTAGGTGTCGGATTGCCAAATGCTTGTCGAAGGAGGGATACATGGAACACTGGGTGAATGCGAGACTCCGGAGGTAGATCAAGCTTATAGGCGACTGACCCAATTTTGGCAATGATTTTAAAGGGCCCATAGAAGCGTTTGCTCAATTTTTTGGACTGTCGGTTGTGCATCGAATGTTGGTGGTAATCTTTCAATCGGAGGTAGACTAAGTCGCGAACTGCAAATTGTTAATCCAAGCGGTGGTGATTGGCCAAATCAGCCATGTGCTGTTGAGCGCGTTGCAAATTATCCCGTAACAATGCCCGCAACCTTGTGTGTTCTGTTAGTGTCATGTCAATGGTGGTGGAAGTAGAGTTGCCTGGAGTATATCGGTTGAGATCGGGAATGGGTCGGCCATATAGAGCTTGGAAGGGTGTCATGTTAATGGCAAAATGGTGTGACGTGTTGTACCAATATTCTGCTAAGTACAATATTTTGCTCCAGGTGTGTGGTGCGTCACTTGCAAAGGCACAAAGATAACTTTGTAGACACCGATTGACCACTTCAGTCTGGCTGTCGGACTGAGGGTGGTAGGCAGTGGAGTACTTGAGGCATGTACCAAGTTATTTGAAAATTTCTTTCCAGAACCCGCTCAAAAAAGTGGGTCTCGGTCGGTGATGATGCTTTTGGGAAGCCCATGTAATTGATAAATCAACTGTAAGAAAATGGCAGCTAATGACACTGCTGTGAACTTGGTGGGCAAGGAAACAAAGTGAGCAAACTTGGAGAATCGGTCAACAATGACCCATATGATTGTCTTCCCCCCGGATGGTGGAAGGTGTGTGATAAAATCCATGGATATATCACTCCATACCTGTGTTGGAACGGGGATTGGTTGTAGTAACCCATAAGGCTTGTGGGTTGGGTATTTGGTCTCTTGACAAATCTTGCAATGGCAGATAAAAAGACGGACGTCTTCTTTGAGTTTAGGCCAATGGAACGTGGCAGAGAGACGACGAATGGTGGCTGCCACTCAGGTGTGTCCCCCAAGGTTTGTTGCATGGTATTCTTCTAACAGGAGGCGACAGATGGCTTGGCTGTCATGAATGAACAGTTTACCAACTTTGTAAAGCAATCCGTCACGGAGCTGGAAACTGTTGTTGCTAGTGTTTGCCAAGATTTTGGTTATGATTTGTTGGCCTGGATCAGAATGGTAGAATGTCCTGAGCTCCTATGACCATGCAAGGTTGGTGGAGGAGAGTCCAAGCAAGAGAGTATCATCAACACGACTTAAGGCATCAGCAACTTGGTTTTCTTTCCCCGGTTTATAGAAGATTTCGAAGTCAAACCCAATGAGTTTGGTTTCCCATTTATCTTGTTCTGGAATTTGAACCACCTGTGACAATAAATGCTTTCAACTTTTTTGATCAGCGAAGATGCGAAAAGGCCTACCCAATAAATATTGCCTCCATTTTTTTACTGCTTCGGTAATTGCAAATAACTCGCAAACGTAGGCCGAAGAAGCTTGCATGCGGGGGCACATCTTTTTTCTATAGAAAGCAATGGGTTTATCGTGTTGGGATAAGACAGCTCCAATTGCCACGTTGGATGCATTTGTGGTCACATCGAATGGCGTTGTGAAATAGGGAAGTGTGAGTGTGACTTGAAAGGACATGGCTATTTTGAGTGCCTCAAATGCCATTTGCGCAGTTGGAGACCACATAAACTGCTTAAGTTTGAGGATATCAGTGAGGTGTGATGCAATTTGTGCATAGTGGCGAACAAAACGACGGTTATAGCCGGTGAGGCCAAGGAACCCACGTAAGGCCGTGAAGGAGGTTGGTGGGGGCCAAGTGTGAATGGCCTAATGTTTTTCTGGATCTGCAGAGACACCTTGAAATGAGATAATATGGCCTAAGTAGTCAATAGTTGGAACCCCAGATCTGCACTTTGACTGTTTCGCATGAAACTGGTGGCGGGCAAGGGTGTCCAGAACATCTTGGAGGTGACTGTAATGTTGTTCTGGAGTTGTGCTATACACCAGAATGTCATAAAAGAACGAGTACGTATTGACGTAGGACGTGGTAAAAAAGGTCATTCATAGTGGCTTGGAAGGTGGATGGTGCATTAAAGAGCCCAAAGGGCATGACAAGAAATTCATAGTGACCATCGATCGTGCGAAAGGCAGTTTTATGTGTGTCGGTGGTGGCGACCCGGATTTGGTGGTACCCGGCGTGGAGATCGATCTTAGAGAAGATAGAAGTGCCATGAAGTTCATCAAGTAACTCATTGACTATTGGAATCGGGTACCTGTCTTTAATGGTGATGGCATTAAGAGACCTATAATCGACATAGAAGCGCCATGTTCCGTCTTTCTTTTTGACAAGAAGGACGGGGGAGGAGTAGGGACTCCGGCTTGGGGTGATGATACCATCTGTAAGTATCTCGTGAATTAAGGTAGTCATGACTTGTTTCTGGTAGTGAGGATAGCAATAGGGTTTGACATTGACAGGAGGAGAGTTTGGTAGGGTGGGAATATGGTGATCTTGGGATTGGAATGAGGGAAGGGTTTTGGGAGTGTCAAAGATGGAACGGTAAGTAAGAAGGAGTTGTTCAATTATGGCGTCTGGGTGAGTAAGAATTGATTTGTTTGGGGGAGAGTGTGGTTCAAAGTGAAAGTAAAGGGTATATAGGGAAGCTACACTAGTATTAGTGAGTAGGGTTTTGAGTTGAGGTGTGGAAACTGGGGCAGATAAGGATTCACCCCATAAGGTAACAGTCTTGGGGCCCACCTTGAAAGTGATTTGTCGGATGGCAAAATCTGCTAGAATTGGCCCAATGTGCTTAACCATGCAACACCTAATATGAGCTCGGCCCCTTCCACAAGAAGAATAAAAAACGGAATGGTGAAGATCGTGTGATCCAACGCAACAGCCAGGTTTGGGCAAATGCCATTGCATTTGATGTTGTCACCATTTCCAGCCATAACAGAGAATTCCGGGATTGGTTTGATATCAAGTTGAAGGAACGAAGTGATCCGGGGTTGAATAATGTTATGGGGCTGTCATAGTCAATTAATTTGGTGACTGGGTGGTTTTTGATGAATCCAGTGAGACGTAATGCTTGTGGGGAGGACAACCCAAAGAAGGCTGCGGTGGATAAGGAGAAGAATTGGTGATTCGAGTTGTTGTGGTTGACATCTGTGGAAGCGGTTGTGATATCGGTGGTTTCAATATTCGTCTCATCATTATCAACGACCAACATATTTTGGGGTTGGGTGCACTTGTTCCCTGGTGTATACTTTTCTGGACAGCGAAAACACAAGTCGTCTGCCCGTTGTTTTTGCAGTGCCTTTGGAGATAATCGAGTGATGGGCACTGACGGTTTGGAGATGGGTGGTAAGGGTAATATACCAGTGGATGTGGGTTTAGGGGTTGAAGGTGTGGCGAGTGTAGCAGATGAAGATGGTGTGGTGTAGGGACGTGAATATGGTGGGCGAGTTCGACCCATGGACAATTTGTCCTCCACCAATTTGGCCAAACCATAAGCTTGGTGGAGGGAAGTGGGGTGAAGTATGGCCAATTTAGTCTGAATATCGGTACGTAAGTCAGACAGGAAGCAATTTAGGAGCGAGTTGTCAGGCAGTCATTGGACTTGGTTGCTTATCTTTTCAAATTCAGCTTGATAAGCGAGTACAGTGGAGGTTTGGCAGAGGTTAAAGAGAGCAGCTGCGTGGTTTTCATAGGAGGACGGGCCGAAGCGGAGTTCCAAAGCACGGGAAAATTCTGGCCAGGTGCCGAGCATGTGGTTAGTTTCCAAGTGTTTGTACCAAGAAAGGGCATCACCGGTGAAGTAGAAGACGGACAGTGGAA
The DNA here is from genome assembly GCF_002870075.4 of Lactuca sativa. NCBI lineage: Eukaryota > Viridiplantae > Streptophyta > Magnoliopsida > Asterales > Asteraceae > Lactuca > Lactuca sativa. The sequence goes on along the minus strand of NC_056631.2, from coordinate 216,375,474 downwards.
CACGTTGGGTGAGAGGTATGGTATAATACTCGAAATAGTTATTATCTTGAAAGAGCCAATCGAGAGGGTTAGAACCATCAAAATTGGAAAGGTTGATCTTGAGTGGTCGGGGTTGGTTGTGGTGGTGGGGTGGCGGTGGGGGTGGTGGTGGTGGTGGTCATTGATTGATGTGATTGGTGGCAAGAATGGTTATGAGGTTGTTGATAGCTTCCGTTTGGTTGGTCATGTTGGTGGTTTGCATGGTAAGTTGGTTTGCAATGGTGTCAAGGCGTGTGGTTGTGGCAGTGGATAAGTGAATCGGAGCTTGTAGTTGATCGTGTATTTTTGGTGGGTCACGCACTTGGGCTTCGTTTTTGGGAGGCATGAGAATGGAATGAAAGCACCAATGATAGACACCCATTGAGTGGGTGAAGCTCCGAGAACAGAAAACAGGGAAAAAGTAGGAACAGAGGAGAATTTTGGAACAATTTTCTGCATATCTTTTTAACCTTCATGTTACAAATTTATAAAAGGATTGAATGATCTAATTTCTAAATAAAAGGAAATGGATGTACTAAGTGTAAACGTGGATTCTACTTGAGGGGCACTAGCTCCCATTATTTGACCCTGAGGAAGGACTAAGTCCTCCTAAAACCATGCAGATGCAAGACTCGTTCAGCTACTTTCAGTCAAGGAGTCGGGCCGGTATTTTCTTAGCTCTCTTGGGCCGTTCCTGTGGTCCTTGAGTTGGGCTACTGTGAATTGGTGATGGTGAATCTGGTAACAAGCCTATATCAATAACCATTTTTAGAAGCAATCCCATACACGCTCTTAAAACGATTGGATTAAACAGGAGGACCCAGTAAGGTTTAAATGATGATTAAAAGTTATTTTTATTGCATCAACCAACTAATCATGTAGGATTCATGGATGTATTGATCTTAGGGATCCAATATACCAAAGACAAAGTGTGTGTGTGTGTGTATATATATATATATATATATATATATATATATATATAGAAAAGTTCAATAGAGAACCATAATTATTGGTTCTCCAAGGAACCTATTTTTTTTTTATTTTTTAGTTTTAAGTTCTAGAGCTTATTCTTTATCGAAAAAAAAAACTAAAAAGATCTAAATTCATAACATAACATTGTGAATGTTAAATATATTTTTCGGGACTACACAAGGTCATAACTTCATTACCTGAATGTAAAACAAATGCAAGCTAACTCCTGGATCTTCCTTCTCTTCTATGGACCTTCTTTCCTTCTCAAAGCTTCCAAACTATCACAAGCACACTCAAACTCAACAATGGGGATAGGTTTTACAGGGGAAATGTTCTGAGAGTGATATAGGTGAGTTTGGGGGCATATAAGTGTGTTTAAATAGGGTGCAAACTCTTAAAATTAGGGCTTCATTCAGACAGGCGGACTCGCCAAGTCCAGCGTATGGACTCATCGAGTCGCTAGCTCAAAACGCGTGATCGTCCCGTCTCTACTCAACGAGTCGGGCTACACACTCGTCGAGCACCCCTTTAGAAATGAAAACACTTATTTAAATCTCATACCGGAAATGGGGCGTTACAACTCTCCCCCACTTATCTTAGACTTCATCCTCGAAGTCTGCTGCTGCTATTGCATCTGAAAATAACTTTGGGTAATGCTCCCTCATCTCCCCCCCGGACTCCTACATCCACTCTGAACCCTTTCGGTGCTGCCACTGCACCTTCACTAACTGAACCACCTTGTTCCTCAAGGTCTTCGTCTTCCAATCTAAGATCGCAATTGGTCTCTCGATATAATTCAGGCTGCTATCAACCTGAATATCCTCCAAGGGTACAACTGTTGACTCGTCCACCATACACTTTCGCAACTGAGAAACATGTAAAGTGTTGTGGATCTGGCTACGTTCTGCCGGAAGATCCAACCGATAAGCAACCCGACCCACCCGGGCCAGAACACTAAAAGGACCAATGAACCTGGGACCCAGATTGTCCCTCTTCCGAAACCTGATAACACCTTTCCAAGGTGATACCTTCAGGAAGACCATATCTCCCACCTGAAATTCCAAGTCTGAACGCCTCCCGTCGGCGTAATTCTTCTGTCTACTCTGCGCAGTCTGCAGTCTGCTACGAACCTGTTGGATGAACTCTGTGGTCTTGAGCACCACCTCGGTGCTCCTAATGACTCGTTGACCGACCTCGCCCCAACAAACCGGGGTCCTGCACCTCCTCCCGTAGAGCATCTCGAAAGGAAGGCGGTCTATGCTAGTGTGGTAACTGTTGTTATACGAAAATTCCGCTAGTGGAAGATACGTATCCCAACTATCACCAAAGTCTAGAACACATGCTCGGAGCATGTCCTCGAGAGTCTGAATCGTCCTCTCGCTCTGCCCGTCCGTCTGAGGGTGGAAGGCGGTGCTAAAATGAAGATGAGTCCCCATCTCGTCATGAAACCGCTTCCAAAATCTGGAAGTAAAACGGACATCTCGGTCTGACACTACCGACACAGGCACTCCGTGTCGTGCTACTACCTCGCGTACAAAGATGTCGGCTAGCTTCTCAGCCGATATGCTCTCTTGGATCGGTATAAAATGTGCGCTCTTGGTCAGCCGATCCACTATGACCCAAATCGAATCCACTCCCCATGTGGTCTTAGGAAGCTTAGTGACAAAATCCATGGTAGTGTCCTCCCATTTCCATACGGGAATGTGTAACGGATACATATTGTCGTGGGGTCTCTAGTGCTCTACCTTGACCTTCCTGCAGGTCAGGCATCTCTCCACATAACATGCGACATCCCGCTTCATGCAGGGCCACCAATAGTCGGGTCGAAGATCTCTGTATGTCTTTGTCGCCGCTGGGTGAATGGAAAATCGAGACTTATGAGCCTCGTCCATCAACACCTGCCGTACTCCGCCCCAGTACGGTACCCAAACCCTCCCATGACGGGTCAACAATCCCCGACTGTCATAGTCAAAGGAAGCTACTCGGCCCACGATCCTCTCACATTTTCTGCCTCTCCTCCTTGAGGCCCTCGACCTGTGCCTCCCTGATCTGCTCCAACAATGGAGTAATCACTGTCATCCGTAGGCATATATCCCTGATCGAGGCCGCTGCTGCCTTGCGGCTTAGGGCATCAGCTACTACGTTGGCCTTCCCCGAGTGATAAAGGATCTCACAGTCGTAATCCTTCACCACATCTAACCACTGATGCTGCCTCATGTTAAGATTCGGTTGGTGCATGAGGTACCTCAGAATCTTGTGATCCGTGTAAATGGTATAACGGACCCCATATAGGTAGTGTCTCCAAATCTTGAGGGTGAACACCATTTCCCCCAACTCCAAATCATGCATCGGATAGTTAGCCTCGTGAGGCTTCAATTGTCTAGAGTTGTAAGCTATTACATGCCCCCGCTGCATCAACACTGCTCCCAAAAATGTGATCGAGGAATCACAGTAAACTACAAAATCATCCACTCCCTCTGGTAGGGTCAGAATCGATGCCTCGCACAATCGCTGTCGGATAGTCTCGAAAGTCACCTGCTGCTCAAGCCCCTAACGAAACACCACCGACTTCTTGGTTAGTCGGGTGAGTGGAACTGCTATCTTGGAGAAATCCTGAATGAATCTCTTGTAGTACCCTGCCAAACCTAGGAAGCTCCGAATCTCTGATGGAGACTTTGGAACCTCCCACTGCATCACGGCCTCTATCTTGGCCAGATCGACCAATATACCCTTCTGGTTGACGAGGTGCCCAAGGAACTGCACCTCGCGCAACCAGAACTCGCACTTGGAGAACTTCACGAAAAGTCTCTCCCTCTTCAAGACTTCTAGCACCTCCCTCAGGTGCTGCTCGTGCTGATCCTGAGTCTTGGGATAAACCAAGATGTCATCGATGAATACAATCACAGACCAATTCAACGTCGGCCTGCACATGTGGTTCATGAGGTCCATGAACGCGGCTGGAGCGTTGGTGATCCGAAACGGCATCACCACAAACTCATAATGACCATAAAGGGTCCTAAAAGCTGTCTTCTGAACATCCTCACCCTTGACCCGCATCTGATGATAACCAGAGCGCAGATCAATCTTGGAAAACCAAGATGCTCCCTGAAGCTGATCGAACAAGTCATCTATCCCCGGGAGTGGGTAACGGTTCTTCATTGTTACCTTGTTCAACTCCCAGTAGTCTATGCACATACGGTGCGACCCATACTTCTTCTTCACAAACAACATCGGGGCTCCCCATGGCGAACTACTCGGTATGATGAAACCCTTGTCTAGCAGCTCCTACAGCTGCATAGACAACTCCTGCATCTTTGGAGGAGCCAACCGATATGGTGCCTTGCTATCGGAGCCGCACCAGGAACCAGGTCAATCCTGAACTTAACCTGTCTCTCCGGAGGTATCCCAGGAAATTCCTTTGGGAATACATTCGGGTACTCCCGCACCACTGCTACATCATCTACTGTCATCATACCCTTATCCCGGGTATCCATCGCAGGTGTGACATAACCTGTGCAACCCTGCTGGAAGAAGCGCCTTGCTCTCGCTACAGAACAAAGAATCGGTCCGTGCTGTGGCCTCTCACCCTGAGTCACTAATTCTCCACCGCTGGGAGTGCGAACCCTCACTAGCTGCAACTCACAATCAATCACCGCCCCATTGGGCCTCAAGCAATCCATGCCTACTATGACCTTGTTCCCTCGCAAAGGAATAGGGACTAGGTCCACTGAAAACTGCTCATTGAATAACCACAGCGAGCATGCCCTATGCACCCTCACGACCTTGACGGTCCTATCATCGGCTATCTCCACCTCGAGTGGACAATCCAGCTCCCCTGCAGCTCTGCTAAACCTCTTTCTAAGCGCAAGAGAGACAAACGAGCGGGTAGCCCCCGAATCAAATAACATTGTAGCTGAAATGTCGTTCACTAAGAACGACCCTATACGCAAACATATATCATTAGAAACAATCAATAATAAATGCAGAGATAAAAGGAAAATACATACCCATCACCACGTCAGGAGTCGCTCACGCCTCCTGTGTTGTCATCTGAAAAGCTCTACTCTTTGCCACTGGCGCCTCGGCCCGGCCCTGACGACCGTCCGTAATCCTCAATGTAGCAGGGGCAGGTGCCGACACCTTCCCTGCTGCTGCTAAGCTCCAGCACTGGGACTTGTTATGTCCCCTCTAATTGCAACGAAAGCAAATCAGATCTGATGTTGCGGTGGCGGTGGTAGAAACTATACAATCTCTGCTCATATGCCTAGTCCGACAACACTTGTAGCATCCGGAACTCCCTACCTTCCACGCCCCATCATGCAATCTCCCACACTTGCCACACCGATTGTGGCTCTGCTGACCTCTGGACCTATGATCCGAAACCTTGGGCTTCTTGCCCGAACTCCCTGTACCCGAAGCCACCTCCGACTTTCTCTTCTTCTCCATCTCAAGATCAATCTCTCTCTCTCTCTCTCTCTCTCTCTCTCTCTCGCCCTCGCAATCATATCATCTAACGTCTTACAGTTGGATCGGCTCACAAACTAGCGGATATCACTCCATCACATCTCATGATAACGGGCCTTCTTCATTTCCTCGTCAACTGCATACTGAGGAACAAGAAGAGCCCTCTCCCTGAATTTGGCGGTAATCTCCGCCACTGTCTCTGTAGTCTGAGTAAGGTCCTGAAACTCTCTGGCTAATTGCTGCACCTCAATAACCGGTGCAAACTCGGCTCTGAACCTGGTGGTAAAATCGGCCCATGTCATAGTATCAAGTGCTGTGTCATCCCCGATACCATGCCCAACCTCCTCCCACCAGTCCCGTTCCCTGTCCTTCAGAAGACAGGATGCTAATCTAACCTTGTCCCCCTCGGGACATTTGCTAATGCGGAACGTGTTAGCAACATCTGCCAACCACCTAGTACTCGCAATGGGGTCTCGATCCCTATGGTAGTCTGGAGCTCCCCAAGCCCGAAACTCCCCGAAGGTAAGTGTGCGCGACCCCATCATGGCTGCCATCTCGTCACAAAATGTGCTCAACTTCTCATCCAACAACTCCAAGATACCCTCCTTGATCGAACCGAAGATCATAGGAGTCTGCTCAAGTATGATACGGGTAACCTCTGAAGTGAAAAACTCCCTAGTCTGCTCATCCAACTGCTCGGCCCCCAAGCCTGATCCTGATCTGTCCCCAGCACCTGAGCTGCCAACTACTGGCCTAGGGTGTAAAACCACCATTCTGAAAAACACCTACTGATAAACATCTGAAACACCGATATATCTCGAGGGATCGCTACTACTACAGGTTTGCTGGTCTCGCCTCGGCCTTCCCTGACTCAAGTACAGATCCTCTGCTTCCAGTAGTATGGGCCTCTACTACCTTCCACATGTATCTGTACCCTCCTCAAGATCCTCTTCGTCTCCACCAAGTCACTATTACTGCTACTGATCTCTGCTACTCTCATCCTAGGCTTGACCTAGGGGAAATATCTGACTCAACATAGACCAGTCCTCAGCTGCTAAAGGCCTCCTTGTAATGCCAATTAGTCATCACCTGAATACCATCACATGTGACGAGGTTCGGATAATCCTTCGAGTAAAAGACTCGTCTCTACAATGGTTGGACTCAAACAAGAGCTGCGCAGTATAGCCAAATCCAACACTCTGAGATTATTCAACCCTGGTCACATGCGACGTGACATATTCACCTAATGGCTAACTCCCATTACTCAGAGTCCCACAAAGCAAAAAGCAAACAACATTCGGACACAGGAAACTACTTAAGCAATTCTATCCTCATAACGAGAAACTGTACTAGCATACAATGCTAAACTCATACTATCAGGCATAACCTAAACAGGCTATCCTACTGCTGTCTACTCAATACTAGCATGCAATTCCCTTAAAGTTGAAACACATATAGCAGGCACATAAGGCATCTTCCTAGATCCTTAGTCCTATTCTAACATGATGTTCTACTGAAACTGAAACAGGTATTCTTAATATAAACTTGTATGGGTAATTTGGGATTACTTACTTGAGCTCGGCTGATCGCATGCACCACACCCTTTTTCTCGTTTTCAAAACTCTTTTCTTTTTAACTCTCTTTCTCAAAAATTCTTTTGAAAACATTTTTCTTTCGAAAATATTTTTACTATTTCCTTAGTTTGAGTTCAGTCACACCCGTAAGTGCGCCCGAATCCCTCAAACCAAGGCTCTGATACCAACTTGTAACGACCCAAAATACGACCCAAATTTTTTTGTTAAAATAATACTGAATTTAGCAACCATCATAATATGTCATGAAATCGTCCGTCATAAATACCAAAAAGTTATAGTAGATGTGTCATGACAAAAGAACTGTATCAACATAACATGGTATCTAAAATAAACTCCCAGGACAAAAGCTGAAACTGTGGCGTGTGTAGTGCGATCATCCCGAGCTCTTCCCTTTGCTTGCGGAAGTACCTGAAACCAAAACTGAAACTGTAAGCACAATGCTTAGTGAGCTCCCCCAAACTACCACATACCATACAATAACATATAAACACATATTGGGCCTTTCCCACTGCATCGGACCGAGATCCGGACTAACTGGGGCCTTGCCCCCTGTATTGGACCGAAGTTCGGAAACTGCATCGGACCGAAGTCCAGACTAACTGGGGCCTTGCCGCCGGCATCAGACCAATGTCCGGAAACTGCATCGGATAGAAGTCCGGACTAATTGGGGCCTTGCCCCTACATCGAACCAAAGTCCGACTAACTGCATCGGACCGAAGTCCGGACTAACCGGGGCCTCGCCCACTACATCGAACCGAATTCCGGAAACTGACTGAGCATAACATATCAACTAGCATAAGCACATATACTGCATACTGCATCGGACCGAAGTCCAGAACACATAGCACAAAGACATGCTTGAATCACAAAGACATTAAGCACACTAAACTACTGCATCGGACCGAAGTCCGGATCTACTGCTAACTAGACGGGTAGGCATTGTGGCCGTAGACCCGTTCCTACTGGTAGGAAACTCAACTCGTAATGCTGGTTGCTGAGATGCTAACTCTAAAAGTGGCTGGCTGCTGCTCCGAAAGTGCCTGGCTACAAATCCCAAAAACACTAGATTAGTTACTTGAAAATACCCTCAGGGTAAGATGACTATTTTACCCCTGGTCAAAGTCAACTTCTAGTTGACCGGACTCGTCGAGTCAGGGCGCAGACTCGTCGAGTCCCTTCTTTACTAACACCAACTTTAACTCAGCGAGTCCCTTTCCCACTCACTGACTCACCCTGAACTCACAAGACGAAGAAAAACGGGGACTCGCGAATCGACTCGTCGAGTCCGAAGAACAACTCGCCGAGTCCTGTCGTGCAGATTCCATACAGTTGAATTCTAAACCATTCCAGAGCATCTAACTTGTAGATCTGAGCCCCTAGAACCATCTGAACACGTAAAGTTGCTAACTTAACATGTAACTAAGAAGGAATGAAGCTATTTCACTCAAACACTACTTTTCTCGGGGAAACTCATCTGACTCGGCGAGTTGTATGAACAACTCGTTGAGTCTAAGGCAATCTTCATCGGACTCACCGAGTTGCTCATCCAACTCGTCGAGTCCACGAATATCTTCATATGACTCGCTGAGTCAAGCTTTTGACTCGTCGAGTCCATTTAGTCCCTTTTCCATACAGACCTGATTTGAGCCATGCAGCGGCTCCAAATCATAGATCCAAGCTTCTAGGGCATGCTTATTGATGTGTGTAAAACCAACTAGTTTTAATCCTACTAACTTAGACACAAAATAAACACACGAAAGGCAGTGTACCTATCGATTAGTAATATAGTTCAAGCAAGTAGGGTATCGAACACAGGGAACGGTAAACAATTAAAATAAATGCTAATATTATCTAAATAAAACAAATAACAAAAAGGGGGTTTTCTCTAGTTTTACAAGACTAGAAACTTAATTAGAATAACCAACACACAAATTAACTAACTAGCAACTAAAACAATTAATTACCAACTAAATTCAATAGTAAAGAGGACTTCTGTTTAGGTACGACTCATTTGTTCCCATGGATGATTTTAATGTATCAGATTAATTCTTCATTGGCTACCGATTAAGATAATTAGGTTCACGTTCGCTATTCCTAATTCTTAGAAAACAAATTAACTCAAGCAATGGCCAGTTGTCTAAATTAACGGGTTTCCTAGATTATTGATTCGGGTTAAGTAAGACTTGTAGTGGTTAACTAAATTGGCCCTTCAATTAACCTATTTCTGATGTTCATCAAACAAGCTCACACATTAACTTACCTATCTTCTAGTTAATTCTAGTTTCACATTCGTTATTCCTAGACATACAACTATGTGGTCACAATAAATCATATGAAATTAATAACTAAGAGATGTTCATACAACTTAATTACTGATTTATTAACAGAAGAATAGTTATTGTCAACACATAAGGTTCTTTAACAAGCTTAACAAAACATACTTACCAATTAAAATTAATCCTACTCAAATAATCAATCCATGTTCACAAAATTGTCTACCCTAACAGAAGAATAAGTTTTTAGCTCATGATTGCAGTAAACATAAACTCAAAAACGAAATCAAAGTATGTAAACATGATTCAAATCAAAAAGTTACTAAGAATAAACCAAAATTGTCTTGATTCTCTTCACAATTGAATGTAGGGTTGATTCTTCAGTTCCTCACGACCTAGCAGCACTTCCAATCGTTTCTCAGCCTCCTAGGGTTTCTCCCCATCCTATGCTATCGATCTGAAAGTCCCTTTATATAGATTTTCACAAAACAGAGGCTACTCGGCGAGTCCAGTGACCTACTCGGCGAGTCCGTCACTTAAAACCCGTGCACGGCAAGTCAGCGCGTCCATAATCGCGAAACTTCTGACCAACTCGGCGAGTAATCGACCCTACTCGCCGAGTACGTTTTGAATCAGCATTTTCTCAAAACACGAAAGTCGTCCGAAATTGTGTCTACTTTTCAGAACATTTTGAATCTCGTCAATCGGAGTTATGGTTCATGAGATATGGCCAAAACACTGACGAGGGGTCAAGCTGTCCAACAACATCCTTCTTTCTTCAAAATCCAAGATCCAAGCCTCCAATTGCTAGTTCCGCTTCATTTTCCACCCGAGCATGTAATTGTTGCTGAAAAATGAAATTATAAACTAATTAAGCACCTTTTGTTCATTAAATGAGACAAAACAACATAAAGTATTAAGATAATGCATGAATTTTATAACTAAATATGCTCATATCACTTATCACGTAAAGTTGCACACTTTACATGCATGCATGGCTTTAAAGGCTTCAAATGACAAAACTAAGCTCTTAATGGGGTTCTAAGGTCAAGAGGGACCTCAATCATGAACATGACTGAAACTTTACACTTCTAGAATGCAATGAGGGTCCAGATCTGAAGTTTCCATCCAAGGAGAGTCCATATCTCAAGTTTTGAATCATAAAAGGCTCCAAAGAAGGCATAACAAGCATAAAGGAGGTTGTAATGGAGGACTACACAAGGTCATAACTTCATTACCTGAATGAAAAACAGATGCAAGCTAACTCCTGGATCTTCCTTCGCTTCTATGGACCTTCTTTCCTTGTCAAAGCTTCCAAGCTATCACAAGCACACTCAAACTCAACAATGGGGATAGGGTTTACAGGGAAAATGTTATGAGAGTGATAGAGGCGAGGTTAGGGGCGTATAAGTGTGTTTATATAGGGTGCAAACCCTTAAAATTAGGGCTTCATCTAGACAGGCGGACCCACCGAGTCCAGCGTATGGACTCGTCGAGTCGCTAGCTCAAAACGTGTGATCGTCCCGTCTCTACTCCATGAGTTGGGCTACAGACTCGTCGAGTACCCCTTCAGAAATGAAAACACTTATTTAAATCTCATACCGGAAATGAGGCGTTACATCCAGCCTATATGCCACCTTGCCCACTTGGGCTACAGCCCTGAAGGGTACAATATACCTGGGGCCTAGCTTGCCCCGCTTCCTGAATCGAATGACGCCCTTCCAAGGCGTCACTTTCAGGAGCACCATATCCCCGACCTGGAACTCCAGGTCTGATCGACGCTTGTCGGCATAAAATTTCTGACGACTTTGAGCGGTCTGAAGCCTGCTCCAAACTTGATGGATCCTCTCCGTCGTCTTGAGTTCCACCTTGGTACTCCCCATGACCCTCTGACCAACCTCACCCCATCATATCAAGGTCCTACACTTCCTCCCATATAACATCTCGAAGGGAGGACGGTCGATACTCGCATGATAGCTATTATTATTGGAGAACTCCGCCAACGGATGGTAAGTATCCTAACTACCTCCAAAGTCTAAAACACAGACCCGCAACATATCCTCTAGAGTCTGGATGGTCCGCTCGCTCTGACCATCCATCTTCAGGTGAAAGGTGGTGCTAAAGTGCAGATGAGTACCCAGCTCATCATGAAACTTCTTTCAAAACCTGGAAGTGAACCGCACATCCCTGTCGGAAATCACTAAAACTGGCACCGCGTTCCACGCCACTACCTCCCTGATACAGATGTTGGCCAACTTCTCGGCCAAAATGCTCTCCTGAATCGGAATTAAATGGCCACTCTTGGTCAATCGATCAACGATGACCCAAATCGAATCTACCCCTCGCGCGGTCCTGGGAAGCTTTGTGATAAAATCCATAGTAATATCCTCCCATTTCCACAGCGGGATATCCAACATTTGGACCTTTCCATGAGGTCTCTGGTGCTCAGGCTTGACCTTCCTACAGGTCAGGCACCTCTCCAAAAAACAAGCTACGTCCCTGTTCATACAGGGCCACCAATAATCAAGACGAAGATCTTTGTACATCTTCGTCACCCTGGGATGGATAGAGAACATGGATTTGTGTGCCTCCTCCATCAATACCTGATGCACACCTCCATGATATGGGATCCACACCCTACGGTGAAGAGTCAACAATCCCCGACTATGATAGTCGAATGAGGAAACCTGACCCACAATGCGCTCGCTCTTCTGATGTTCCTCCTTCATGGCTTCCTGTTGGGCCTCCTGAATCTGCTCCAACAGTGGATTCACAACTGTAATCCTTATAAAGATGTCCCTGATCAGCGCTGCCTTGTGGCTAAGCACATCATGCACGACATTGGCTTTCCCCGGGTGGTAGAGGATCTCACAATCATAATCCTTTACCACATCAAGCCACCGTAGCTGCCTCATATTCAGATTTGGCTGGTCCATGAGATACCTTAGGCTCTTGTGGTCCGTGTAAATAGTATAATGAACCCCATAAAGGTAATGACACCAAATATTGAGGGAGAAAACAACGTCCCCCATCTCCAAGTCATGCGTCGGATAGTTCGCCTCATGAGGCTTCAGCTGCCTCGAAGCGTAAGCGATAACATGCCCTCTCTGCATCAATACTGCACCCAAACCTGAGATGGATGCATCACAATATACTAAAAAATCCTCCAAGCCCTCCGGCAGGGCTAAGATTGGCGCCTCGCATAATCTCTGTCTCAACGTCTCAAATGCGGTCTGCTGGTCGGGCCCCCAGCAAAAGACCACGGCTTTCCTCGTCAGTCGGGTCAAGGGCACGAATATCATGGAGAAGTCCTGAATGAATCTCCGACAGTAGCCTGCCAGTCCCAGAAAGCTCCGAATCTCAGATGGAGACCTTGGAACCTCCCATCTCATTACGGCCTCTACCTTGGCCGGTTCAACCGAAATCCCGTTCTGGTTGACAAGGTGCCCAAGAAACTGCACCTCGCGCAACTAGAACTCACACTTGGAGAACTTAGCATACAATCTCTCCCTCCTAAATGTATCCAGAACCTCCCACAAGTGCTCCTCATGCTGCTCTCGCGTCTTGGAATAAACCAAGATGTCATCAATGAAAACTATCACATACCGATCCAGCATCAGCCTACACACGCGGTTCATGATATCCATGAGCGCTGGAAGGAGCATTGGCGAGCCCGAAAGGCATCACCATAAACTCATAGTGACCATAACGCGTCCGAAAGGTTGTCTTCTGCACATTCTCCTCTCTGACCCTCATATGATGATAACCTGAACACAAATCAATCTTGCAGAACCAAGATGCTCCCTGTAGTTGGTCAAAGAGGTCATCAATCCTCGGGAGTGGGTAAGAGTTCTTCACCGTTACCTTATTCAACTCCCGATAATCTTTACACATCCGATGTGACTCGTCCTTCTTCTTTACAAATAAAATCGGGGCTCCCCAGGGTGAATTGCTTTGTCTAATGAACCCCTTGTCTAACAGCTCATGCAGCTGTGTAGACAACTCTTGCATCTCAGGAGGAGCCAACTGATACGATGCCTTGGCTATCGGAGCCGCACTCGAGACTAGGTCGATCCTGAACTCTACCTGCCTATCTGGAGGTATCCCAGGCAACTCCTCGGGGAATAAATCCGTGAACTCTCGTACTACTGACACATCGCCCACCGTCGCCTTACCTGCCTCCCGGGTATCCATAACATAGGCAACATACCCTGTGTAACCCTGCTGAAGGTGGCGTTTAGCTCTCGCTGCTGAACATAAGGCTGGTCCTCGCTATGGCCTCTCTGTAACGACCCATCTCCGGTATGATGATTGCATAGTATTTAATTAGAAGTTTGCAAGAGGGACTCGGCGAGTTCATGGCATGAATCGCCGAGTAGGGACGGGATTTCGAGCACGTGTTATTCGGCGACTCGGCGAGTCCATATTCGGGGCTCGGCGAGTCTACCTGCCTGGAAGAAACCCTAAATCCCCGGGTTGCACCCTATTTAAACAACCTTATGAGCCCCAATCTCGCCTCCTTCACCCTCAGAGAGCTGTGAGAAAACCCTAATCCATCCTTGAGTGATTTAAGTGTTCTTGTGTGAAATTTTGAAGGCTTGAAGAAGAAGAAGAAAGGAGCAAGGAAAGGAAGTGTAGAGCAAAGATCCAAGGGCAAACCAGAGTTCATTGAGGTATTACTCGGATTTCCTCCCGTTTTATGCTTTAAACCTCCGTTAGAACTCTTCTAGAACTAGTTTGATGCTTTTCTCAAGCCTTATGATTGTATGGATGCCCTAATAGGCCGAGATATCCGTTCATTTAGGAGTTGTAGAGCCCGGATCTATTGCCTTTTTGAAGATACTTTGCATGAAAACCCTATATCTAGCCTTTATTATGCTTTTTGAGTAATTTTATCTTCATGGATGCATATGGGCACGTAAAGATAGAATCTTTACGTGCTAATCGAGTTAAGGGAGCCCAGATCTATAAGTTTTATACACTGGATTTAAGCAGAATCGAGTTTAGAGTTGCTGCATGCAAGTGACTCGGCGAGTCGGAAGAACGACTCGGCGAATCGAGTCGCGAGTCCCCGATTTTCCCTTTTTGAGTGATGCCGAGTGGGACCAGTGAGTGGTAGAGTGGACTCAGCGAGTTTGAGGTCAGACTCAATAATGGAGGGACTCGGCGAGTTGTTCATACAACTCGGCGAGTCCGAGGCAATCTTCTTAGCTCGAAGAACAACTCGTCGAGTTGTTCATACGACTCGGCGAGTCGGATGCAGATTGCCTGAAGTTTTAGATTCAAAAGGGAACTCGTCGAGTTGATGCCATACTCGACGAGTAGCAGCGAGAAAGGGTTGAGAAGTGAGAATAGGGACTCGGCGAGTTGGCAGCCCAACTCGGCGAGTCAAGTCAACTGTAGGTTGACTTTGACCAGGAGAGTTGACTTTGACCAAGGGTAAAAGAGTCATTTTACCCCAGTGCAGTGATTAGCATTTGATTGAGTGTGTTATGAATTTGTAGCCGGGGAAATACTGGAGCAACAACAGTTAGCTTCCAGAGTCATACACACAGCAGCCAGTTCACGAGGTGAGTTTCCTTCTAGTAGGAACGGGTCTACGGCCACAATGCCGGCCCGTTTAGTTAGTAGCAGTTCCGGATTCTAGTCCGAAGCAGTAGTTCAGTATGCTTGATGTCTATGTGATTCAAGCACGTTTGTGTGTTATATGTTCTGGACTACGGTCCGATGCAGTATGCAGTATATGTGTTTATGTTAGTTGATATGTGTTATGCCATGCTATGATCAGTAGTTCCGGACTTCGGTCCGATGCAGTCAGTTCCGGACTTCAGTCCGATGCAGTCAGTTCCGGACTTTGGTCCGATGCAGTCAGTTCCGGACTTCGGTCCGATGTAGTTAGTTCCGGACTTCGGTCCGATGCAGTAGTTCCGGACTTTGGTCCGATGCAGTTAGTTCTGGACTTCTGTCCGATGCAGTCAGTTCCGGACTTCGGTCCGATGCAGCTAGTTCCGGACTTCGGTCCGATGCAGTGGGCAAGGCCCAGTATGTGTTTTATATGTATTGTATGGTATGTGGTAGTTTGGGGGAGCTCACTAAGCTTCGTGCTTACAATTTCAGTTTTGGTTTCAGGTACTTCCGCAAGCAAAGGGAAGAGCTCGGGATGATGGCATCGCACACACCACAACTTCAGTTTTTATCCTGGGAGTTGATTCAGTTTCTAGATATGATTTGATACAGTTGTGATACAGTTTTCCTCACAGTATTTTACTATGGTTTGAGATACATAGTGTGTGGTTTTATTATATGATACTCTGATTTATGATTTTTGGATATATTGAAAATGAAATTTTTGGGTCGTATTTTTGGGTCGTTTCAAGTTGGTATCAGAGCCTTGGTTTGAGGGATTCAGATACACTTCCGGGTGTATCTGAACTCAAACTAAGGGAAAATAAAAGGTTTTTTTTTTTTAAAAAGGAAAATGTTTTCTAAAAGAATTTTAAAAGCACTTAGAAAGAAAGGAGTTTCTTTTAAAACGAGATAAGGGTGTGGTGCATGCGATCAGCCGAGCTCAAGTAAGTACTCCCAAATTACCCATACGAGTTATTTGTTCAGTTTCAGTTTCAGTAGAACAGCATGCTAGTATAGGACTAAGGATCTAGGAGGATGCCTTATGTGCCTGCTATATGTGTTTCAGCTTTATGAGTATTGCATGCTAGTATTGAGTAGATAGCAGTAGGATAGCCTGTTTAGGTTATGCCTGATAGTATGAACTTAGCATTGTATGCTAGTACAGTTTCCTCGTTATGGGGATAGGATTGCTTGAGTAGTTTCTTGCGTTCGAATGCTGCTTGCTTTGTGCTTTGTGGGACTCTAAGTGATGGGAGTTAGCCATTAGGTGAATACGTCACACCACATGTGATCAGGGTTGAATAATCTCAGAGTGCTGGATTTGGCCCTACTGCGCAGCTCTTGTTTGAGTCCAACCGTTGTAGGGACGAGTCTTTTACTTGAAGGATTATCTGAGCCTCGTCGCATGTGATGGTATTCAGGTGGTGGCTAATTAGCATTATAAGGAGGCCTTCAGCATCTGAGAACTGGTTGAGTGGAGTCAGAGATTTCCCTAGGGCAAGCCTAGGATGAGAGTAGCAGAGATCAGTAGTAGTAGAAGTGACTTGGTGGAGTCAAGGCAGTTCTTGAGGAAAGTACGGATAGATGTGGAAGGTAGTATGGGCCCGTACTACTAAAAGCAGAGGATCCGTACTCGAATCAAGGAAGGCCGAGACAAGACCAGGAAGCTAGTTATAGTATCAATGATCCCTCGAGATATTTCAGTTTTCTGATGTCGTTGTGATGTGTTTCAGAATGGTGGTTTTGCGTTCGAGACCAGCAGCCGGTAGTGGAGGTGCCGGGGAGGGATCATGTTCAGGCTCGGGGGACGAGCGCATGGATGAGCAGACTCCTATGATCTTCGGTTCGATCAAGGAGGGTATCCTAGAGCTGATGGATGAGAGATTGGGCACCTTTCGTGCCGAGGTGGCGGCCATGATGGGGTCGCGCACCCTTACATTCAGGGAGTTCAGGGCATGTGGAGCTCCATACTATCACGGGGCGCGGGACCCCATAGCGAGTACTAGATGGTTGGAGGATGTGGCCAACGCTTTCCGCACTAGCAGGTGTCCCGAGGGGAACAAGGTCAGATTGGCATCCTGTCTTCTAAAGGACAGGGCATAGGATTGGTGGGAGGAGGTCGGTCATACCGTTGGAGATGATGCAGCATTGGACGCCATGACCTGGGCTGACTTCTCTACTAGGTTCAGGGTGGAGTTTGCACCGGTTATTGAGGTGCAGCAGTTAACTAGAGAGTTTCAGGACCTCACCCAGACTACAGAGACAGTGGCGGAGATCACCGCCAAGTTCAGGGAGAGGGCTCTTCTCGTTCCTTAGTATGTAGCCGATGAGGAGATGAAGAAGGCCCGTTATCATGAGATGTTGCGGAGCGATATCCGCCAGTTTGTGAGCCGGTCCAGCTGTAAAACGCTGTACGACATGATTGCTAGGGCTCAGGAGAGGGAGATTGATCTCGAGATGGAGAAGAAGAGGAAACCGGAGGCGGTTTCGGGTACAGGTAGTTCGGGCAAAAAGCCCAAGGTTTCAGATCACAGATCCAGGAGTCAGCAGAGCCACGGTCGATGTAGCAAGTGTGGGAGATTGCACGAGGGGGCGTGTAAGGCACGGAGTTCCGGCTGCTACAAGTGCGGTCGGATTGGGTATTTGAGCAGGGATTGTACGGCCCCTGCTACTGTCGTTGCAACATCAGATCTGATTTGCTTTCAGTGCAATCAGAGGGGACATAAAAAGTCCCAGTGTCCGAGTTTAGCCGCAGCAGGGAAGGTGGCTGCACCTGCCCCTGCTACCTTGAGGATTACAGATGGCCGACAGGGCCGAGCTGAGGCGCCAGTGGCGAAGAGTAGGGTGTTTCAGATGACAGCAGAGGAGGCGCGAGCGACTCCTGATGTGGTGACGGGTATGTATCTTCCTTTCATCTCTATTTTTACTGACTGTTGTTGCTTATGATTATATGTTTTGTATAGGGTCGTTCTCTGTGAACGGCATTTCTGCTATGGTATTATTCGATTCAGGGGCCACCCGATCATTTGTATCACTTGCTCTTAGCAAGAGATTTAGTAGAGCTCCAGGGGAGCTGGATTGTCCACTAGAGGTCGAGATAGCAGATGATAGGAGCGTGAGGGTCACCAGAGTATACAGAGGGTGTTCGCTTCAGTTGTTTGATGAGCAGTTTTCGGTGGACCTGGTCCCTATTCCCCTGCGAGGGAATAAGGTTATAATAGGCATGGATTGGCTAAGCCCCAATGGGGCGGTGATTGATTGTGAGCAGCTGTTAGTGAGGGTTCGCACTCCCAGTGGGGGAGAGTTAGTGATTTAGGGCGAGAGGCCACAGCGCGAACCGACCTTTTGTTCCGCTGCGAGAGCGAGACGTTATTTCCAGTAGGGTTGCGCTGGATATATAGCTTATGTAGTAGATGCCCGGGAGAAGGGTAAGGTAGCAGTAGATGATGTTCCGGTAGTGCGAGACTACCCGGATGTATTTCTCGAGGATTTACCGGGAATACCTCTTGAGAGGCAGGTTGAGTTCAGGATCGACCTGATTCCTGGTGCGGCTCCGATAGCCAAGGCACCGTATTGACTAGCTCCCCCTGAGATGCAGGAGTTGTCTACACAGCTGCAGGAGCTGTTAGACAAGGGTTTCATTCAGCCGAGCAGTTCGCCTTGGGGAGCGCCGATCCTGTTTGTAAGGAAGAAGGATGGGTCGCATCGTATGTGTATAGATTATCGGGAGTTGAATAAGGTAACGGTGAAGAACCGTTACCCACTTCCGAGGATAGATGATTTGTTTGATCAGCTTCAGCGAGCGTCTTGGTTCTCCAAGATCGATCTACGCTCTGGTTATCATCAGATGCGGGTTAGAGATGAGGATGTGCAGAAGACTGCTTTCAGGACCAGGTATGGTCATTATGAGTTTGTGGTGATGCCATTTTGGCTAACCAATGCTCCAGCCGCGTTCATGGATCTCATGAATCGCGTGTGCAGGCCGATGCTGGATCGGTCAGTGATAGTATTCATAGATGACATCTTGGTGTATTCCAAGATGCAGGAGCAGCATGAGGAGCACCTGCATGAGGTGCTGGAAGTTTTGAGGAGGGAGAGACTTTTCGCAAAGCTCTCCAAGTGTGAGTTCTGGTTGCGCGAGGTGCAGTTCCTTGGTCACCTTGTCAACCGGAAGGGTATTTTGGTAGATCCGGCCAAGATAGAGGCCGTGATGCAGTGGGAGGTCTCGAAGTCTCCATCCGAGATTCGGAGCTTCCTAGGGTTGGCAGGGTATTACCGGAGGTTCATTCAGGATTTCTCCAAGATAGCAGTGCCGCTCACCCGACTGACCAAGAAGTCGGTGGTATTTCGTTGGGGGCCTGAGCAGCAGGCAGCGTTTGAGACCCTCAGACAGAGATTGTGCGAGGCTCCGATCCTTACCTTGCCAGAGGGAGTAGAGGACTTCGTAGTCTACTGTGATGCCTCGATCACAGGTATGGGAGCAGTGTTGATGCAGCGAGGCCATGTGATAACCTATGCCTCGAGACAGTTGAAGCCTCACGAGGCTAACTATCCTACCCATTATTTAGAGCTGGGGGCGGTTGTGTTTGCCCTCAAGATTTGGAGGCATTACCTTTATGGGGTCCGTTGTACTATCTACACGGATCACAAGAGTTTGAGGTACCTTATGGATCAGCCGAGTCTGAACATGAGACAGAGGAGATTGGTGGACGTGCTTAAGGATTATGACTGTGAGATCCTTTACCATTCAGGGAAGGCCAACGTGGTGGCCGACGCCCTAAGCCGCAAAGTGTCGGCAGCTCCTATCAGAGATGTGTGTCTGAGGATGACAGTGATCACTCCATTGTTGGAGCGGATCAAGGAGGCTCAGGTTGAGGGCCTCAAGGAGGAGATGCAAAAGTATGAGAGAATAGTAGGCCGAGTAGCCTCGTTTGATTATGACAGTCGGGGGTTGTTGACACTTCACGGGATAGTGTGGGTACCGTACTGGGGAGGGGTACGGCAGGTGTTGATGGACGAGGCTCATAAGTCTCGATTTTCTATCCACCCAGGGGCGACGAAGATGTATCGAGATCTTCGACCCGATTATTGGTGGCCCTGCATGAAGCGGGACGTCGCCTGGTACGTTGAGAGATGCCTGACCTGCCGGAAGGTCAAGGCGGAGCACCAGAGACCTCACGCCAAGATGCAGCCGTTAGACATTCCCGTGTGGAAATGGGAGGACATCACCATGGATTTTGTCACCAAGCTTCCCAGGACCGCACGAGGAGTGGATTCGATATGGGTAGTAGTGGATCGGTTGACGAAGAGTGCCCATTTTATCCCGATCCAGGAGAGTATATCGGCGGAGAAGTTAGCCGATATCTATGTGCGAGAGATTGTGGCACGTCATGGAGTGCCGGTATCGGTGGTGTCAGACCGAGATGTCCGTTTTACATCCAGATTCTGGAAGCGGTTCCACGACGAGATGGGTACTCGTCTCCATTTCAGCACCGCTTTCCACCCTCAGACGGACGGGCAGAGCGAGAGGACGATTCAGACTCTCGAGGACATGCTCAGGGCATGTGTTTTAGATTTCGGTGGCAGTTGGGATACGTATCTTCCGTTAGCGGAATTTTCGTATAACAACAGTTATCATGCGAGTATTGATCGACCTCTCTTTGAGATACTTTATGGGAGGAAGTGTAGGACCCCGATTTGTTGGGGCGAGGTCGGTCAGCGAGTCATCGGGAGCACAGAGGTGGTGCTCAAGACGACCGAGTTGATCCAGAAGGTCTGTAGTAGACTGCAGACTGCGCAAAGTCGGCAGAAGAGTTACGCCGATAGGAGGCGTTCAGACTTGGAGTTCCGGGTGGATGATATGGTCCTTCTGAAGGTCTCACCTTGGAAGGGTGTCATCAGGTTCCGGAAGAGGGGCAAGTTGGGTCCCAGGTTTATTGGTCCTTTCAGGGTTTTGGCCTGGGTGGGTCGGGTTGCTTATCGGTTGGATCTTCCTGAGGAGCTTAGTCAGATCCACAACACTTTCTATGTGTCTCAGTTGAGGAAGTGTTTGGTGGATGAGTCAGCAGTTGTTCCCCTAGAGGACATTCAGGTTGATAGCAGCCTGAATTATATTGAGAGGCCAGTCGCGGTTCTGGACCGGAAGACAAAGACCCTGAGGAACAATGAGATTCAGTTAGTGAAGGTGCAGTGGCAGCACCGGAAGGGGCCTGAGTGGACGTGGGAGGCTGAGGAGGAGATGAGTGAGCACTACCCGGAGTTATTTGCAGATTCAGCCGTAGCAGACTTCGAGGACGAAGTCTGAGGCAAGTGGGGGAGAATTGTAACGACCCGTCTCCGGTATGATGATTCCATAGTATTTAATTAGAAGTTTGCAAGAGGGACTCGGCGAGTTCATGGCCTGACTCGCCGAGTAGGGACGGGATTTCGAGAACGTGCTAGTCGGCGACTCTGCGAGTCCATATTCGGGACTCGGCGAGTCTGCCTGCCTGGAAGAAACCCTAAATCCCCGGGTTGCACCCTATTTAAACAACCTTATGAGCCCCAATCTCGCCTCCTTCACCCTCAGAGAGCTGTGAGAAAACCCTAATCCATCCTTGAGTGATTTAAGTGTTCTTGTGTGAAATTTTGAAGGCTTGAAGAAGAAGAAGAAGAAAGGAGCAAGGAAAGGAAGTGTAGAGCAAAGATCCAAGGGCAAACCAGAGTTCATTGAGGTATTACTTGGATTTCCTCCCGTTTTATGCTTTAAACCTCCATTAGAACTCTTCTAGAACTAGTTTGATGCTTTTCTCAAGCCTTATGTGAAACGACCCAAAAATACGACCCAAAAATTTCATTTTTCAATATAACTAAAAACCATAATCTGAGTGTCATATCATAAAACCATACGTGATATATCTCAAACATAATAAAAAAACACTGTGAGAAAAACTGTATCATAACTAAATCATATCAAAATCAACAAACTGAACCAACTCCCAGGATACAAGCTAAAACTGTGGTGTGTGCGATGCCATCATCCCGAGCTCTTCCCTTTGCTTGCGGAAGTACCTGAAACCAAAATTGAAACTGTAAGCACGAAGCTTAGTGAGCTCCCCCAAACTACCACATACCATACAATACATATATAAAGCACATACTGGGCTTTGCCCACTGCATCAGACTGAAGTCTGGAACTAGCTGCATCGGACCGAAGTCCGGAACTGACTGGGACCTTGTCCCCTGCATCGGACCAGAGTCCGGAACTAACTGCATCGGACCGAAGTCCGGAACTGACTGCATCGGACCGAAGTCCGGAACTAACTGCATCGGACCGAAGTCCGGAACTGACTGCATCGGACCGAAGTCCGGAACTGACTGATCATGGCATAGCATAAAACATAACAACTATTATAATCACATATACTGCATACTGCATCGGAACAGAGTCCGGAACACATAACACAAATATGCTTGAATCACAAAGACATCAAGCATTCTAGCTACTGCATCAAACCAAAGTCCGGGACTACTGCTAATTAAACGGGCCGGCATTGTGGCCGTAGACCCGTTCCTACTGAAAGGAAACTCACCTCATGAACTGGCTACTGTGTGTATGGCTCTGGAAGCTAACTGCTGCTGCTCCGGTATCTCCCCGGCTACAAGTCCATAAACACACTCAATCAAATACTAAACACTGCACTGGGTAAAATGACTCTTTTAACCTTGGTCAAAGTCAACTCTCGGTCAAGGTCAACTCTCGGTCAAAGTCAACTCTCAGTTGACCCGACTCGCCGAGTTGGGCCGCCAACTCGCCGAGTCCCTATTCTCACTCCTCGACCCTACTCGCTGCTACTCGTCGAGTATGGCATCGACTCGACGAGTACCCTCTCGATCCAAGAACTCAGAAAATCTTCATCCAACTCGCCGAGTTATATGAACAACTCGACGATTTGTTCTTGAGCTTAAGAAGATTGCCTTGGACTCGCCGAGTTGTATGAACAACTCGCCGAGTCCCTCCATTACTGAGTCTACCCTCAAACTCGCTGAGTCCACTCCACTACTCACTGGTCCCACTCGACATCGCTCAAAAGGAAGAAATCGGGGACTCGCAACTCGACTCGCCGAGTCGTTCTTCCGACTCGCCGAGTCACAGCCATGCAACTATTCTACACTCGATTCTGCTCGAATCCATTACATACAAATGATAGATCTGAGTCCAATAAGCTGATTTACCACGTAAAGTTTCCAACTTTACGTGTACAAACACATGAAAAAGGGAATAAAGGCTAAAAAGGCACTTAAAAGGGTAGATCTAGGGTTATGATGCAAAATAGTTCCATAAAGGCAATAGATCTGGGCTCTACAACTCCTAAATGAACAAATCTAAAGATATCTCGACATAATAGGGCTTCCATATCAACATAAGGCTTGAGAAAAGCATCAACTAGATCTAGAGGGGTTTTTAAAGCATAAAAGGGAAGGAAATCCGAAGAATACCTCAAAGAACTCTTGTTTTCCCTTGAATCTCTGCTCTACAATTCTTCTCCTTGCTCCTTTCTTCTTCTCCTTCTTCAAGCCTTCACAAATGCACACAAGATCACTTAAAACACTCAAGAACGAATTAGAGTTTTCTCACAGCTCTCTAAGGGTGAAGGAGGCGAGAATGGAGGCTATAAGGTGGCTTAAATAGTGGGCAACCTGGGGATTTAGGGTTTCTCCCAGAGAGACAGACTCGCCGAGTCCAGAATATGGACTCGCCGAGTCGCCAGCTAACACGTGCTCGAAATCCCGTCCCTACTCGGCGAGTTAGGCTATGAACTCGCCGAGTCCCTCTTGCAAACTTCAAAATAAATGCTATGGAATCATCATACCGGAGACGGGTCGTTACAATTCTCCCCCACTTATCTCAGACTTCGTCCTCGAAGTCTGCTACGGCTGAATCTGCAAATATCTTTGAGTAGTGCTCTCTCATTTCCTCCTCAGCCTCCCACGTCCACTCAGACCCCTTCCGGTGCTGCCACTGCACCTTCACTAACTGAATTTCCTTGTTCCTCAAGGTCTTGGTCTTCCGGTCCAGAATCGCGACCGGCCTCTCAATATAATTCAGGCTGCTATCAACCTGAATATCCTCTAGGGGAACGACTGCTGACTCATCCACCAAACACTTCCTCAACTGAGACACATGGA
Organism: Lactuca sativa; assembly: GCF_002870075.4. Classification (NCBI taxonomy): domain Eukaryota; kingdom Viridiplantae; phylum Streptophyta; class Magnoliopsida; order Asterales; family Asteraceae; genus Lactuca; species Lactuca sativa. The sequence goes on along the minus strand of NC_056631.2, from coordinate 216,351,356 downwards.
AAGTGTTGTGGATCTGACTAAGCTCCTTAGGAAGATCTAACCGATAAGCAACCCGACCCACCCGGGCCAAAACCCTGAAAGGACCAATAAATTTGGGGCCCAACTTGCCCCTCTTTCGGAATCTGATGACACCCTTCCAAGGTGAGACCTTCAGAAGGACCATATCTCCCACCTGGAACTCCAAGTCCGAACGCCTCCTGTCGGCGTAGCTCTTCTGCCGACTCTGCGCAGTCTACAGTCTACTACGGACCTGCTGGATCAACTCGGTCATCTTGAGCACCACCTCCGTGCTCCCGATGACTCGCTGACCGACCTCGCCCCAACAAATCGGGGTCCTACACTTCCTCCCATAAAGCATCTCAAAGGGAGGTCGATCAATGCTCGCATGATAACTGTTGTTATACGAAAATTCCGCTAACGGAAGATACGTATCCCAACTGCCACCGAAATCTAGAACACATGCCCTAAGCATGTCCTCGAGAGTCTGAATCGTCCTCTCGCTCTGCCAGTCCGTCTGAGGGTGGAAAGCGGTGCTGAAATGGAGACGAGTACTCATCTCTTCGTGGAACCGCTTCCAGAATCTGGATGTAAAATGGACATCTCGGTCTGACACCACCGATACTGGCACTCCATGACGTGCCACAATCTCTCGCACATAGATATCGGCTAACTTCTCCGCCGATATACTCTCCTGGATCGGGATAAAATGGGCACTCTTCGTCAACCGATCCACTACTACCCATATCGAATCCACTCCTCGTGCGGTCCTGGGAAGCTTGGTGACAAAATCCATGGTGATGTCCTCCCATTTCCACACGAGAATGTCTAACGGCTGCATCTTGGCGTGAGGTCTCTGGTGCTCCGCCTTGACCTTCCGGCAGGTCAGGCATCTCTCAACGTACCAGGCGACGTCCCGCTTCATGCAGGGCCACCAATAATCAGGTCGAAGATCTCGATACATCTTCGTCGCCCCTGGGTGGATAGAAAACCGAGACTTGTGTGCCTCATCCATCAACACTTGCCGTACTCCACCCCAGTACGGTACCCACACCCTCCCGTGAAGCGTCAGCAATCCCCGACTGTCATAATCAAACGAGGCTACTCGGCCCACTATCCTCTCACACTTCTGCCTCTCCTCCTTGAGGCCCTCCACCTGAGCCTCCTTGATCCGCTCCAACAACGGAGTGATCACTATCATCCTCAAACACAAATCTCTGATAGGGGCCGCCGACACTTTGCGGCTTAGGGCGTCGGCCACCACGTTGGCCTTCCCTGGATGGTAAAGGATCTCACAATCATAATCCTTTATCACATCCAACCACCTCCTCTGCCTCATGTTCAGACTCGGCTGATCCATAAGGTACCTCAAACTCTTGTGATCCATGTAGATAGTACAACGGACCCCATAAAGGTAACGCCTCCAAATCTTGAGGGCAAACACAACCGCCCCCAGCTCTAAATCATGGGTAGGATAGTTAGCCTCGTGAGGCTTCAACTGTCTCGAGGCATAGGCTATCACATGGCCTCGCTGCATCAACACTGCTCCCATACCTGTGATCGAGGCATCACAGTAGACTACGAAGTCCACTACTCCCTCTGGCAAGGTAAGGATCGGAGCCTCGCACAATCTCTGTCTGAGGGTCTCAAACGCTGCCTGCTGCTCAGGCCCCCAACGAAATACCACCGACTTCTCGGTCAGTCGGGTGAGCGGCACTACTATCTTGGAGAAATCCTGAATAAATCTCTGATAATACCCTGCCAACCCTAGGAAGCTCCGAATCTTAGATGGAGACTTCGGGACCTCCCACTGCATCACGACCTCTATCTTGGCCGGATCTACCAAAATACCCTTCTGGTTGACGAGGTGACCAAGGAACTGCACCTCGCGCAACCAGAACTCATATTTGGAGAACTTTGCGAAAACTCTCTCCCTCCTCAAAGCCTCGAGCACCTCCCGCAGGTGCTCCTCGTGCTGCTCCTGCGTCTTGGAATATACCAAGATATCATCTATGAATACTATCACTGACCGATCCAGCATCGGCCTGCACACGCGATTCATGAGGTCCATGAACGCGGCTGGAGCATTGGTGAGCCCAAATGGCATCACCACAAACTCATAATGACCATACCTGGTCCTGAAAGCAGTCTTCTGTACATCCTCATCTCTAACCCGCATCTGATGATAACCGGAGCGTAGATCGATCTTGGAGAACCAAGATGCTCGCTGAAGCTGATCAAACAAATCATCTATCCTTGGAAGTGGGTAACGGTTCTTCACCGTTACCTTATTCAACTCCCGATAATCTATACACATACGATGCGACCCATCCTTCTTCCTCACAAACAGGATCGGCGCTCCCCAAGGCGAACTGCTCGGCTGAATGAAACCCTTGTCTAACAGCTCCTGCAGCTGTGTAGACAACTCCTGCATCTCAGGGGGAGCTAGTCGATACGGTGCCTTGGCTATCGGAGCCGCACCAGGAATTAGGTCGATCCTGAACTCAACCTGCCTCTCAGGAGGTATCCCCGGCAAATCCTCGGGAAACACATCCGGGTAGTCTCGCACTATAGGAACATCATCAACTGTCGTCTTGCCCTTCTCCTGGGCATCCAAGACGTAAGCTACAAAACCGGCGCAACCCTGCTGAACATAGCGTCTCGCCCTTGCGGCGGAACAAAAGGTCGGTCCCCGCTGTGGCCTCTCGCCCTGAATCACTAACTCTCCCCCACTGGGAGTGCGAACCCTCACTAGCTGAAGCTCACAATCAATCACCGCCCCATTGGGGCTTAGCCAATCCATGCTCACAATAACCTTATTCCCTCGCAGGGGAATAGGTACCAGGTCCACTGAAAACTGCTCATCGAACAACTGAAGAGAACACCCTCTATGCACTCTGCCGACCCTCACGGTCCTATCATCTGCTATCTCAACCTCTAATGGAAAATCCAGCTCCCCTGGAGCTCTACTAAATCTCTTGCTAAGCGCAAGCGATACGAATGATCGGGTAGCCCCCGAATCGAATAATACCATAGCAGAAATGCCGTTCACAGAGAACGACCCTAAATAAAACATACAATCATAAGCAATATTCAATCAATAATAATAATAATAAAGAGTTGAAGGGAAGATACATACCCGTCACCACATCAGGAGTCGCTCGCGCCTCCTCTGCTGTCATCTGAAACGCCCTGCTCTTCGCCACTTGCGTCTCGGCTCAGCCCTGCCGGCCATCTGTAATCCTCAAGGTAGCAGGGGCAGGTGCAGCCACCTTCCCTGCTGTAGCTAAACTCGGACACTGGGACTTTTTATGTCCCCTCTGATTGCATTGAAAGCAAATCAGATCTGATGCTGCAACGGCAGTAGCAGGGGCCGTACAATCCCTACTCAAATGCCCAATCCGACCGCACTTGTAGCAGCCGAAAGTCCCTGCCTTGCACGCCCCCTCGTGAAATCTCCCACACTTGCCACATCGACCGTGGCTCTGCCGACTCCTAGATCTGTGATCTGAAACCTTGGGCTTTTTGCCCGAACCGTTTGAACCCAAAACCGCCTCCGGTTTCCTCTTCTTTTCCATCTCGAGATCAATCTCCCTCTCCCGAGCCCTAGCAATCATGTCATCCAACGTTTTACAGCTGGACCGGCTCACAAACTGGCGGATATCTCTCCGCAACATCTCATGATAACGGGCCTTCTTCATCTCCTCATCAACTACGTATTGAGGAACGAGAAGAGCCCTATCCCTGAACTTGGCAGTGATCTCCGCCACTATCTCTGTAGTCTGGGTGAGGTCCTGAAACTCCCTAGCTAACTGCTGCACCTCAATAACCGGTGCAAACTCCGCCCTGAACCTGGTAGAGAAATCAGCCCAGGTCATGGCGTCCAATGCTGCGTCATCTCCAATGGAATGTCCGACCTCCTCCCACCAATCCCGTGCCGTGTCCTTCAGAAGACAGGACGCCAATCTGACCTTGTACCCCTCGGGACACCTGCTAGTGCGGAAAGCGTTGGCCACATCCACCAACCATCTAGTACTCGCTATGGGGTCCCGCACCCCATGATAGTCCGGAGCTCCACATGCCTTGAACTCCCTGAATGTAAGGGTGCGCGACCCCATCATGGCCGCCACCTCGGCACGGAAGGTGCCCAATCTCTTATCCATCAGCTCTAGAATTCCCTCCTTGATCGAACCGAAGATCACAGGAGTCTGCTCTAAAATGATGTGCGTAATCTCCGAAGAAAGAAACTCTCGGGTATGCTCATCCATGCGCTCATCCCCCGAGCCTGAACCTGATCCCTCCCCGGCACCTCCACTGCCGGCTGCTGGTCTCGAACGCAAAACCACCATTCTGAAACACATCACAACTACATCAGAAAACTGAAATATCTCAAGGGATCATTGATACTACAACTAGCTCCCTGGTCTTGTCTCGGCCTTTCTTGATTCGAGTACGGATCCTCTGCTTTCAGTAGTACGGGCCCATACTACCTTCCACATCTATCCGTACTTTCTTCAAGAACTGCCTTGACTCCACCAAGTCACTTCTACTACTACTGATCTCTGCTACTCTCATCCTAGGCTTTCCCTAGGGAAACCTCAGACTCAACACAACTAGTCCTCAGCTGCTGAAGGTCTCCTTATAATGCTAGTTAGCCACCACCTGAACACCATCACATGTGACGAGGATCAGATAATCCTTCAAGTAAAAGACTCGTCCCTATAACGGTTGGACTCAAACGAGAGTTGCGCAATAGGGCCAATTCCAGCACTCTGGGATTATTCAACCCTGATCACATGTGGTGTGACGTGTTCACCTAATGGCTAACTCCCATTACTCAGAACCCCACAAAGCACGAAGCAAGCAGCATTCGGATAAAGGAAACATACTTAGGCAAAACTATTCTCATAACGAGAAACTGTACTAGCATATAATGCTAAGCTCATACTATCAGGCATAACCTAAACAGGCTATCCTACTACTGTCTACTCAATACTAGCATGCAATACTCATAAAGCTGTAACACATAAAGCAGGCACATAAGGCATCCTCCTAGATCCTTAGTCCTATACTAGCATGCTGTTCTACTGAAACTGAAACTGAACAAATAACTTGTATGGGTAATTTGGGAGTACTTACTTGAGCTCGGCTGATCGCATGCTGTAACGCCTGTGTTTCTGGGCTTGCCATTTGTAGCAATATAATAGTCTAGGTTAACCTTTGTAACCCGTTTTGAAATAATAAGATTGTATTATTTGAGTATTATGTGTTTTGTGCTTAATTGCTTAATTATGTGGTTTGATTAATTAAGAATAAAAATAAGCGTCAAAATTTAAGTGTAAAATAAACTTAATATCTTTGATTAATGTTGTAGTAATTGAAACGAGGTTTCCGAATATATATAGAACGCCCAAATCTGACTTCGTATGAGGATGTTATGATTTATCGAAGTTCCGGCTTAGCGGAATGCAGCCTGAAATACTCGATTTGAGGTCGAGCGGTTTTTAGCCGAAGCAATCTAAATGAGAATCGAAGATCTCATTGTTGGTATCGAAACGATAAAAAGTTAGGCGAGAACCGACGTCAAACGAAGAAGTTATGAATTTATAACGAAAGTTTCTGTCCCGGCCTATTAAAAATAATTAATAAAAATAAATTCAAAACTAGCCGACGGAGTCTAAACGAAAGTCGTAGAGCGTGGTCTCACCTTTCCATGGATATAAAGAACGTCGAAAACGGAGTTCGTATGAAGAAGTTATGAATTTCCGAAGTTTATTAATCATTTTGTAATTAAATTTAAATCAAAATCGGAAGCCTTATCCGAAGACGAGTCACCGGTGAGATCCGACGTACGCCCCGCGTACTCCGGAAGTGTCGACACTTCGGATGACGCATGCAGTGACGATTCGGAGCCCTGTACGCCCTGCGTACAGGCGTACGCCCCGCGTTCGTGCGAGGGTCCAGCACTATAAAAGGGGATCCGAAGGTAGCCAAAGTTTTTGTTCATTTCTTCTCTTCTCTCTAGTCTTTTGAATCGTTTTGCGTGCCGATTCCACCCCGAAGCCACGGTATCATACTCTAGCCCCAAGGCAAGTCCCAAGACCCCGAAGATCTCGAGAAGTGCGGTTCCCGAGTCGAAGCTCTACCCGCGAGAAGTTCGATTTTCGAGGAGATCTTCCAGATCTGCTGAGGAATACTACTTCTATAAGCCGTAGTGCTGTCGGATCATCTTCTGATCAAGTGAGTGTGTAGTTATTTTCCTTCTAATACAATAATACGAAGTATTTTATATAAAATACGTGCTATGTGTATATATTTGGTTGTGTTACGTGTGAATGTGTATTCACTCTCTTCTATCTTATAGATCTGATTATTTCTCTATGAGATATGTGTTATGTGAGTGTGTGCCTCATCTGTTATGTGATATATATGTTGATTAAAGCATGCTATACAGGTTTTTAAACTATGTATACAAATGTATATTTTTATCTACTAATATGTTGGGTAGAACATGGGTAGACAGTTGGTGTGTAATAAACAGATGAGAGGCCTCGTTGTTGTTTGATTGAGTCATCTAGCGGAGTTTAGATGACGACCACTGGCTATTCTAGACAGTCTTGTGGAAACATTAGCAGGTTCGCCACCTGTAGGTGTTAATGAACTTGGGTGTTCATTCGTTGTACTCCATCCCCCTCATGGTTGCCTTATTTGACTTGTATTGCTGAGGTACCCCCGAAGCATGTGTTGTCGCCCCGATGAAATATTCTTAGACTAGGTCCCTTATGTTAGTTGTTTTAGGGACATTAAAGTGAGAATAACAGGAATGGGTAATTGGGTTATTGTTGGTTGGTGAAAATTAAATATGATATTTATTGTGGGTTGAAAACCCTATATGCTCACCAGGCTCCCAATCCTGACCCACTCAGTTTTAAATTATATAACAGGAAGTGGCGGAAGGGCATGAGATGGATGATCCATCAAGTTGTTTTGTTTACAAGTCTGCATATGTTTATATTTGTTATATGACTTGTAATGTATTCGTTTATGCTTATTGGTCTGTATCAGAACATGACACCCCGAGTTTTGATTATAATGAAAATACATTTCTTTTATGAAATGCTTCGGTAAACATTGTTTTATCATGTTTTGTTTTTGGGAACAAATTCCGCAACTCTTTCAAATCAAGAGGATTTACTCTGAAAATATTTAAAAGCATAAATGAAAATCGGTCTTTTCTGGCCGAGATTTTGGGGATGTCACAGTTGGTATCAGAGCATTAGTTTAAGCGAACTAGGAATTTGTAGGATTTCTAGACTTAAACTTAGAATGCTAAGTGGAATTTTGAGATGTGTGTCTGTTGTGTTATAGACACGAGCACTAGTTTATTTTAGGAAAGTTGCCTAAAATGCTTTTATGTGCTAAATGTTATATGTTGCCATATATGATATTATTTGTTCGGATCTATGGTCTGTTGCCGACCGGATCTAGAAACTTTATGTGTGTAGGATTCTAAGCGTGCGTCTACGATATTAGAACTAGCATGTAAACATTTCGGAGTGATAAGGATGATTTGAATATCTATCATGATTGAGGATCTAATTTCACCTTATTCGGTGTGTAGATCAAAATGGTGAGAACAAGAAGTGGAGTTGGAAATGTTGACGAAAACAGGAATCAACCACCAGTGATTGAGCCAATACCTGTCGTAGCAGCAGCACCTGAGCCAATAACCATGGCTGGTGTGCAATTGATGATTCAGACGATGTTGGATCGTCAGATGGATGAAACTAGACGGTTGCTTCAACAAAATCGTGAAGAACTGTCGATTCGTGTGGAAGAGCCTGAATTAAATGAAGGGCACTCGGAAGGTGGAAACTTCAGTGGGTCTGTTGGTCTAGCCAACCCACCAATAGTTAGGCAAGATAACCGTGATGGAAGGAATGATGGAATGGGATGCAAGTACAAGGACTTTTTGACTTGCAAACCATCGACGTTCAATGGAAAGGAGGATCCGATTGGGGTTATGGATTGGATCTCCGAAATGGAGCTAGCCTTCATGACGTGTGGCTGCAGAGGTAAGTTGCAAACTATCTATGCAGTGCGTCAATTCCGAGGTGGAGCCGTTCGTTGGTGGAACACTCTAGGGAAGACCTTAAGCCCTAATGAGCCACTGCAATTGTCATGGGCAGAGTTCTTGGTGCAGTTCAAGCGCAAGTTCTGCTCGGCTCAAAATCTGTTGGAGTTGGAGAACAAGTTTCTGACATTGACGAAAGGCAGCATGTTAGTTGATGAATACACCAATAACTTCACCGATAAGATGGAGTTTGCCTTGCGTATCGTTTCAGATGAGCTGACAAAGGTGGATCGGTATGCGAAGGGACTTCCATGGGAGTACGAGGTGCCAGTACGTCAGGCACTTACTCTAGAGGCAGCTATCTGGGCTGCCAAGTCTGTTGAAAACATGATCAAGGGGAGAACCACCGACAAGGCTGATGTTGGTGAGAAAAGAAAGTTTGAGGGAACATCTGGTTCCGGTAAAAAAGGAAAATTTTCGAAATCTGATTCGAAAAAGTTTGGAGGAGAAGGAGGCAAAGCAAAGTGGTGTGATAAGTGTAAGAAAAAGCACTTTGGAAAATGTAGCGAGGATGTGACCTGCTACAAGTGTGGAAAGGTTGGACATTTTGCCAATGAATGTCCGAACAACAAAAGGATGTGTTTTGGGTGTAATGAAGAGGGACACATTTTGAAGGACTGTCCGAAGAAGAAGGAGGCAACAAAGCCCAACATTCCACCAAAGCCGAAGGCGAGAGCCTTCCAGATGACACTTGAGGCTGCGAAAGATGAAGCTGATGTCGCTTCAGGTACCTTTCTCATAAACGAATTACCTGCTCATATATTGTTTGATTCTGGAGCCAACTACTCCTTTATTTCGCATGAGTTTGGTAGAAAGCTAGCTTTGCCTATTGATAGACTAGATAATGCTTTATTAGTCGAAGTAGCTAGTGGCAAGTTTGTGATGGGTTTTTAGCCATAAGAACTTTCCTATGTGCGCATGCAAAACCCTAATGCTTGGATCTAGGATTTCTAATAAACATGCTTTGAATCCAAGACTTCTAATTACTAATTAGGTTAAACAAGAACATTAAAACAGATCTAGAATCATACCTTTGAGTTCCTTGTTGATCTTGAGGTCTTGGAGCTTCTAGAGTCACAAATGTCACTCCTCTAATGGCTTACAAACACCAAAGCAAGGAGGATGATTTGGGAGAGAGGAGAGGGGAGGAATTTTGACCAGAGGTTCCTTACTTTTGGTCAAGTGTCGAATTCCATCAGCCATGGGGTCTATTTAAACTTGTAGACTCCTTAAGGATTACAGATAAGTCCCTATCAGATAATCTTCTCTTAAGGCTATCCAAATCCATTCCTTAGATAAGTATATGGACGATTTAAGCTTTCCTAAAGCTCTTAGAATCCGTCCAAACCATATCCAAATGGATTTACAGTTCAAAGCTTAACTATCAAACAATTGACAGTTTATACCCCTTTATTTAATTAATCTCTTTAAGTCACCAAATTAATTCTAATTAATTCTATGACTTATATTAATCAAATAACAATATATTATTCATTATATTATTCACATAATATACTAATAATATTTACTCTCTCTTAATAAATCATCCTATCAAGTTGCTATGGTGAAGGCAACCCAAAAGGACCATGCACAACCGAATATAGTTACAGCCTTAGACACTATTCCAACAGTCTCCCACTTGGATAAGTCTAGTAACTATACAAGTACAATTCGGTTTGCAATCATAGCTCTCAAAGACGCTGTCAACTCTGATCTAATCAATCTTGTCCTTTAGATAAGGGAACGTACAGTCCTCTGTTAGATATCATGCTGACAATCCTATGGAATGGTCAGTCAAGCATTTAGGTTTCTCGATCTCTGATTTATTCGACATAGAACTTAATCGAACACATCAATTCAGTTCTGACCGGGCCCGGCACATAAGTCAAATCAAATCATCGAGCGGCCGAGATATCACTTTTACCTTCTTAGATAAAAGTTACAGATAAACTTCGACTTATATGCATTTACTTATTTATTTACCAACTATACACAACAATACGTTTTATAACACCAAGTTACTGATGCGTTTTCGCATTATCAATGTACAATCAATTAACAAATAATAAACCATATATCTAGGTTTTAAGACTATATGATATTATCGTCTTGCGATCACCTTTTATATCGTATTCCATAAGGTCATTCCAGCAAGCGCGGGTTTATTCCAATGCTCAAAACAAGTTCATAAGCACTCATGAACGTTGCAGCAATCCTTTGCTATGTCTAACACCATTTAGACACTCTACACACCAATTCATGACAATCTTCTTTCATATCTACTCCCAACATATGAACGATTGTGGACCATTTGAATAATTCGATTATTCCTAATAAACTCAATTATTCTGGAAGTCAAAACATGCAAAGTGAAACAATAGCTTAAACAATTAACATAAGATAGTATCATTACTCATAAATAAAACTCCTTTATTTAATCATCAAATGTCAATTTACATTTATCTATTACACGTTTCTAATACTATCTAATCTATGCTAATATCATCCTTCAGCCCAATACTCCTAGCATGCTGTAAGTGCTTAACCTTATTCAGTCCCTTCGTAAGCGGATCTGCTGGGTTATCTTCTGATGATATCCTCTTCACTACGAGTTGTCCTTCTTCTACACGATGTCTAATGAAGTGATACTTTCTGTCGATATGTCTTGATCTACCATGATCCCTCGGTTCCTTGGTTAAGGCAACCGCACCTTCGTTATCACAGAAAATCTCCATTGGCTCCTTTATGGCAGGTACGACTCCAAGATCACCGATGAAGTTCTTTAGCCATATTGCCTCCTTCGACGCTTCGCTCGCTGCAATGTACTCTGATTCGCACGTTGAATCAGCTACGGTCTCTTGTTTGGAACTCTTCCATGTCACTGCTCCTCCATTTAGGGTAAAGACCCAGCCCGACTGCGAACGGTAGTTGTCCCTGTCGGTTTGAAAACTGGCGTCACTATACCCTCGCACCTTCAAGTCATCACTTCCTCCGAGGACTAAGAACCATTCCTTCGTCCTCCGAAGGTACTTAAGGATATTCTTCACCGCTATCCAATGGGCTTTGCCAGGATTCCCTTGATATCTGCTAACCATGCTCAAAGCGAAGGCTACATCAGGGCGAGTACAAGTCATAGCGTACATGATTGAGCCAACTGCGGAAGCGTATGGTACTCGGCTCATTTCTGCTATCTCAGCTTCGGTACTCGGACTTTGAGTCTTACTCAATCTGGCATTACTTTGTATCGGTAATTCTCCCTTCTTTGAATTTTCCATACTAAAACGTTTCAGTACCTTCTCCAAGTAAGTGTTCTGACTAAGTCCAATTAGTCTCTTACTTCTTTCTCTCACTATCCTTATTCCCAAAATGTAAGAAGCTTCTCCGAGGTCCTTCATAGCGAAGCACTTCCCGAGCCAGGACTTGACTTCCTGCAGAGTCGGGATGTCGTTTCCTATGAGCAATATGTCATCGACATATAGGACGAGAAAGCTTACTACACTCCCACTGGCTTTGACATATACACAAGACTCGTCTTCGCTTCGTACAAATCCAAACTCTTTGACTTTCTCATCGAAGCAAAGATTCCATCTGCGAGACGCTTGCTTAAGTCCATAAATGGACTTCTCAAGCTTACACACTCTATTTGGATGCTTCGGATCCACAAACCCTTCGGGCTGAGCCATGTACACATCCTCAGCCAGCTTCCCATTAAGGAAAGCGGTCTTGACATCCATTTGCCAAATCTCATAATCATGAAATGCGGCAATAGCTAGCATCACTCTAATAGATTTAATCTTAGCAACTGGTGAGAAGGTCTCATCATAGTCAACTCCAGGAGTTTGAGTAAAGCCCTTCGCAACCAATCGTGCTTTATATGTGTGTACGTTTCCATCCACGTCGGTCTTCTTCTTGAAGATCCATTTGCACCCAACGGTCTTACGTCCGGGCACATAATCAACCAAATTCCAAACTTGGTTATCATGCATGGATTGGATCTCTCTATCCATTGCCTCTTTCCATTTTGCAGACTCCGGGCCTGCCATGGCTTCCTTATAGCTGTTAGGTTCATCGAGGTTTACCAGTGTACCATCACTAATATACGTGTCCCCTTCGGTAGTAATATGAAAACCATAAAACTGGGGTAGAACTCTAACTCTATCGGAACGTCTAAGAGGTAAGGATTCGTCAATCGGTTCAACCGGAGTTTCCTCCTCGGGTTGAGTGCCAGCGGTAGAGGTTCCTTCATCTATCGACTCTTGAATCTCTTCAAGTTCGATTTGCCTCCCACTGTCTCCTTGGCTTATGAGTTCTCGCTCTCGGAAAACTCCTCTCCTCGCAACGAAGACAACATTGTCCTTCGGTCTATAGAAGAGATATCCAAAGGATGTCTGCGGGTAGCCGATGAAAATACATCGCTCACTTCGAGGTTCAAGCTTGTCGTGAGTATCTCGTCTTACGAAAGCCTCGCAACCCCAAACCTTGATATGTGCCAACGAGGGAGCTTTCCCTGTCCACATCTCGTGAGGTGTTTTGGCAACCTTCTTAGTAGGGACTCGGTTAAGGATATGGGCGGCAGTCTCTAAGGCATACCCCCAAAAAGAGATTGGTAGTGAAGCACGACTCATCATAGAGCGAACCATATCCAATAAGGTTCGATTACGCCTTTCTGCCACACCATTCAACTGCGGTGTCCTAGGAGGCGTCAATTGCGAAACTATTCCACACTCCTTGAGATAATCGTGGAATTCAAGACTTAGGTACTCTCCTCCTCGATCGGATCGAAGCATCTTGATTTTCCTGCCCAATTGATTCTCCACTTCATTCTTGAACTCTTTGAACTTTTCAAAGGTGTCTGACTTTTGCTTGATTAAGTAGATATACCCATATCTACTATAGTCATCGGTAAAAGTCACATAGAAGCGGTTCCCATCCTTCGTGGTTGATCTAAATGGTCCACATACATCGGTATGTATTAGGTCCAATAGACCCTCGCCCCTTTCACATGTACTCGTGAAGGGCGACTTAGTCATCTTTCCAAGCAAACAAGACTCGCATGTGTCATCTTCCCTAAGGTCGAATGACTCCAACACTCCATCCTTTTGGAGTTGGGCTATGCGTTTCTTGTTGACATGTCCAAGACGACAATGCCACAAGGATGCTTTATCCATACTAGTGGAAGAATCAATATTCAAAACATCATTTCCAAAGTCATCAACAATCGTAACAGTTTCATATATTCCATTACATGGTATAGCTTCAAAGTAAAAGACACCATTTAGATAAGCCAAAATAGAACCATTCTCATTATTAAAAGAAAATCTAAATCCTTGTCTATATAAACCATGAAATGAAATGATGTTTCTTGCCATTTCTGGCGAATAGCAACAATTGTTCAAATCTAAAACTAAACTATTCCTAAGCACTAAGGAATACACTCCAATCTTGGTCACAGGCGACGATCTTCTGTTCCCCATGATTAGATTGATCCTTCCTTGCTCCACATCCCTACTTCTTCTTAGTCCCTGCACATTAGAACAAATGTGATAACCACAACCGGTATCAAGAACCCAACAAATAGCATGATTAGAATCGTTAGATTTGATTGTATATATACCTGCGAAAGATGGCTTGATCTTTCCTTCTTTGATTGCTTGCAGGTAATCCGGGCAGCTTCTCTTCCAATGTCCTATCTTGTGGCAGTGGTGGCACTCTGCCTCCTTCGGGTTAGAGCAGGGCTTGGCGGGATCAACTTTGGTCCCACTAGAAGAGGCACCATCTCGGGCTTTCACCTTGCGATAGTTCTTCGATGAAGCTTTCCTCTTCTTTCCCTTCCCTTGTCCAATAGCCAAGACAGGAGCAGCGGGCGGATTGGGAGTAGGTGCAACAGACTTGTCTTTAAAGTTGCTCTCAGCAACCCTCAAGAGACCTTGGAGCTTGCTTAGGGTGACCTCTTCTTTGTTCATGTGGTAGGTCATCCTAAATTGGTTGTACATCGGAGGCAAAGAGTGAAGCACCATGTCGATCGCCAAGTCTTCACCGAAGTCAACATTTAACTTGCGGAGGCGGTCAACATACCTTTGCATCTTTTGCAAGTGCACGGTAAGAGATTCTCCATGACCCATCTTCGCGGAAATCATGTTAGTGAAAATCTCGTACCTCTCTTGTCTCGCGTTTTGGTGATACCTCTCCAATAAGTCTTGGTGCATCTCGTACGGGTACATGTCCTCGTAGGACTTTTGGAATTCGGAGTTCATGGTGGCGATCATGATGCAATGCACCTTCGTTGCATCTCGCTCATGAGTTTCAAAGGCGGTGATTTCGGCGGGAGTAGCAATTTCGGGGTTGATTTTCTCGAGCTTCTCATCGAGGACATACTCCTTATCCTCATAGCGAGCAATGGTGCGAATGTATCTTATCCATTCGCTAAAGTTCGTTCCATCGAAGGTGACCTTTTGGCAAAGGCTCATCAATGTGAAAGAACTAGCAGCAGCGTTGTTTGCGTTCGACATCTACAATTAGAAAAGGACAAAGATAGATTAGAATAAGAATCCCTAATTATCACCCAATAAGAAAATTAGGGCTAGGATCCAACAATAACATTTACATACTAGAAAAGGGATGCCGTAATCTAATATGCAAATAAATTGAAGGTAAGTGAATGACGATTCACTAATTCTCCATCACAAAACCTAAACTATTAGCCCTAAGTGTTTTGAGAATTCCTAGGTTCGGATGAGATTCATTGAAACTATTCAATGGCATGTTTAAATCTCGATATGCCCCTCTTGTTTGTGACTGGGATGCCGAGGATCACAAAGCGGGTGTGAATTACCATGCAAATTCACATGGTGCCTTCATTGTAACAATCACCTATTCGACGTGCCGGTAAACCACACACGCTCCATCGAACTATGATAAACAATGAATCACCCTTTGCCACCTTCGCTTAGAACCAATTAGTGTGCCGGTAAACCACACACGCTCCACCAACATCTTAGCAAGGTGCAAAGTGTAATTTCATGGGATTGCATCAATTCACTTTTCCTAAAGTAACTAGGATTGGGAAATTTTAAAATATGTGTAGTTACTTTGTATTTCTTATTATACTTTTAATGAGAGGATGAGGTTGCCCTATCCTACCCGTTCGGCTAACGACCCTCCACCAATCAAGCAAGCGGTGGGTGTGAGTGTACACCCATTAAGCGCCATTTTATAGGCCGCAACCTTATACCCACCTTATAGATCGGCTTCGTGAATGAGGCCTACTAACGGTAAGACTAGCATTTAGTTATACATATATATATTATTCTAGTAATATCATATTAGTATAGGGTTGTATTTTAAAACTTTTAAAATCTAGGGTTTGAAATTTAAGTTGTCTAAATTAAAACTTTTAATCACAAAAGGTAAATTTCAAAACATGAGGGTAGGTTTTAAACATTTAAAACATGGAGGATCAAATAACAAATAATTCCAATTAACAATTAATATCCTAATTATCTATATTTGATTTATTCAAGATTTCTTTTAAGATAATTACCAAAATAATTAAAATAATTAATTAATTATCATATAAGGAAATTAAATATTTAATTAGTTGATAATTACCCTTAACTAGATCAAGATAATAGTTATATTTATCAGAAAAACGAATTAATGTTGATCTAATTAGTTTATGGTAAGTTAAGATAAGATAAACACAAAGAAATCCCGAATCTGGCCATTCCTGACGCCTGGACTCGCCGAGTGCACAAATGGACTCGCCGAGTCAGGCCTACTCGCCGAGTCCACTTTGAGACTCGCCGAGTCCATGACTCAGAAACCAAAAATTCGAATTTTGCAGGTTTGTTTCAGTTAATCAAGCAACAATTTACAGAAAACCAAGCAAGTCTCTGATACCACTGATGGGTTTTTAGCCATAAGAACTTTCCTATGTGCGCATGCAAAACCCTAATGCTTGGATCTAGGCTTTCTAATAAACATGCTTTGAATCCAAGACTTCTAATTACTAATTAGGTTAAACAAGAACATTAAAACAGATCTAGAATCATACCTTTGAGTTCCTTGTTGATCTTGAGGTCTTGGAGCTTCTAGAGTCACAAATGTCACTCCTCTAATGGCTTACAAACACCAAAGCAAGGAGGATGATTTGGGAGAGAGGAGAGGGGAGGAATTTCGACCACAGGTTCCTTACTTTTGGTCAAGTGTCGAATTCCATCAGCCATGGGGTCTATTTATACTTGTAGACTCCTTAAGGATTACAGATAAGTCCCTATCAGATAATCTTCTCTTAAGGCTATCCAAATCCATTCCTTAGATAAGTATATGGACGATTTAAGCTTTCCTAAAGCTCTTAGAATCCGTCCAAACCATATCCAAATGGATTTACAGTTCAAAGCTTAACTATCAAACAATTGACAGTTTATACCCCTTTATTTAATTAATCTCTTTAAGTCACCAAATTAATTCTAATTAATTCTATGACTTATATTAATCAAATAACAATATATTATTCATTATATTATTCACATAATATACTAATAATATTTACTCTCTCTTAATAAATCATCCTATCAAGTTGCTATGGTGAAGGCAACCCAAAAGGACCATGCACAACCGAATATAGTTACAGCCTTAGACACTATTCCAACAGTTTGTACCTGTTAGCCATCGTATGAAAAACGTCTTGATCGACCTTAATGGGAATAAGTTTCACGAGGCGTTATTGCCTATCGAACTAAATGGTTTCGACATCGTGTTGGGAATGGATTGGCTTAGCACCAATGATGCCGAAATTTTATGCAAGAAGAAGATAGTTAAAGTAAACCCGCCTGGAAAAGATTCGTTTATGGTGTATAGGGACAAACGGCGAGTGAATTCTGGGATCATTTCTCTAATGAAAGCCAGAAAGTGTTTGACCAAGGGATGTACATCATATTTAGCATTGGTGATTGATGCTAAGAAGGAAAAGAAGGTGATGCAGAGCATTCTAGTGGTGTGTGATTATCCGGAAGTATTCCCCGAGGATCTTCCTGGATTGCCACCTGATAGACAAGTGGAGTTCAGAATAGACTTGTTACCAGGAACCACGCCAATAGCAAAAGCACCTTATCGATTACCACCGACGGAGATGAAGGAGCTGATGATGCAACTTCAGGAGTTATTGGACAAATGTTTCATTAGACCTAGTTCATCGCCCTGGGGAGCTCCGGTGTTATTTGTAAAGAAGAAAGATGGAAGTATGAGAATGTGCATCGATTACACAATAAAGAATAGATACCCTTTGCCGAGGATTGATGACCTGTTTGATCAATTGCAAGGTTCGAGCTATTTCTCGAAGATCGATCTAAGGTCAGGATATCATCAGCTGAAAGTAAGAGAGCAAGATATCGAGAAGACTGCATTCAGAACTAGATATGGGCACTACGAGTTCTTGGTTATGTCGTTTGGACTAACCAATGCTCCGGCAACATTCATGGATTTGATGAATAGGGTTTGTAACCCGTTCCTTGATAAATCCGTGATAGTGTTCATAGACGACATTCTGATTTACTCGAAAAGCCAGGAGGAGCATGGCAGGCACTTACGAGAAGTGTTAGAAGTTTTGAAGAAGGAGAAGTTGTATGCGAAGTTCTCCAAATGTGATTTTTGGATTCGTGAGGTCCAATTCTTGGGTCACGTGGTCAACCAAGAAGGGATAATGGTTGATCCAGCGAAGATCGAAGCTGTGACGAAATGGGAACAACCGAAAAGTCCCACGGAGATTCGAAGCTTTTTGGGATTAGCCGGATATTACCGCAGGTTTATCCAAGGCTTTTCTTCGTTTGCTACTCCACTGATAGCTTTGACCCACAAAGGAGCTACTTATGCTTGGAGTGAGAAGCATAAAGAAGCATTCGAGAAGTTAAAGAAGAAGCTATGCGAGGCACCGATACTTTCTCTACCCGATGGAGTTGAAGACTTCGCTGTTTATAGCGATGCGTCTGGTGTTGGATTGGGTTGTGTTTTGACCCAAAGAGAAAAGGTGATAGCGTATGCGTCTCGACAGCTGAAAGAGCATGAAAAGAATTACCCGACTCATGATTTGGAGTTGGCAGCGGTAGTTTTCGCTCTGAAAATATGGAGGCATTACCTCTATGGCACGAAGTGCAAACTTTTCACTGATCATAAGAGTCTCCAATACCTCTTTAATCAGAAAGAATTGAATATGAGGCAACGACGCTGGCTAGAATTACTTAAAGACTACGACTGCGAGATACTTTACCACCCCGGTAAAGTTAATGTTGTTGTTGATGCTCTCAGTCGGAAGGTCAATCTTGAAAGGAAGAGGCCAAGAGCGTTGAGAATTGAAGTTGTCTCGACCATTGTGGAAAGTATAAAGAAAGCTCAAGAGGAAGCTTCTGAGAAAAATGACCGAAAGGAGGAACGTTTGGGTAAAACGTTGGTGTTTGGTACTAACGGTCATGGACTGAAGGTATTCCAAGATCGTATTTGGGTACCTAAGTCAGGAGGAATTAGGGATCTTCTGATGGAAGAAGCTCACAAAACCATGTACTCAATTCATCCGGGTAGCACTAAAATGTATAGGGACCTGAAACCCTACTACTGGTGGCCGACGATGAAGCTTGATGTTGCAAAGTATGTGGCCGAGTGTGTGACTTGTGCGAGAGTCAAGACACAACATCAGAAACCTTACGGGAGTTTAGAACCATTTCATGTGCCTATGGGTAAGTGGGAAGACATTGCTATGGATTTTGTCACTAAACTGCCCAGAACAAAGAATGGTCACGACATGATTTGGGTGGTCGTTGATCGATTCACTAAGAGTGCGCATTTCATAGTGGTCAGGGAGAAATGGTCTATGGAAAAGCTTGCGAATTCTTACGTGAAGGAAATTGTGAGGCTTCACGGTGTTCCGTTAACGATTGTATCGGATCGTGATAGCCGTTTCACCTCAAGGTTTTGGAAATGTCTACAAGAGGAAATGGGTACCAAGTTATGTTTAAGCACAGCTTACCATCCGCAGACTGATGGTCAGAGTGAAAGAACAATACAAACACTTGAAGATATGCTGAGAGCATGTACCTTGGAATTCCTAGGTAATTGGGATGAACATTTACCATTGGTAGAATTTTCCTATAATAATAGTTTTCACTCGAGCATTAAGATGGCACCTTATCAAGCTTTGTATGGACAGAAGTGTCGTACGCCGTCTTGTTGGCTTGAGGCTAGGGAAAAGCAGTTTATGGGACCAGAGATGGTTCATCAAACTGCTGAAAAGTTGAAAATAATTAGGGAAAGAATGTTAGCAGCTCAAGATCGTCAAAAGAGCTATGCTGACAAGAAGCGAAGACTGATGACTTTTGAGGTTGGAGATTCGGTTTTGCTTAAAGTCTCGCCGTGGAAGGGACTTATAAGATTTGGTAAAAGGGGAAAGTTGAGTCCAAGGTTTATTGGACCGTTTAAAGTCCTTCAGAGGATTGGGAACCAGGCTTACAAGCTCGAATTACCCGAAGAACTGAATGGAATTCACAACACTTTTCATGTGTGTTATTTGAGGAAGTTCACGGGAGAAGTTCTCGATATAATTACAATTTCTGAATTGAGAATTGATGAGAACAAAAGGTTGATTGAAGAACCAGAGGCAATTGTTGACCGAAAGACTAAGAAGTTGCGACGCAAAATGGTTGGGTTAGTGCTTGCCCGATGGAAACACACGAATGGGCCGAATGTCACCTAGGAGACGGAGAGTGACATGTTGAGTCGCTATCCGCATTTGTTTGTTGATGTGTGATTCCGGGGACGGAATCATTCTAAGGTGGAGAGAATTGTAACGCCTGTGTTTCCGGGCTTGCCATTTGTAGCAATATAATAGTCTAGGTTAACCTTTGTAACCCGTTTTGAAATAATAAGATTGTATTATTTGAGTATTATGTGTTTTGTGCTTAATTGCTTAATTATGTGGTTTGATTAATTAAGAATAAAAATAAGCATCAAAATTTAAGTGTAAAATAAACTTAATATCTTTGATTAATGTTGTAGTAATTGAAACGAGGTTTCCGAATATATATAGAACGCCCAAATCTGACTTCGTATGAGGAAGTTATGATTTATCGAAGTTCCGGCTTAGCGGAATGCAGCCTGAAATACTCGATTTGAGGTCGAGCGGTTTTTAGCCGAAGCAATCTAAATGAGAATCGAAGATCTCATTGTTGGTATCGAAACGATAAAAAGTTAGGCGAGAACGGACGTCAAACGAAGAAGTTATGAATTTATAACGAAAGTTTCTGTCCCGGCCTATTAAAAATAATTAATAAAAATAAGTTCAAAATTAGCCGACGGAGTCTAAACGAAAGTCGTAGAGCGTGGTCTCACCTTTCCGTGGATATAAAGAACGTCGAAAACGGAGTTTGTATGAAGAAGTTATGAATTTCCGAAGTTTATTAATCATTTTGTAATTAAATTTAAATCAAAATCGGAAGCCTTATCCAAAGACGAGTCACCGATGTGATCCGACGTACGCCCCGCGTACTCCGGAAGTGTCGACACTTTGGATGACGCATGCAGTGACGATTCGGAGCCCTGTACACCCTGCGTACAGGCGTACGCCCCGCGTTCGTGCGAGGGTCCAACACTATAAAAGGGGATTCGAAGGCAGCCAAAGTTTTTGTTCATTTCTTCTCTTCTCTCTAGTCTTTTGCATCGTTTTGCGTGCCGATTCCAGCCCGAAGCCCCGGTATCATACTCTAGCCCCGAGGCAAGTCCCGAGTCCCCGAAGATCCTGAGAAGTGCGGTTCCCGAGTCGAAGCTCTGCCCGCGAGAAGTTCGATTTTCGAGGAGATCTTCCAGATCTGCTGAGGAATACTACTTCTATAAGCCGTAGTGCTGTCGGATCATCTTCTGATCAAGTGAGTGTGTAGTTATTTTCCTTCTAATACAATAATACGAAGTATTTTATATAAAATACGTGCTATGTGTATATATTTGGTTGTGTTACGTGTGAATGTGTATTCACTCTCTTCTATCTTATAGATCTGATTATTTCTCTATGAGATATGTGTTATGTGTGTGTGTGCCTCATCTGTTATGTGATATATGTGTTGATTAAAGCATGCTATACAGGTTTTTAAACTATGTATACAAATGTATATTTGTATCTACTAATATGTTGGGTAGAACATGGGTAGACAGTTGGTGTGTAATAAACAGATGAGAGGCCTCGTTGTTGTTTGATTGAGTCATCTAGCGGAGTTTAGATGACGACCACTGGCTATTCTAGACAGTCTTGTGGAAACATTAGCAGGTTTGCCACCTGTAGGTGTTAATGAACTTGGGTGTTCATTCGCTGTACTCCATCCCCCTCATGGTTGCCTTATTTGACTTATATTGCTGAGGTACCCCCGAAGCATGTGTTGTCGCCCCGATGAAATATTCTTAGACTAGGTCCCTTATGTTAGTTGTTTTAGGGACATTAAAGTGAGAATAACGGGAATGGGTAATTGTGTTATTGTTGGTTGGTGAAAATTAAATATGATATTTATTGTGGGTTGAAAACCCTATATGCTTACCAGGCTCCCAAGCCTGACCCACTCAGTTTTAAATTGTATTACAGGAAGTGGCGGAAGGGCATGAGATGGATGATCCATCAAGTTGTTTTGTTTACAAGTCTGCATATGTTTATATTTGTTATATGACTTGTAATGTATTCGTTTATGCTTATTGGTCTGTATCGAAACATGGCACCCCGAGTTTTGATTATAATGAAAATACATTTCTTTTAAGAAATGCTTCGGTAAACATTGTTTTATCATGTTTTGTTTTTGGGAACAAATTCCTCAACTCTTTCAAATCAAGAGGATTTACTCTGAAAATATTTAAAAGCATAAATGAAAATCGGTCTTTTCTGGGCGAGATTTTGGGGATGTCACACATGCACCACACCCTTATCTCGTTTAAAAATTTCTTTCTTTCTAAGTGCTTTCAAAATTCTTTTAGAAAGCATTTTCCTTTTAAAAATCTTTTTATTTCCCCTTAGTTTGAGTTCAGATACACCCGGAAGTGTATCCGAATCCCTCAAACCAGGGCTCTGATATCAACTTGAAACGACCCAAAAATACGACCCAAAAATTTCATTTTTCAATATAACTAAAAACCATAATCTGAGTGTCATATCATAAAACCATACGCGATATATCTCAAACATAATAAAAAAACACTGTGAGAAAAACTGTATCATAACTAAATCATATCAAAATCAACAAACTGAACCAACTCCCAGGATAAAAGCTAAAACTGTGGTGTGTGCGATGCCATCATCCCGAGCTCTTCCCTTTGCTTGCGGAAGTACCTGAAACCAAAACTGAAACTGTAAGCACGAAGCTTAGTGAGCTCCCCCAAACTACCACATACCATACAATACATATATAAAGCACATACTGGGCCTTGCCCACTGCATCAGACCGAAGTCTGGAACTAGCTGCATCGGACCGAAGTCCGGAACTGACTGGGACCTTGTCCCCTGCATCGGACCAGAGTCCGGAACTAACTGCATCAGACCGAAGTCCGGAACTGACTGCATCGGACCGAAGTCCGGAACTAACTGCATCGGACCGAAGTTCGGAACTGACTGATCATGGCATAGCATAAAACATAACAACTATTATAATCACATATACTGCATACTGCATCGGAACAGAGTCCGGAACACATAACACAAATATGCTTGAATCACAAAGACATCAAGCATTCTAGCTACTGCATCAAACCAAAGTCCGAGACTACTGCTAATTAAACGGGCCGGCATTGTGGCCGTAGACCCGTTCCTACTGAAAGGAAACTCACCTCGTGAACTGGCTGCTGTGTGTATGGCTCTGGAAGCTAACTGCTACTGCTCTGGTATCTCCCCGGCTACAAGTCCATAAACACACTCAATCAAATACTAAACACTGCACTGGGTAAAATGACTCTTTTACCCTTGGTCAAAGTCAACTCTCGGTCAAGGTCAACTCTCGGTCAAAGTCAACTCTCAGTTGACCCGACTCGCCGAGTTGGGCCGCCAACTCGCCGAGTCCCTATTCTCACTCCTCGACCCTACTCGCTGCTACTCGTCGAGTATGGCATCGACTCGACGAGTACCCTCTCGATCCAAGAACTCAGAAAATCTTCATCCGACTCGCCGAGTCATATGAACAACTCGACGAGTTGTTCTTGAGCTTAAGAAGATTGCCTTGGACTCACCGAGTTGTATGAACAACTCGCCGAGTCCCTCCATTACTGAGTCTACCCTCAAACTCGCTGAGTCCACTCCACTACTCATTGGTCCCACTCGACACCGCTCAAAAGGAAGAAATCGGGGACTCGCAACTTGACTCGCCGAGTCGTTCTTCCGACTCGCCGAGTCACAACCATGCAACTATTCTACACTCGATTCTGCTCGAATCCATTACATACAAATGATAGATCTGTGTCCAATAAGCTGATTTACCACGTAAAGTTTCCAACTTTACGTGTACAAACACATGAAAAAGGGAATAAAGGCTAAAAAGGCACTTAAAAGGGTAGATCTAGGGTTATGATGCAAAATAGTTCCATAAAGGCAATAGATCTGGGCTCTACAACTCCTAAATGAACAGATCTAAAGATATCTCGACATAATAGGGCTTCCATATCAACATAAGGCTTGAGAAAAGCATCAACTAGATCTAGAGGGGGATTTTAAAGCATAAAAGGGAAGGAAATCCAAAGAATACCTCAAAGAACTCTTGTTTTCCCTTGAATCTCTGCTCTACAATTCTTCTCCTTGCTCTTTTCTTCTTCTCCTTCTTCAAGCCTTCACAAATGCACACAAGATCACTTAAAACACTCAAGAACGAATTAGGGTTTTCTCACAGCTCTCTAAGGGTGAAGGAGGCGAGAATGGAGGCTATAAGGTGGCTTAAATAGTGGGCAACCTGGGGATTTAGGGTTTCTCCCAGACAGACAGACTCGCCGAGTCGCCAGCTAACACGTGCTCGAAATCCTGTCCCTACTCGGCGAGTCAGGCTATGAACTCGCCGAGTCCCTCTTGCAAACTTCAAAATAAATGCTATGGAATCATCATACCGGAGACGGGTCGTTACATTATGATTGTATGGATGCCCTAATAGGTCGAGATATCCTTAGATCTGTTCATTTAGGAGTTGTAGAGCCCGGATCTATTGCCTTTTTGAAGATACGTTGCATGAAAACCCTAGATCTGGCCTTTATTATGCTTTTTGAGCCATTTTATCTTCATGGATGCATATGGGCACGTAAAGATAGAATCTTTACGTGCTAATCGAGTTAAGGGAGCCCAGATCTATAAGTTTTATACACTGGATTTAAGCAGAATCGAGTTTAGAGTTGCTGCATGCAAGTGACTCGGCGAGTCGGAAGAACGACTCGGCGAATCGAGTCGCGAGTCCCCGATTTTCCCTTTTTGAGTGATGCCGAGTGGGACCAGTGAGTGGTAGAGTGGACTCAGCGAGTTTGAGGTCAGACTCAATAATGGAGGGACTCGGCGAGTTGTTCATACAACTCGGCGAGTCCGAGGCAATCTTCTTAGCTCGAAGAACAACTCGTCGAGTTGTTCATACGACTCGGCGAGTCGGATGCAGATTGCCTGAAGTTTTAGATTCAAAAGGGAACTCGTCGAGTTGATGCCATACTCGACGAGTAGCAGCGAGAAAGGGTTGAGAAGTGAGAATAGGGACTCGGCGAGTTGGCAGCCCAACTCGGCGAGTCAGGTCAACTGTAGGTTGACTTTGACCAGGAGAGTTGACTTTGACCAAGGGTAAAAGAGTCATTTTACCCCAGTGCAGTGATTAGCATTTGATTGAGTGTGTTATGAATTTGTAGCCGGGGAGATACTGGAGCAACAGCAGTTAGCTTCCAGAGTCATACACACAGCAGCCAGTTCACGAGGTGAGTTTCCTTCTAGTAGGAACAGGTCTACGGCCACAATGCCGGCCCGTTTAGTTAGTAGCAGTTCCGGATTCTAGTCCGAAGCAGTAGTTCAGTATGCTTGATGTCTATGTGATTCAAGCACGTTTGTGTGTTATATGTTCTGGACTACGGTCCGATGCAGTATGCAGTATATGTGTTTATGTTAGTTGATATGTGTTATGCCATGCTATGATCAGTAGTTCCGGACTTCGGTCCGATGTAGTCAGTTCCAGACTTCGGTCCGATGCAGTTAGTTCCGGACTTCGGTCCGATGCAGTCAGTTCCGGACTTCGGTCCGATGCAGCTAGTTCCGGACTTCGGTCCGATGCAGTGGGCAAGGCCCAGTATGTGTTTTATATGTATTGTATGGTATGTGGTAGTTTGGGGGAGCTCACTAAGCTTCGTGCTTACAGTTTCAGTTTTGGTTTCAGGTACTTCCGCAAGCAAAGGGAAGAGCTCGGGATGATGGCATCGCACACACCACAACTTCAGTTTTTATCCTAGGAGTTGATTCAGTTTCTAGATATGATTTGATACAGTTTTCCTCACAGTATTTTACTATGGTTTGAGATACATAGTGTGTGGTTTTATTATATGATACTCAGATTTATGATTTTTGGATATATTGAAAATGAAATTTTTGGGTCGTATTTTTGGGTCGTATTTTTGGGTCGTTTCACTCTCGCCCTAATCACCAGCTCTCCCCTATTTGGGGTTCTTATCTGCACCAACTGCTGCGTGTAGTCTATCACCGCCATATTGGGGCTTAGCGAATCGATACCTATAATAACCTTGTTCCCCCGCAACGGTATGGGAACCAAGTCTACCAGGTAACGTTCCTCGAACAATATCAAAATACAATCCCTGAAAACTTCTGATGCCTACATTGACCAGTCATCCGCAATCTCGACCTCTAGAGGGCAATCCAAGACGCCCGAGGAATTAGGAAACTTCTTACTAAGATCAAGAGAGACAAACGATAAGGTAGCACCCGAATCAAACAACACCTGGACTGGGATGCCGTTCACATGGAACGATCCTAAGCAGAACATAAATATCACATATCAAAATCACAGCGACATAACATAAAAGATTAGAGAGAACAAAATCATACCCGTCACGTCATCGGGTGCGGTGCGTGCCTCCTCAGCTTTCAACTGAAATGCTCGGCTCCGCACCATTGGAGCATGTGCCTTGACCTTCCGACCATCCACAACTCGTGTTGACGCTGGAGTCGGCACCACCACTGGCGCTGCTCCTGGTACTGCTGACAATCTAGGGCGGTTGGCCTTCTTATGGCTCCTCTGATTTCAATGGAAGCAAATCAGGTCTGATGTCTGAACAGTGGGGGTGGGGGCAATACAATCCATTCCAAAGTGCCCCGTCTTGCCGCACTTGTAGCAGCTTGACAATCCTGCTCTACAAGCTCCCTCATGCGGCCTGCCGCGTTTCCTGCAGCAGCTCTGGCCTGGCTGGCCCTTCGACCTGACATCGGATCCCTTGGGTTTCTTCCCCGAAACCCTTGTAACCTGCTCAGTCTCCGCCTTCCTCTTCCTAAGGTGCTCCAAATCAGTATCCCTCTCTCGCGCCCTGGCAATCATGGACCCCAAGGATGGGCAGGCTAAATAGTTGATATGCTCTCGAATTTCATCCCTCAACATCTCATGGTAGCGGGTCTTCCGCATCTCCTCATCCCCAGCATACTGAGGTACCAATAAGTCCCTCTCCCTGAACTTGGCGGTGATCTCCGCCACTGACTCCGTAGTCTGTCTCATATCCAGAAACTCCCTGGCAAGCTGCTGAAGCTCCACAGCTGGCGCAAACTCCTCCCTGAACCTGGTCACAAAGTCTGACCAAGTCATAGCCTCCACGGATGGGGCTCCTAGTGAGTCACCGACTGACTTCCACCAATCTCTAGCTCTATCCCTCAAATAACCCGCAGCAAAGCGGACCTTCGACCCCTCCGGGCAGAAGCTCGTCAATCCATCTCATGGCTGCAATGGGGTCCTTTGCCCGATGAAAGTCTGGCGCACCACTCCCTCGAAAGTCCTTAAAGGACAGTGTGCACATACCCTACTGGCTGGACGCCAAGTCACTCCTGAATGCTCAGAGGCGATCCTCTATTAGCTCAATAATCCCTTCATTGATCGACCTGAAAATAACCGGGGTCGCCTCAAGGATACCTTTCATGATCTCAGACGGGATGAAATCGTGTAACCCATCATCGACCTGCTCGGACCCTCCACCCGAGCCTGATCTTGATCCTGATCTAAATACTGAACCTCCTGCTCTATGTCGTGTGACAACCATACTAAAAATAAACACGTAAACGTCAGGATCATACATACTTTTGAGAGGTCTCACACACTCTCCCGGATTCCTAGTTCCATCTCGACCTTCCTTGACTCGAGTATGGATCCTCTGCTTTCAGTAGTACGGGCCCATACTACCTCCCACATCTATCCCTACTTTCCTCAAGGATTGCCTCAACTTCACCAAGTCCTTTTACCAATATCCCTTTCCAACTGATCTCATCCTAGGCTTTCCCAGGGCACCCTCCGACCTACTCTCTGCCATCAGCTGCACTAGGGGTCCCTACCCGCTTTCCCTAACTAGCTTGCAAATACTTTTACAGATTCACTTAATAGTTAGTTAAATTTAGCCAGAACCCCTTTAGCACAAAGCAAGCAGCATTCAGGCATTGAGTAACCAAATCGAGCATAACCTAATCAGGCTATCACACTGCTAACTACCAGCTCTAACATACGGTTCAATGGGCTCCTATAGCAGGCATACAGGGCATCCTTCCTAGATCCTTAGCCCTAATCTAGCATGCAGTTCTCATAAACACATAACAGGCATACAAGGCATCCTCCTAGATCCTTAGCCCAAATCTAGCATGCAGTTCTCATAAACACATAACAGGCATACAAGGCATCCTCCTAGATCCTTAGCCCTAATCTAGCATGCAGTTCTCATAAACACATAACAAGTATGGGTATCTTGGGGAAAACTTACTTGAGCTCGATCGGTCACACGCATCACACTCCTCGTTCTTTCTCAAAACTCTTTAATTTAGATTTTAGAAAAACTATTTCCTTATAAAAGTCTTTCAAGCCCTCGGTTTGAGTTCAGACACCCCTGAGGGTATGTCCGAATCCCACAAACAAGGCTCCAATACCAACTTTTAAGAACCCAATTTTCGAGGCTAAAAAATTTCATTTTTAAATAAATACTTCGCAACATAGTTTACCAAAACATTACCAAAGTCATGTCATTTTATAAAAACTTTAACAACGTGTTCGGAAACCATCTCAACATAAGTAATATAAATCAAATTACAATCCCAGAAACTTAATGTGGAAAACATATGTGTGTGTGACGCGTTGCTACACCGCCGAATCCTTCACCTTAGACGAAGAGGTACCTGAAACCAAAATTGAAACTGTAAGCACAAAGCTTAGTGAGTTCCCCCATCATACCACATACCATACAATTACATAGCATACATATTGTCGGGCATTTCTGGGGTGCCCGACCTACCCATGTCAAGCCATTCTGAGGTGCTGACGTACCCATGTCAGGCCGTTCTGGGGTGCCGACTACCCTCCGGTCTATCTCATCCGGCATCGAGGGCTATTTCACCCCTACCTCTATCATACAACAACAAAATATAATCATACGGTCAGGCATATCTGGGGTACTAACCTATTCTTCGTTCCTAACGACCAAGTCAGCGAAAAACTATTCCTTGCTACTACCACTAACTCACATAGGATATCACATAAGCATATCTCATAAGCATGTCTCATAGGCATATCACATAATTGTATCTCGTAAGCATAACAAGATAATTATCACAAAGACAATTATCTACCAATTACTCTTGTTGGTGGGTCGGCATTGTGGCCATAGACCCACCCCTACTGGAAGGTAGCTCACCACGAAGTCGTGTAGCGTCTGCACTGTCCTCGGTGTGAAAGTCGGCTCTCCTCAACTCCTCAATCCTACACGACAACCCTTCTAAGTTAGCAATTTGTACCCACAACCCCTTCAAGGGACAACTTGAATCCAATTTAAAGTCAAAGTCAAAGTCAAACCCTGGTCATATCAACTCTTTGGTTGACCAGACTCGTCGAGTTGGTCCGCCAACTCGCCGAGTACCTTCGTCCACATAATACTATAACTCGACCCCACTTGTCGAGTCTAGCAAGAGCTCGACGAGTTCGCCTTCAACAACACTTCAGTCAATCTTCAACCGACTCGGTGAGTTCTTCCTTGAACTCGTCGAGTTCTTCTTCAGCATATGAATGCGTCCAGTGTATGACTCACCGAGTTGTAAGAACAACTCGTCGAGTCCATCTTCAAAGACTAGGAGATTTCCTTGGACTCGCCGAGCGTGTTCTAGCACTCGTCGAGTCCCATGACTTCCAGGTCCAAGGCAAACCCCTAGCACGCTAAGCGTTCCTTCCACTCAACCAAAACCATTTTCAGAAGACGTTTTTTGGGAAAAAGCGTCTCGACTCGTTGAGTCACCCAAGTGACCCGTCGAGTCCCTCCTTTTCGAAAACTATACAATTGATTTCATTGGGACTTAATGCATCCAAATCATAGATCTGACCTCCTAGGGTCCCTTTTATACGTAAAGTCACAAACTTGATGTCCATACTTGGGGTATTTGGCTCCAAAATCCATAAAGATGGTCTACAAGATGCATAGGGTGTTTATGGTAACAAGGTTGGCACCTTTATTCCACAAAGACCCCCATTAACCCCAAATCTGAAGCACAAACATGCTTCCAATACTCAATCCCGAATACAACCTCTCTAGGGCTTCGAAAGATATAGAAAAAGGCCCAAAATCAAGATCTAGACAATGAATAGACAAGGTTTCAGCTTTATACCTCTAATAAGCTGGAAATATGCTCAAAACTCTGGATCTTCTTGTTCCCCCTTGATCTCAGAAACCTCCTACTCTTCTTCAAGCTTCAATCACACAAAGTAAGACCACAATGCTCAAGAACACACTAAAAACAGCTAGGGTTTCGAGTTAGGGTTTGCTCTGGATGATGGGGGCTGAGTTGAGGGGTTATAATGTGTTTAAATAGGGTGTAAACCATCAATTTAGGGTTTCACTCAGACAACGTCTACTCACCAAATTGGTCTCCTGACTCATCGAGTAGACTACTTAAACTTCCCGCAGATCACGACTCTACTCGATGAGTTGGGCCTCCAACTCGTCCATTCCAAGAGACAAACATAATAAAGACTTGAATTAAAGGCATACCAGGAATCGGGTGTTACATCCTAAATTCTGCGTCCCATAATGATCTCTACTCGAGGAGTTGGAGCTCCCCAACTCATCGAGTTCCAGTCTAAAACTCTAAGATTCTAGAAAGAAATAGAGACCTGAAACGAGCGTTACAAATGTCGGTCCACTAGTTATAATGTAACGTGATGATTGTCTTTGCGTGCATGTATTTGCTTGATGAAAATGTGATTCTTGTTATGATATTATGTGGTAGTAGTAGGGGTGAAATAACCATGATATCCGGTTAAAACAGACCGAAGGGGATTGCAAGAACCCATATATGTTTGACAGTATCCTGTTGAAATATACCGAAGCGGATTGGAAGCACCCTGATATGCTTGTTAGTGTCTGATTGAAATAGACCGAAGGTGTAGGCTAGCACCCAGATATGTTTGTTTGTACGTTTGTCTAGTATGTGATATTTTGGGGGAACTCACTAAGTTTTGTGCGTACGGTTTATTGCTTATGGTTTCAGGTACTTTCGGTAAAAAAAAAAAAGAGAAGGGCCCGGCGTGACTATACTGCATCCGCTCATGTTTCCGCAACTTTATGATTTTGGGGTTGTACTCTGATAATTGTTTTACATTAATATACCTTTGAATGATTGGTAATACTAAATGGTGTTTTAATGGTTGAATTAAAAATGGAATTTTTACCTTACAATTTTTGGGATGTTACAGTTAATTTGATATAACCCATGACTCAGTCGACAACGATATTTGAAAGAAACAAATGAGAAATGATCATTTATCTAAGGGCTAAGTCTTGATAAGATAAGTGTTCAATAGTTGATGTGGGAGGCACACTTTGTTGGTTGTTTAAAGTCTACCTGAGCGATAGTAGTTGATGATTTGTCTAAATATAAGACTGTTGGAAACAAGTGTCCATCATCATAACTAATTGGTATAATTTTATGAATAATACCGAAGTTATTTTTGGGTTGCCCACAAGAGGAAACATAGCTAGAATTGATTTTAGTATATGAAGGAATAATGTTTATTAAATTATTATATGCTTAATAAATAAATTAGAAACTAGTTGAAATTAATTAGAATTAATTAGGAATTAATTGTAGATTAATTTGAGGTACAAGGACTAAATGTTAATATTTTATAGTTGAACAAAGGAGACATGCTAGAACCCCCTTTGAGTCGATGGTTTTGGGAGCCTTCATGGAGGGTTCCAAAATTGCCACATTCATTACATAAGGTAGTGATTTAAATCAAGATTAAATCAATTATTTAATTGATTTAAATCAATGTTATCCTGTTACCTACTCAACTATATAAATGGGCCTAAGGGAGTTGGAATTTTTGTCCACCCCACTCTTCTCGGAAGGCTAAAGAAATCATTCCTCTCTCTCTCTCTCTCTCTCTCTCTCTCTTTATATATATATATATATATATATATATATATATATATATATATATATATATATCTTATACTATATTAAAACATATTAATCATATCTTGAATTTTAAGAGGTATAAGTTACAAAAAGTTTTTTACAAATCAATTATGCATATATGTTTGACAGAAGGGAATTGCAAGCACCCATATATGTTTGACATTATCCTGTTTAAATATACCAAAGGGGATGGCAAGCACCCTGAGATGCTTGATAGTGTCCGATTAAAATAGACCAAAGGTGTAGGCCAACACCCGTATATGTTTGGTTGTATGTTTGTTTAGTATGTTGTATCTTGGGGGAACTCACTAAATTTTTATGCTTATAGTTTATTGTTTATGGTTTCAGGTACTTCCGGTTAAAAAAAACAGAGAAGGGCCCGACATGACCACACTGTATCCACTCATGTTTTCGTAACTTTATGATTTTGGGGTTGTACTCTAATAACTGTTTTTACATTAATATACCTTTGAATGATTGGTGATACTAAATGGTGTTTTAGTGGTTGAATTAAAAATGGTGTTACAAATAAATAAATGATCACTTATCTAAGGGCCAAGTCTTGATAAGATAAGAGTTCGATAGTTGATGTGGAAGGCACGCTTTGTTGGTTGTTCATAGTCTATCTGAGCAATAGTAGTTGATGAATTGTCTAAATATGAGACTGTTGGAAATTGGTGTCCAACATCATAACTAATTTGTGTAATTTTGGGAATAATATCGAAGTTATTTTTAGGTTGCCCATGAGAGCAAAAATAGCTAGAATTGATTTTAGTATATTAAGGAAAAATGTTTATTAAATTATTATATGCTTAATAAACAAATTAGAAACTAGTTGAAATTAATTAGGAATTAATTTGATGTATAAGGACTGAATGTTAATTGTTTAATAGTTGAACAAAGGAGACATGCTAGAACCCCCTTGGAGTGGATGGTTTTGGGAGCCTTCTTGGAGGGTTCCAAAATTGCCACATTCATCACATAAGGTAGTGATTATATCAAGATTAAATTTATTATTTAATTGATTTAAATCAGTGTTATCCTATTATCTAGTCAACTATATAAATGGGCCTAAGGGAGTTCAAATTTTTGTCCACCCCACTCTTCTCGGAAGGCTAAAGAAATCATTCCTCTCTCTCTCTCTCTCTCTCTCTCTCTCTCTCTCTTTCTCTCTCTCTCTCTTATATATATATGTATATATATATATATATATATATATATATATATATATATATATATCCTATACTATATTATGAAGCATATTAATCATATCTTCAGTTTTAAGAGGTTTATGTTACAAAACGTTTTTTACAAAACAATTATGCATAAATAATTCATTAATACTTGCCAAAAGTTTGAAGACTTATATTAATGATAGCTATTAAAAACTAAATTTGGAGCAAAATAAAATTATAAAATATTAAATTCATATCTATAAATTAATTTATATTTCTAAAACTGGATACTAATATTAATTAATTATATCAATAGTATAAACAAGCAATATAAATATATAGTATAAATATATATATTTTATTTAAAGGTGGTATTTTTATTACATAATAAATAATGATAAAATATAATAAACATTTCCTTGTAAAAAACTATTTGCCAAAACAGTTATTTATCGTCGCCGCTTTTCGCGATCACACATCTAGTATGTGTGTGCGTGTGTGTGTGTTAGGTCATAAATTATGCTTTATACTTGGTTTTCATAATCCTTTTTGGTTTTCAGTCTAGGGCCGAAATCCCCTTGAGTTCCTTATAATTGGACCGAAATCGTGTGTGATTTTGGTTAGGTTTTGTATTGTTTTGTTTAGGTTTTGGGCTTCGGTTTGGTTATTAGGCCTACGTATATATAAGGTTATTTAGGCTTGAAAATGAGGAAGAAATAAGGGTCAGACGTTCTAGGGGCTGCCATATTGCTTAGAACATGTTTTTGGAGAGAAAGAAGAGAGAACAATGTGTAATAGTGAATCTTGTGTACCCTACTATTGAATGATAATAGTGTGCATTAATTATTTGTGTTCTTGTTCATCTTATATCTTGCATTATTCACTTTGATTGAGATTCCACACCATCCAAATGAATCCATTGATTCGTAGGAGAATTCGGGACTTACAAGTGGTATCAGTGCAAAGATCGGTAGCAATCGGGTCATTGCAAGATATTTTTTAAGAGTTTTTCTAGGAAATTCTTGGTGTTTTTAATTTATTTTTAACGAATTTTTGGCCATTGTTCTTCATATTTTTGGAGTTTAGAACGAGTATGGCATTAAAATATAGAAAATCCCGTGTTTTTGGCAAGTTTTGGGCATTTGAGGTCAAGATTTGCGAGATTTGGGCGGCAATCCTCGCATCCGGATAACCCTAGGAGGCCAGCAGCTTTCTCGGATAGCAGTGTTCTCGCCCAGCAGATTCACGGTGCGAGACTCTCCTCGGTTCGGATCCTCAGCCTCTCGTTCTCGGATTTTCGGACCAGCAGGTTCGGCCCACGTGTGCGTCAGCAGCGAATATACAAAAAATTCTTGCGTGGTGCAGGGATCGAACTTGGCTCTCACGCATACAAAGCCCTCGCCCTAACCAACTCAACTAACAACTCACATGTTAAACATCTTCCTTTCTTAAATCATAAAGCCTTGCTGTTTCGCCCTTAATTTCGGAATTTTGTAAATTTTAGCCAAAAATTAAATTTTTTGAATTTTAAAATTCCATTTTCAACCCAAAATTTTGGTTTTTAATTTTTGACTATTATTTTTGACTTTTGACCTTAAAATTTTGACTTTGACTTTCAAGTTTGACCTTTGACTTTAAATTTTGACTTTCTTGTTTTCGTTTGACTTTTTAAGGTTGACGTTTTGAGTTTTTAGTCAAAGGGCATTTTTAGTAAACAATGAGTTCATCAAACATCCTGGTCAATGAAGTTTCATGCTCTCAATCTTCTGAAACTACTATTAAATTTCTCCGAGATCAAATCAATTTATTAAAAAGAGAAAATGAGGACCTTAAATATGAAGGCTATAAATGGTCAAAAACCCTTAAAAGCACAACTAGAGGCTAAAATCAAGGACTTTAGAACACTTCAAGAAGAATATAACAATAAATGTGAAAATTATTCATATGGTAAGGAACAACTTGCCAAATTAATTGCCAAACTTGATGCATTGAAAACAAAATATAATGATGCTGAATTTAACTTTAAAAAGTTTGATGTATCAAGTGAGGTAGTTGCTTCCATGATTGAAAAACAACTAAAATTCAAAGTTAATCAAAACAAGGCTCTAGGGTATCATAGTGTTCCACCTCCCTTCAATGTCAACTATAACCCACCTCTTGAGACCAATGAGGAAGAAATTACTGCTCAATTTAGCCAAACTCCTATTCCAGCTTCAGTTAATACTGAACAATCTGGGCCAACTGAGAATATTAAGGTGAACATTTCTGATGCTTCTACTTCTTGTGCATGTAAAGTAGTGGAAGATGAGAACATGGAGAACACTATTGAACAAACAAATGACTCCTTGAACTCAGAATATGTTGCTTCTAACTCAGTTTCTACTAATCAACCTGCTGTTGGTAAATACATGCCACCAAAAAAAGCAAGTCAGAGTGTCTGCCGCAAATGTGCTTGTGGGAACAATAAGAGACAAGGCAAGGGTACGCCACCAAGGGCGGGAAGAAACAATTCCTATGTGAAGAAAAAGACATGTTTTCACTGTGGAACACCTGGACACCTTGTCAGAAACTCTCCAAATCGCCCATACGTTCCCTACTACGCACAAGGGTGGCAAAATACGCCAGGAGGGAGATTCGCCAAAGGAAATCATTCGAAGTCACAACTGTGCAATGGTGACTGGAATGCAAAGAAGATCACGAAATCAACTTGTAACATCCCAAAATTCAAGGCCAAAAATTTCATTTTTAAATAAGTTATAACACAAAACCATAAGTATAAAAACATTCAAATTGATATCTCATGTCAAAACCAATATGTCAATAATCAAAATGTGTCATCATAAAAACCATATCAAAGTGTAATCCCAAAGATCTCATGTGCGGAAAGCATAGTGTGATGCGCTGCGATCGCCGACTCCTTTCCTTTAAAAGCATAGTACCTGAAACCAAAACTGAAAATTGTAAGCACGAAGCTTAGTGAGATCTGCCATCATACCACATACCATAAAACCACATAACATTCATACTGCCAGGCAATTCTGGGGTGCCGACCTACCCGTGTCAAGCCATTATGGGGAGCCAACCTACCTGTGTCAAGCCATTATGGGGTGCTGGCCTACCCTTCGGTCCTAAAAACCGAACTTGGGCACTATTCCCCTCTTACTACCACTATCACATATAACATATCATGATAGCACATAAACATACCAGATAGTAGCAAACCAGACAATTATCACAAATACAATCATCTCAACTAAAATCAAATACTAGTGGGCCGACCTTGGTACCTTAGACCAACTTCTACTAGAAGGTAACTCACCTCACACTACTGAAGACCCGTAGATACAATCCCAGCTATTGGATGACAGATTCTCAATCAGTCAATATCAAACATCACCCAATTAATAATTGAGTTCCAACACATATCCATAAGTCCATGTTGGGGTAGAAGACTACTTTATCCCTATATTGGCTTAATTCAAGCCCAAGGCCCAATCCAAAGGCCCAAAAGTCAACTATGGGTCATAGCCCAACACATGGCCCAATTTTCCAAATTGGATCCAAACCATTAACCATTCAGTCCAGTCCAACATTCAACATTCTAATGGCCCAATATCACATAATCATAGAGTCCGAAATTATGGCCCATCTATGGCCCAATTTTCCAAAATGGGCCCAACTCTGCAAATGGTCCTTACCTCAAAGCCCATTAATTATTCTAGTCCACTTGCTTGCTCTTGGATGGCCCACTAATAACCTAATCATCAAGACCCAATAGAAAGGGGCAACAATAAACCCAAGCGAAATTAGGGTTTCACATAAAATGACGATTAGTGTTAAGTGTTTCTCACTTAACCCATTACGGACTTAATCCATCAAGTCCATCACTCTTCTAAATAAATCATACGGTGTGATTGGGCTTAATACACAATTACATTCCAATGGCCCAAATGTGGGTCCCGATAAGTCCAAGCCCATAAATCCAATATTAGGGTTTTCTAAACCCTAATTAGGGTTTCCAACCCCATCTTAGCCTAATAGGCCCAATACCTAGGTATTTTGATCAATTAGGGTTCATTAGGCCCATTAGCTACATGTTTGGTCTTTTAGGTCAATTAGGGATTTATTAGGCCCAATAGGGTTTTACTCACGTTGTCAAAACATCCAAATTAGGCACACCGACACTCGACACAGCGGCAGGAGGCGGCAACCACCACCCTACGGTGGTGGTTTGAGCTTCTTTCCATTATTCTTCTTTCCAGTTACATTTTACAATGCTAAACTCTAATAATCACACATACAAACTAATAGAAATACATATAGACAACAACCTAGTGGTGGTCGGTGGTGACACATGGTGGTGGTGGCTATACTAGATTTTCCGGCCAAACAAACACCAACTACCACCCATCTATGTGATTCTGATTGTTCAACAGACCCGGTCACCCACCTGGTGGCTCATGGAGGCAACAGCAGCACCAAAACAGCAGTAGCAGAGGCGGTTGCGATGGTAGCCACCACCTTATGGTGGTAGCGGTGGTTTTCTTTGGTCCCCAGCCAAGAAAACACACACATACAAGTAAACACGAGCTGAACATCAAAATACTCCCAACTCAGGCACTTCAGGCGGTAGGTAATGACCAGAAACATAGAAATGGTGACCCAAGGCCACCGGTAACCCCTGTCAACGTGAACGACACCAAATCATAGAAAGAATGAATAGAAAGGAATAGATGGGTGGAAGCGATCCTTACCGAGAGCTTCCAATTCGAACACAACTTGCATAGCGGCGAACACAGCTCGCTTCACCGGATGAGGGTAGTAACAGCCCACTGCTGGTGTCTTTGTGCTTCTCTTTGTTGTTGGCAACGGCTTCGCCGGCGATTTGGTTGCGGTGGACTCCAGCTTCCATGGCAAGGAGGTGGCAGCTAGAGGAGCTCCATGTAGGGTGGCGGCTGAAGGAAGTTATGTTAGGGTTAGGGTTTATGTAATGTAACAGGAGGAAGAAGACGCCGGGCTTAAATCCCGCTCTAATCAAACCTTTGCCCATTATTACAAGTTTGGTCCCTCCCCCTTAGGTTCTTTTCAAATCAGCTTTGATAATTACCATTCAACCCCTCCTCATAAGAATATTTTCAAAATAACTCCAATATTTACCATCTAAATCCTGCCTCCCAAGACCCATTCAAATTAATTCCTAATTGTTACCAAGCAACCCCTGTCTTCAATATTACTTACAAATTAAGTCCGAATTTACACTTTTAACCCCCAATACTCCAAGGATTATAACATTGAGCTCCCAAAACCAACATCTCACTAAATATTATGGATTTTAGGGTAACTACTCTTTCATAAATTTTATCTATTTATATATTAAATAAACAGGGTGTTACAACTCTCCCCCACTTAAATTAGATTTCATCCTCGAAATCATTCCTTACCATTCCTTACACACCCAACCACTCTAGTAATATGGTCACCATCCTGGGCACACCCTAACCTTCCCAGGGTAGCCGTGACCAATCTTCGTAAAGACCCAAAAATCCGTAGGTGAAAGAATTCCTCACAACAAAATCACATGTACTCTGTCCGAAATCTACTGTCTCGAGATGGTTTGAATCTCTGACAGACCACTCACACTGAATCATTATTGTTAAATCCAGTCCACTAATCTCTCATCTGTCTACTCAACTTCTAATAACTCGAGGTTCCCACTATAAATCAGGACCACAAGCCAAATTATCTCTGTAGGTCACTTATACTCGGCTAAGGCTCAAATAATCCTGCTATGAGTGACTTGCCACTTCCAAATCAACTAGCTATTTCGTTCATATTTGCAACCTGAAACGCAAATACTAACACTGCCCAAACGCTAAAACTGTCTGAACACTGAACTACCTGAAGCAGTATGTTTCCACACAACTACTTTCCAGAATCTACCGAGACCTGCCTGGTCTCAATTCATTCACCAATCATCTGAAATGTCGGGTTCCGGCCCGGCTGCAGGGCCAAAGGACTCCCCACTTAGTTGCCTCACATGACTTCTGAATGAAATACTTCCCAGGAACTAGTTGCCACTAGTTATCATGCCATTGTGGCTCTAACAACCTCCTGATCTAATCAATCGGGTCCATGCATTGAATCCTGTCATCATCAAATCGAAGGCTAAAAGTGATTGCCACCTAACCGATGGTAGCCTTACATCACAAGCAATCATATACGGTCCATTACTTTCTTGATCCCATAACTGTAGTGGCACTACTCCAGTCTTATCACTGGCTCAACCAGATCTAATCCATTTGGGTAATTCCGAAATCCAATCCGTGGATTTGCTTATCCTCACTGCTGCACCCGAACTGGTGATTACTATTGTTCCTTCTACGTTCTAATAACACGCTCATGCCATCTACCAACCTAGTGAATGCTATGGCTACACCCGCATACTTACAACACTCTATCACTATCTGACTGCTAGTGAATGCTACGGCTACACCCGCAGACTTACAACATTCTAATACTATATGAATGCTAGTGAATGCTACGGCTACACCCACAAACTTAAAACACTCTAACACTATCTGGCTACTCGTGAATGCTAAGGCTACACCCGAAGAATTACAACACTCGAATACTATTTGACTGCTAATGAATGCTACGACTACACCCGCAGACTTACAACACTCTAACACTAGCTGGCTGCTAGTGAATGCTACGACTACACCCACAAACTTACAACACTCTCCATACTGGTAATGGGTCATGAGCATTCTAACACCCGTAAGTGTACATGCAACCCTAGAAAACCTTGGATCTTTGTTTGTCTAAAATACATACAAAATATGATTTCCAAGGTTCATAATCCTATCAAAACCTTGCGAGCCTAGCACCCCAAGTGTGATGCCTCAAATGTTTCACACAACACCAAGTGCTTTGGAATAACTTTGAGAGAATGTAGAACACTTCAACATCGGCCTAGCCCTCTTCTTTTCTTAGTGTAGACAATTGTAGATGATATCATGTTCCTTATATAGTGTGTTACATCTAGGGTTACACCATGTAAACCCTAATGTGACATGACTCTTCATTTCCATGACCCATGGGTTTGTAACTCCCATGGAGCATCCATGGAGCATCCTATGGGTTTTAGCCCAACTTGATAATCGATGGAGCATTAGCCCACTATACAAGTTATGGATGATTTACATAATCAACCCATATATTTAATTAGTCATCTTTTGATCAATTAATTAATTCTAGATTAATTCTTGATCAATACTAATTAAATAATATTATTAATATATTAGAACTTATAATATATTAATAAACCATAAGTGTTATTTCTCTCAATTTAGTTTATCCAAATGTATGATGCCATACAACCCAAATGGACCATGCCAAACCGGGTCAAGTACATACCATAAATAGTTATGGACTTAGACACCTTATCCAACAGTCTCCCACTTGGATAAGTCTAATAACTATAACTGCAAGTATGACTTCAGGAACTGATCAAAAATCGTAGCTCTTTCAAGGTTTCTCGAAACTGAGAAGATGATGATACGCCATTTAATATAAGTGATCATATAATCCTCTGTTCTAGATATCAGCCGGACAAATACATGGAACAATGTCTTACTTATTGTCCAGCAGTTTGTTTCCCGATTCTCAATTTGTTTGACAAAGAACTTAATTGAACACATCAACTTAGTTCTGACCGGGCCCGTTACATAGGTCAAAACAAAATCATTGAGGGGCCTAGATATCCGCTTATAATCCAAGAAGGAACAGATAAACTTCAAATCATATGCTTGTTCTACTACTTGTTGAATCACACAT
Source organism: Lactuca sativa (assembly GCF_002870075.4). Taxonomy (NCBI): domain Eukaryota; kingdom Viridiplantae; phylum Streptophyta; class Magnoliopsida; order Asterales; family Asteraceae; genus Lactuca; species Lactuca sativa. The sequence goes on along the minus strand of NC_056631.2, from coordinate 216,310,534 downwards.
AAAAGTACGTTTTATAACATCGAGTTACCAATGTGGTTTCGTACGATTAGTGCATAACCAACTCATAGGCAACAAGGCATATCTCTAGGTTTGAAGACTTATATGATATTACCGTCTCACGATCACTCGAGATAAATTCCATGAAGTGATACCAGTGAGCGTGGGTTGAATCCAATGCTTAGAAGTTATGAGCAATCATGAGTGTTGTAGCCATGTCCAACAACTTAGACCTCTGCAACCATCTCATGACAGTCTTGATTCATACCTACTTCTAACATATGACCGACTATGGAGAATTCAAATAATATGGTATACCAAACATAATTATTCTGGAAGTGAAAACATGCAAAAGAAATATAGTAAATGATTGACAAAAGATAGCAACACTGATGGGTTTTGGTCATAAGACATCCTATGTGCTCATATAAACCCTAATGCTTGGATCTAGGTTTCTCTATTGTACATGCTTTGAATCCAAGACTATAAACCCTAATTCTAGTATATGGAAATCAATATTAACATATAATTAGGTTTAAGATGTTACCTTGATTGTTATGTAGCAATAACAATCCCAATTCCACCTTGAATTGACTTTGGAATGCTTAGAGTCACAAGTGTCACTCCTCTAATGGCTTACAAACACCAAGAGCAAGTGGAGAAGGTATAAAGAGAGAGGAGAGAGGTAGGAATCCGTCCTTAGGACTTCTTGGGAAGGCATTTACGAATTCATGAGCCTTAGGGGGTTTATATAGGTGTAAAGATTAGGGTTTTAGTCCTTATCCTTATCTAGTTGCTTGCCCACCAAGCAACCATAAGATAAGTCTTAGAAAACCTTATCCTAGTCGAATTCTAAGGCATTATCTCCTCAAATTCGTTCACCCTATATTTAAGATAATCCTTACCCTATTTTGTAACTATCATATAATTACAATTCAGCCCCTCTAGTTTAATTAATTACATTTGATCACAAAATTAATTCTTAATTAATTATTGACCAATATTAATTAAACAAATATGATTTCTCCTTTAATATATTATTCTTATAACATATTAATAAATCATATTATCCTCTCTCTCTATATATTTCTCCAATCAAGTTGCTTTGGTGAAGGCAACCCAAAAGGACCATGCACCATCGGGTCAAGTACATACCAAAATAGTTATGGACTTAGACACTAATCCAACAGTCTCCCACTTGGATAAGTCTAACAACTATTCTGCGTATGATTTTAGATCCTGATCTGTAATCGTAGCTTTCCAAAGCCGCTGTCAACTCTGATCATATCAGATACGCGTGTCCTTAGATAAGGGATCATATATTCCTCCATTCTAGATATCATATGAGATATGATTTCTAATCATTCTCTTTGTACTACTTCTTGATTTTTGATTTATGACGACAGACTAATTGAACAAATCAAATTAGCCCTAGCCCGGCCGAGCATTTACGTATGTCATCACTAAACCATCGAGGGGCCCAAAGATATCACTTTTATCCTACTTTGGATAAAAGGAACGGATAAACTTTGATACAATGCTCGCTTGCACTTAATCACCAAATTACACACAATAATATGTTTTATAACACCAAGTTACTAGTGCGTTTACATATTATCAATGTGCAACCGATTCGCAAGATACAACTCACACATCTCGGTTTCAAGAATATAAGATGTTATCGTCTCACTAATCACTCGTGATACAATTCATGGAGCGATCCAAGTAAGCGTGGGTTTAATCCAATGCTCAAATCACATTCGTAAGCACTCATGAACATTGCAGCAAACATTTGCTTATGTCTAATACTTTTCTAGACAATCCACACACCAATTCATGACAGTCTTCATTCATATCTACTTCCAACATATGAACGATTGTGGCCCATTCGAATAATTCGATTATTCTTAATAAACTCAATTATTCTGGAAGTCAAAACATGCAAGGTGAAACACAAGAATAATACTAATCCCATATGGCCTCAAACCTTTGAGTATAAATGAAACTCCTTTTATTAATCACCATACCGATTACTCATTATTTGTCGTTTCGGGTAATCAACTTCTTACTTGAATTATTACACTTGTCCCATGCTCTTAGCATGCACACAATGTTCACCTATGGTTATTACTTTTGTGAAATAGACAAATTGAACACATTTTCAATCATTCTCATTTTACAACTCCAAATCCATTTTCTTGAGTGTAAGAATATCAAATTCTTGTTACTTATAGAATATACTAGATTCTAACACTTTATGCAATGATCCTTTCGTAATGTCACTGCACCAAAGTCACAAAGACTATTGCCAATGATATTACAAAGTTCTCTAAGGGAAATTGTTACAAGACAATTCCTTAGATATGAGGTCTCTCACTCAAAGTACATTCCTTTGAACATCCTTTTGCATAAAAGTTTCTAATCTAGTCATAGATTTTCAATATTTACTTCCCAATATAGACACGCTTCCATATTTTCCATATGACAACTTATTCTTAATAGAATCTTTTCTATTCATAATAAGGTCGATATGGTCCATTCAATACCATGCTTCCAACTACTCACAAGCAACCAATCCTCGTCGAACTTTGGATTGTCCTTTGATAGTTGTTTAATTATTTTTAGTCAAAACCGATTCTAGTCCTTTTTCCCTCTAAATGAGCTAGACATTTGGAAAATTTTAGAATGGTCAAACATTAAAGCATTTGCAATCGATCCTCTACCCAAAGCGTATTGGACACGACGCACAATGTTTTATTTGCTATGTTCTCAAAATTTGAATTGTGAAGAGGAATGTCGTAATCATAATCAAAATTTTAAGAACACACTATGTACCTTTGACTAAATTTATTAACATTTCTCAACCTAATCCTTTAGATTTGAAATGAAGCATAATATTCTCTCCCTTAATTATAGCAAAACAACTTTATAACCCTTACTACTTTGCAAGGTTTAACTCTTGTTTTCTATAATTAATATTGCCAACTTTGCAATACGTGCCTTAATAATCATACAATCATAACATTTATGCTCCCACTATCATGATGATTATTGTAAAACATAACACTTATGCTCCCACTAGCTTCGTCATGTATTCATAAACATCTTAACTTTCAGAAAAACAATGCTTATTGAATTTCTTAAGTTCATGTTTCTGATACTTAGTGCTTTGATAATCTTTTATCAAGGCTTCTTGAACTTATACACCTTTGCCTTAGATAGTTCATATGTGTGTGTAAACAATTGCCAAACCTCACAATTCAAATTATGGAAAGGGATACCGTAACCATAATCGAATTTGAGAATGCAATTTTACAATCACTATCTTCTTAAAATCTTTCTTAGTGAAAGCATTTCCTCACAATCATTTTCATGAAGGAGGAAATCTTATGACACTTAGATTTAAACGTGTATGTGTTCCTATCCATGTGAATTTGTTAAAACTAAAGTTTACGACAAATTCAAACTCATATGGACCGAACTTTCTTAATCTTGATTTCTTGCCTTATGGTAGCACAGCTGCTCACCATGTCTTCCAAGTAGTTAAGCAGCTCACCCTTTCCTATCAATGTACCTTTCATTGATTAAGGTGCTTTGCCTTTTATGCGTTCAAAATGAGAACTCATAGAACTCACATGCATAATTAACTCGATTGGATTGGCACAGAAACAAAATAATGTCAACACGATAGGTTGTAAACCTCAACTCGTGTGCTAGTGATGATCGATAAGGTTTATTTGATTTGTTCTTGAAACCTTTCAAGACCATTAAGACTCCCACTGACTCTTTATAAGATTCTCTTGTCAAAACATTTCTTGACAAACAAATATTCAAGAGCTAGTGTAGCTTTTATCAACACTTCATAACTTTGGTCCTAGTTGGTCTTTGTCTTATCCAAGACATCACAACTTTCCACATTTAATGAATGTTTTAAACCTTCTTAATACTTTTCACTCATTGTCACAATCTTAACTCTAAGACTTGTCTTGGAACGAAGTATGATTGACTTCTTGATTTGACCATTTCTTCAATCTTTGAATCCTCTTCTTGGACATACAATTGTACCAAGACTCACTTAGAGGATCAATTGAGATATGGTTCTTAATCATTAAGACCTATCATAAAGCATAAAAGGTACTCTCCCTTCTTCTTAGAATGGAGAAACTTTTATCTCTCTGCCTACTTGAATCTTGTTATTCGTTCTACTATTGATTTAAACTTTTTCAATCAATTCAGAATTACACTTAATCTTATAAGTATAATCATATTTACTAAACCTTTAGTAAATCATGACGAATACCTCGTTACTCTTATGGTGGACTTTGATCAACACACAACTTTGTGTACTCGATCTCCTAGTCCTTCACTTGACACTTTGTCAATGAATTAGTCCAATTTCCAAATACGAAATTTTCTCATTCATCGTGCATCCACGTTGCATGATTCCAAGTTTCTGTCCAATTGAAACTTGGGCGATGAGAAACTCTCCCTATTTGGTAAATTCTCGACTTTCCATAAATAACATAATAAGAACCAAATCCATTATTGCTAATAATAGAAACATTTTAACAGCAATTTTTTCATACACGCCATTATAAGGATAAATAAATAAAATTTAAAGTCAAAATTTATTTTATTGCGGAAAAATTTGTCCTTACAATGCAACTCATTGAAAAACTTATGCTAATACATCTTTCTTAGCAATCTAATTCTAACTCTAAGTAGTAACTCAAGAATCTAATTTTCGAGAAACGCGATCGAAATCCATTCCTTCACGGTTAGATTCTGATCACTTCTTCCCTTAAGCTTCCTTTCTTTTCTTCGATCCTACAAAAACATCAATTGTAATCTTATCACATTATGTATTTAGAATCTAGAATGAAGCTTAAAAGAGTTAGTCAATGGATTTTACCTAAATTAGAGCCATACGTTTCGACTCTCCCATCTCTTAGATCTCTTAGGTAAATGGGGCAGCTTCGTCTCCAATGCCCCTTCTCTTGGCAATAAAAGCAAATCGACTCTTTTGGAACAGGACATGGAACTACTTCAAACATCGCCTTTCTCTTATGATCAAACTTTTCGATCATAGCATGTCTTTCGTTGCCATTGTCTATATCCATAGAGGTCTTGAAGGCAGATTCACCAATCAACTTTGCTTTTCTATTGCGCCAAATCATTGCAGATTCAGCAGCAATAAACATATAGGTGAGATTTATAAGGGTCACGTCGTAGTTCATCATATAGTACTCTCTTACGAACTCACTATATGAGTTGGGAAGTGACTGAAGAACCCAATCAACAACCATTTCCTCACAGACAACGGATCCCAACATTCTTAACCTATCAATGTGTGACTTCATCCCTAGGACGTGTGCACACACCGACTTTCCTTCTTTATGTTTACTTGCCAAAAGGGCTTGAGTGATCTTGAACTTTTCAAGCCTTTGAACTTGTGGGTTAGGGAGAATAATTGGAGGAGGTAGAGGAAGTGAAGCATGATTTCTTGTTCCTTGATCGAATCGTGGAATATCATCTTCATGTGGAATGCTTGTTCCACGAGATTTGAGAAGACCATAGTTGTCGAACTTTGACATCTACAAAACGGGAGAAAAACGAATTCAAGTTAGTTGATAGATTGAGTCCTTAGTAAATCACCCAGAGATACTAAGGCTAGGACCCAACACAATATTCTACAACTCGGGAGAGGGATGCCGTAACCCAAATTGCAGAACATTTGAAGGTAAGTGAATGACGATTCACTAATTTCCACCATGAAAAACGAAAAAAAGAAATTTAAGTTTTAAATCTATGAAAACTCCTAGATCCTTTGAGATTCATTGAACTTTCAATGGCATGTTTAAATCTCGATATGCCCCTCTAGTTTGTGACTGGGATGCCGAGGATCACAAAGCGGGTGTGAATAACCATGTAAACTTACATGGTGCCCTCACATGTTACAGTCACCTATTCGATGTGCCGGTAAACCACACACGCTCCACCGAACTATGACAAACATTGAGTCACCCTTTGCTACCTTTGCTTAGAACCATTTAGTGTGCCGGTAAACCACACACGCTCCACTAACGTCTTCGCAAGGGCACAAAGTGTAATTTCATGGAATTGCATCAATTCACTTTTGCCTAAGTAACTAAGATTGGGAATTTTATGAAAACATTTAGTTACTTTTATACTTCATTATTCTTATAATGGAAGGTTTTTGTCCTATCCTACCCGTTCGGCTAACGACCCTCCACTAGTCAAGAGTGCGGTGGGTAAGAGTGGATACCCATTCAATCGCCATTTTACAGGCAATTTCCTTAAACACCCCTTATAGACCAGCTTCGTGAATGAGGCCTACTAACGGTAAGACTGACTTTTACTCATACATATATATAATGTTAGACTTTTAATGTTATATATAGTATAGGGTGTATTTTATACTTTTAAAATATTAGGTGGTCTAATTTAACAATTATACTTTTAATTCCATTAAATTTTAAACCAAAACTTTTATGGATTTATTAAACCTCTTTTAATTATACACCTTAATTAATTAATAAAACCATAAGGGTGTGATTTGAACTTTTTCAAAACTATACTAGAGTTTTAGAATTTAACATTCCTACTTAACCTTTTAATCAACTTTTAAATTCCAAAACTTGAGGGCAAGTTTTGAAACATTTCAAAACATTAGGGTTCAGAATTTAAATATACATCAAAATTAAACTATTTAATCAAAATTTAAACTCCAAAACTTGAGGGCAAGTTTTGAAACCTTTTTTTCAAAACATTAGGGTTGTAACTATTTAAATTTCAAAACAACAAGACTTTTGGGGTTCAAATTTAAACTATAAAACCTAAAGGGCAAAATATGAAACTTTTCATAACAAGGATCAAATAACAAATAATTCAAATTAACATTTAATCATATAATTATCCATATTTGATTTATTTAATGATTTCTTGCAAAACAATTTATCAATTTACTCAAAATAATTAATCAATTATCACATAAGGAAACAATTATCTTATTAATTGATAAATATCTTCAATTAGATCAACAATATAGTCAAATATATCATATAATCGGATTAATATTGATCTAACATGATAATGTAACTATCCATAAGCAAAAACAGCAAGAAATCCCGGAATACCCTCCATCTGACGAGCCGACTCGCCGAGTCAGGCATGGACTCGTCGAGTCACCTTGGACTTGGTGAGTTCAACCATGGACTCGGCGAGTCCAGCCTCCAGAAACCCAAAAAACGAATTTTCCAGTTATACAATGCATCAATACAATTGAAACCAAGCTAGGCTCTGATACCACTGATGGGTTTTGGTCATAAGACATCCTATGTGCTCATACAAACCCTAATGCTTGGATCTAGGTTTCTCTATTGTACATGCTTTGAATCCAAGACTATAAACCCTAATTCTAGCATATGGAAATCAATATTAACATATAATTAGGTTTAAGATGTTACCTTGATTGTTATGTAGCAATAACAATCCCAATTCCACCTTGAATTGACTTTGGAATGCTTAGAGTCACAAGTGTCACTCCTCTAATGGCTTACAAACACCAAGAGCAAGTGGAGAAGATATAAAGAGAGAGGAGAGAGGTAGGAATTTGTCCTTAGGACTTCTTGGGAAGGCTTTTACGAATTCATGAGCCTCAGGGGGTTTATATAGGTGTAAAGATTAGGGTTTTAGTCCTTATCCTTATCTAGTTGCTTACCCACCAAGCAACCATAAGATAAGTCTTAGAAAACCTTATCCTAGTCGAATTCTAAGGCATTATCTCCTCAAATTCGTTCACCCTATATTTAAGATAATCCTTACCTTATTTTGTAACTGTCATATAATTACAATTCAACCCCTCTAGTTTAATTAATTACATTTGATCACAAAATTAATTCTTAATTAATTATTGACCAATATTAATTAAACAAATATGATTTCTCCTTTAATATATTATTCTTATAACATATTAATAAATCATATTATCCTCTCTCTCTATATATTTCTCCAATCAAGTTGCTTTGGTGAAGGCAACCCAAAAGGACCATGCACCATCGGGTCAAGTACATACCAAAATGGTTATGGACTTAGACACTAATCCAACATACACTTTACTCATAAATAAACATAATTTTTATTCATCATCAAATGTCAATTACACTTTACAAATTTCAAAATTATCTAACTACTAAAACTATTATCATCCTTCAGTCCTATGCTCCGAGCATGCTGGAGATGCTTAATCCGACTCAATCCCTTCGTGAGGGGATCTGTTGGGTTCTCATCCGATGATACCCTCTTTGCCACAAGGAGTCATTCTTCTATTCGATGTCTGGAGAAATGGTATTTTCTGTCGATGTGTCTGGATCTTCTATGATCCCTTGGTTCTTTGGCTAAGCCAACTGCACTTTCACTATCATAGAAAATTTCCATTGGCTTCTTTATAGCTGGTACAACTCCAAGGTCTCCAATGAAGTTCTTCAGCCATATCGCCTCCTTTTCTACCTCACTTGCTGCTATATACTCTGATTCGCAAGTTGAATCAGCCACGGTCTCCTGCTTGGAACTCTTCCAAGTGATTGCTCCTCAAGTCATCACTCCCACCGAGGGTAAAGACCCGGTCCTTAGTCCTCCATAGGTACTTGAGGATATTCTTTACCGCAGTCCAGTGAGCCTTGCCAGGGTTCCCCTGATATCTTCTGACCATGCTCAAAGCAAAGGCCACATCAGGACAAGTGCAGGTCATAGCATACACGATCGAGCCTACTATAGAAGCATAAGGTACTCGACTAATTTATGCTATCTTATCCTCAGTACTTGGGCTCTGAGTTTTACTCAGTCTGGTGTTACTCTGGATGGGTAACTCTCCTTTCTTGGGATCCTGCATGTTGAACCTCTTCAGCACTTTATCCAAGTAGGTACTCTGACTAAGTCCAATTAGTCTTTTACTCCGGTCTCTCAGAATCCTTATCCCTAGAATATAGGCAGCTTCTCCTACGTATTTCATAGAGAAACACTTCCCAAGCCAGGACTTCACTTCCTGCAAGGTTGGGATGTCGTTTTCTATGAGCAGTATGTCATCCACATACAGTACAAAAAAGCTAACTATACTCCCACTAGCCTTGACATGGACACAAGATTCATCTTCACTCCTCGAAAAGCCAAACTCTTTGACTTTCTCATCGAAGCAAAGATTCCATCTGTGAGGTGCCTGTTTCAATCCATAAATGGATTTCTCGAGCTTACACACTCTACTAGGGTATTCTGTACTGACAAAACCCTCTGACTGACTCATGTAAACATCCTCAGCCAAACTTCCATTAAGGAAGGTGGTTTTGACATCCATTTTCCATATTTCATAATCATGAAATGCAGCGATGGCTAACAGAACCCTAATGGACTTAATCTTTGCAACTGGTGAAAAGGTCTCATCATAATCAACTCCTGGAGTTTGAGAAAAGCCCTTTGCAACCATTCGCGCCTTATATGTGTGTACATTACCATCCATGTCGGTCTTCTTCTTGAAGATCCATTTGCACCCAACTGTCTTACGACTTGATACATTGTCAACCAAGTTCCGAACTTGATTGTCATACATTGACTGTATCTTGTTGTCTATTGCCTCTTTCCATTTAGTAGACTCGAGGCCTGCCATGGCTTCCGCGTAGATGTTAGGTTCATCCAGACTTACCAATGTCTCATCACTGATAAGTGTCTCATCTTCCGCAGTAATATGGAAGCGATAATAATGCTTAGGTGTATTCCTAACCCTTGTGGAACACCTCAGAGGTACAGACTTGTCAATTTGCTCAACATGAGTTTCCTCCTTAGGTTGAGTGCTAGGATTTAAAGTTCCTTCACCACTTGACTCTTGAATTTCTTCAAGGTCAATTTGCCTCCCACTGTTTCCTTGCCTTATGAACTATCTCTCTCTATCTCTTTATTTCTCTCTCTCTCTCTCTCTCTCTCTCTCTCTCTCTCTCTCTCTCTCTCTCTCTCGAAAGACATCCCTCCTTGCTACAAAGACCACATTGTCACTAGGTCTGTAGAAGAGGTAACCAAAGGATTTATGTGGTTAGCCGATGAAAATACACCTCTCACTTCGAGGTTCGAGCTTATCATGAGTCTCGCGTCTCACAAAACCTCGCAGCCCCAAATCTTGATGTGGTTTAGTTTAGGAACTTTACCATTCCACATCTCATGAGGAGTTTTGGCAACTTTCTTTGTAGGGACCAGATTAAGGATATGGGCAGCAGTCTCTAGGGCATACCCCCAAGGTTCGATTACGCCTCTCAGCCACACCATTCATCATGGAACGAACCATATCCAACAAGGTTCGATTATGCCTCTCAACCACACCATTCATATGTGGTTCCTAGGAGGTGTCAATTGTGAGATAATCCCATATTCCTTAAGATAGATGAGGAACTCTCTACTAAGATACTCACCACCACGATCGGATCGAAGCATCTTAATGTTCCTTCCCAATTGATTCTTGACTTCCTGTATAAACTCTTTAAACCTTTCAAAAGTCTCTAACTTATGATTGATTAAATAGACATATCCCTTGTGGCAGATTTGAAAGGTCCACACACATCTGTGTGTACCAGATCCAACAAACCTTCACCCCTAGCACAAGACCCAGTGAAGGGTAACTTTGTCATTTTTCCAAGTAAGCATGATTCACAACTATCATCTAACTTTAGGTCAAATGACTCCAAGACTCCATCCTTTTGGAGCTGGCCTATGCGTCTCTTGCTCAGATGTCCAAGACGAAAATGTCATAATGATGCTTTATCCAAGTTATTATTATCAAAAGAATAAATACACAACACATTATTTCCTAGGTTATCTACAACAGACACAACTTCATACACACCATGACAAGGTAACGCTTTATAATAAAGAACATTATTAAAGAAAGCATTTATTGCACCAATTTCCTTATCAAAAGAAAAGGTAAACCCTTGTTTGTACAAAGCATGAAAGGAAATAATATTTCTTGCCATTTCTGGCGAATAACAACATTTATTCAAATCTAAAGTAAACCCACTACTTTGCAACAAAGAATAAACTCTAATCTTGGTGACAGGTGAAGCTTTCCTATTCCCCATGATCAATTTTATCTTTCCATGCTCCACATTCTCACTTCTTCTTAGTCCCTGCAAATCAGAACATATATGAATACCACAACCAGTATCAAGGACCCAAGAGTTAGAATAGGGTGAGTTATTAGATAGAATAGAGTAAATACCTCCATGGTTGGGTTTGACTTTTCGATCCTTCACATCTTGCTGGTACTTTAGACAGTTCCGCTTCCAATGCGACTTTTCATGGGCATAGAAGCATTCAGCCTCCTTTGGGTCAGAAGAAGGAGTGAAAAAACCTTTCTTGTTTCCACTTGAAGCAGAGCCATCAAGGTTCTTACCCTTGGTACCCTTCGAAGGGCTCTTCCTCTTCTTCCCTCTACGTTTCCGGATTGCCAAGTCAGGGGCAGAGTTTGGAGTAGGAGTAGGAGTGTTACCAACCGACTTACCTTTAAGACCTACTTTTGCAGTCTTTAGGAGTCCTTGAAGTTTTCTGAGTGTGACTTCTTGCTTATTCATGTGGTTTGTCATGCGGAATTGATCATAACACGAGGGTAAGGAGTGCAAAATGATATCTATTGGTAGCTTCTCGGGGAAGTTCACGTTAAGCTTCAACAAACGATCCACACACCTTTGCATTTTCTGCATGTGGTTCGTGACGGATTCTCCATCCTTCATCTTAGTTGTTATCATGGAGGAGATTATTTCATACCGCTCTTGACGAGCACTTTGATGGTATCTATCCATCATATCTTGGTGCATCCCAAAAGGGTAGTAGTCCTCATAGGACTTCTGGAGTTCAGCTGTCATGGTGGCCATCATGATGCATGCCACTTTGGTGGCATCTCTTTCATGAGTCCAGAAGTCAGCGATCTCCAGGGGCGTAGCAGTGGACTCATTGATCTCCTTTAGCTCCTTATCGAGGACATATTCCTTGTCCTCGTAGCGAGTCACCATCCTGATGTTCCGGATCCAATCCTTAAAGTTGGAACCATCGAAGATGACCCTCCCACATAGGTTCATGAGGGAAAAGGAGCTAGTAGGGTTTGAGCCAGAAGCAGTGTTATTGGAAGACATTTGAAAAAGAAGAGAACAAGTTTAGTATAGATATAAAGATAGTCCTTAATAAAACACCCAAATGTAATATTAAGGTTAGGATCCAATCACAATATATCATAACTTAGAAAAGGGATGTCGTAAACTAAGCTATAACATATTTTAAAGGTAGGTGAATGATGATTAACCAATTTCCACCATGAAAAAATGAAATATAAATATTAGGTTTTAATTGGTTTTTAGAAATTCCTAGATTGTTTTGAGATTCAATGAACTTTTTAAAGGCATGTTTCAATCTCGAGTGTGCCCTCAAAGTTTTGTGACTGGGATACCGAGGATCACGAAACGAGGTGTGAAGTATCCATGCAAATCATTTGGTACCCGTAATATTTATCACTCAATCGATGTGCCGGTTAACCACACGCGCTCCACCGACCTATAATAAACCTTAAGTCACCCTTTACTGTCGGTTAACCACACACACTCCACTAACGACTTAAATAAAGTGTAAAGTGTAATTTTATGGATTAGCACCTTATTCACATTTTCCTAAAGTAACTAAGATTGGGAATTTAATAAAACATTTAGTTACTTTATAATAATCATTATAATTTAATGAGATTTTTATAAGTCCTTGTCCAACCCGTTCGGCTAACGACCCTCCACCGATCAAGGAAGCGGTGGGTGAGAGTGGACACCCATTAAGCTGACATTTTATATACAACAACCTTATACCCCCTTATAGACCGGCTTCGTGAATGAGGCCTACTAACGGTAAGACGACTTGATCTTATACACACACACACACACACATATATATATATATATATATATATATATATATATATATATATATTAGATTATAATATTATAAAGTATAAGGGTTGATTTTTAACTTTTCAAAATCTTGGGTTGGAACTAAAGTTTATTAAGATAACTTTACATGTTCCAAAACTTGAGGGCAAGTTTTGTAACTTAACAAAAATCTTCAATTCATAACTTATGAGTTATTAAAATGAAGACTCTTCATTTTTGTAACTTATGTGTTCTTTTAATGGGTTTAAAACAATAAGACTTTTGGTTATCCGTAACTTGGGGACAAGTTATGGACTCCATTAAAACACATAAAGATCATGAATTAAGCATTAACCAAGTAATTCCTATGATCTACCAAGAACTCATAAGAACATGAATATTCATATCAAAATTTCAAGAACATATAAACACATATAATAATGTAATTTTGATATTAGCCATTGTAAATGGATTAGAACAACCATTACAACATCTAAAACAAGTTTTACAACACCAAAAAACTTTAGGGTAATGTTTCTAGTCCATTTCTAGCAGAAAAAATCGAAGGTTTGCACTCAGTCTGGCCAACTCGTCGAGTGCACGAACTGACTCGCCAAGTTGGTTGAAGTTTATCTTGGACTCGTCGAGTCCCCCACGGACTCGTCGAGTCCCCTGTGCAGACAGCTCAACAATTTGATTTTTACACTATTTTGCATCAAGTATTAACAAACAAGCCTAGGCTTTGATACCACTGATAGGTCATGAGCATTCTAACACCCCTAAGTGTACATGCAACCCTAGAAAACCTTGGATCTATGTTTGTCTAAAATACATGCAAAATATGATTTCCAAGGTTCATAATCCTATCTAGCATACATGGGGAACTTTTATAAAAGATGGCTAGAATTACATACCTTGTAGTTGATTTGATTCCATCAAAACCTTGAGAGCCTAGCACCCCAAGTGTGATGCCTCAAATGTTTCACACAACACCAAGTGCTTTGGAATAACTTTGAGAGAATGTAGAACACTTCAACATCGGCCTAGCCCTCTTCTTTTCTTAGTGTAGCCAATTTTAGATGATATCATGTTCTTTATATAGTGTGTTACATCTAGGGTTACACCATGTAAACCCTAATGTGACATGACTCTTCATTTCCATGACCCATGGGTTTGTAACTCCCATGGAGCATCCATGTAGCATCCTATGGGTTTTAGCCCAACTTGATAATCGATGGAGCATAGCCCACTATACAAGTTATGGATGATTTACATAATCAACCGATATCTTTAATTAGTAATTTTTTGATCACTTAATTAATTCTAGATTAATTCTCGATCAATACTAATTAAATAATATTATCAGTATATTAGAACTTATAATATATTAACAAACCATAAGTGTTATTTCTCTCAATTTAGTTTATCCAAATGCATGATGCCATGCAACCCAAATGAACCATGCCAAACTGGGTCAAGTACATACCAGAAATAGTTATGGACTTAGACACTTTATCCAACAACTGGGTCGAACACACACTCGACCTAACACACAACTGAACTTGAGTCCTAACTGGAGCTCTACCCTGGTTCCAGAAACCTGTTGTCCGAGAGTCTCGAAGGTTGTCTATTGCTCAGGCCCCCAATGAAGGCCACCAACTTCTTAGTCAGTCCGGTCAAAGGAACCGCAATCTCGAAGAAGTCCCGTATAAATCTTCAGTAATAACCCGCTAGACCCAGGAAACTCCAAATCTGAGTTGGAGACCTCAGAATCTCCCACTGCATCTCGGCCTCTATCCTGGCCGGATCTACTAGAATACTGTGGCAACCCGGAATTTTCATTCAGTCAAACCCTAAAAGTCAATCACTCCATATTATAAGTCAAGTTCACTTTTACTTGTATTTAGGAAATTAAAGTTTGTTTGATTATTATAATAATTAATCTTTAAACGAACGGGTGAACGGATGGGCCGTCTCGGGTCTTGAAATTTCTAAACCGTGAACACCTCGTGTCTTAGAAGTTCACGGCCAAACTTTTATGTTTGGGCCGAAAAATCTTCCCAAAATGTAAACTCTTGCTTAAGCATGAGTTTACTCCCCAAATTATCACACTTCTCATTTCCACCCTAAAAGAGTAAACTCCAAACTCTCTCAAGTATCATCTCGGTTTTCGCCCGATTTCCTGAAAACATAAGTGTTTCTCAACTTGATTAGTTGATATAACATAACATCTAGTGATTATACATCCTTTAATCCATCCATTTTATGTGTTTTGACTAGTTTTCCAAAACACCAAGAACACCAAGAACACACACTAGTGTTCTTGGACTTTAAGTTCATTTCAAGCTTCCACGAAGTAAGTACTTCTATCCTAGAGTCATTTAAAGCTTGCTATACATATTCATACCAAGAAAAAGTCCCAAGAACACCAAGAACAAGGTGTTCACGGTTTTGGGAGGCTCCCAAAACCGTAAACACCAAGTATAGTGCCAACAGGTGCTTTAGGGTGTCTAGATGCTTCGTTATACCTTAAGGACTTTTCTAGATCCATCCTTGATGTGTTTATCACATAAAAGAACAAGAAAACAATCATTTTTATGTGTTTACGGTTTGGGGATCTCCCAAAACCGTAAACACCCCAAAAGGTGTTTAATGTAACAGCCCGGATTCCCAGGTATCTTTTATGCTTATGTTTTTGGTGTTTTGTGAGGGGACTCGGCGAGTTGGAGCTCAAACTCGCCGAGTAGGATCGCGGTTCTGGACGCGGGTTCACGCCTGGACTCGGCGAGTCCAAGGTATGGACTCGGCGAGTCCGCGCTGTTTAATGAAACCCTAATTTCTCGGGTTTGGGACCTATTTAAAGGGCCTTAAGGCCGTCATTTGTGCTCACCAGTCCCCTGAGTGAAACCCTAGTGAGTTGAGCGTTTGGAGCAAAGCAAGAAGCCATTATTGACCTTGGAGGTGTCATCTTGCAAGGAAAAGGAAGAAATAGCTAAGGGAAATCAAGAGGAGCCACTTCCTGAAGGTTTGAGGTCCAGAACATCACATTTGAGGTACTACCTTCGAGCTATTCTCTGTTATGTTGATGTTTATATTGATTTAGGTCTTATTGAGCCCTTTTGTGGCTAGATCTAGTGCTCCCTTGGTCCCTTAAGCGAGTTAGATTCTAGATCTGGACCCTTGGAGGTCCAGAGTGTCCCTTTGCCCAAGCTTTTTATGAATCCATGGGGGTTTTGGATTGGGATCCTTGTGCTTAAGGTCAAAACACCATTTATGAGTCATGGGGTGTATTATGAGCACCAAGATATGGAATTTACGTGATAAATAAGCTTAGGAAGGCCAAATCTATGAATTATTGGAGCGGATCTGACCTCAGAAGCAAGTTTGAGTTGATGCATGGCATGGACTCGCCGAGTCTGACGAACAGACTCGGCGAGTAGCATGAAGATTGTCCTTAACCACTCAGTGAGTGGTCCTGCCGAGTTATGGGCTGACTCAGTGAGTCAGGGCGAGTTAGAGAGGGTTGACAGGTGGACTGAGTCGAACTGGAGCTCGCCGAGTTGTTCTTGAGACTCGGCGAGTTGAGTCGGGGTGGCCCCGTGATTCTTACCAGGTGAAACTCGTCGAGTCAAGGGAATACTCGACGTATCAAAAAGGGAATCCTAGAGAGTTGGTGAAAACGTCTAGACTCGCCGAGTCGCCCTAGTGCACTCACCGAGTCCGGTCAAAGTTGACCGTTGACCGTTGACCAGAGTTGTCTAGTGTTGACTTGATAGGGTAGTCAACCTTAGTGGTAAAAGTGTTAATTAGAGGCATATGATGTTATAGGGGGATTGTAGCTCGGAGGATCGAGCACGAGTAATTTCCAGGATTTGCGAGCTATCGAGATACACGAGGTGAGTCTTCTCACTATACTATACCCGGAAGGGTTTTGACTGTGTGACCGGAAGGTCGGATATGGTATGAGACATATGTGTTATGTGTGATAAGTTAATCGTTATATGTGCCATGTATGATATGTTTGATATGGGCCGGAAGGCATTATGTTATGGGCCGGAAGGCGAATATGTTATGGGCCGGAAGGCGTTGTAATGTGGACCGTATGGTTGGCATGGGTAGGACCGGAAGGTTTACCCAGTCGGGACAGAAGTCCCCTGAGACACACGGACCGGAAGGTCAGGGCCTGGAAAGGCGTATGTGCGTAGGTTGTATTTTGGGAAACTCACTAAGCATTTATGCTTACAGTTGTTGTGTATGTGTTTCAGGTACTAGCGAGGACCGTGGGAAGGCGCCGGCGTGATCTGTACACACTGATGGAGGATTTATGATCTTGGGATTTATATGATTTGTATTATGACATGATACATTGGATCTTTATGCCTTATTTTGGATGGAAATACATTTTTAAGAAATGAAAAAAAATTGTTTTAAAATTTCCATTGTTACAAGTTGGTATCAGAGCCTTGGTTTGAGGGATTCGGGTACACCTTCGAGCGTAACTGAACTCAAACCGAGGATTTGAGGAAAACTTTCTAAAACAAAGGCATAAAATTTTTATAAAGGATTTTATGGTAAACAAGAATGAAGCAGTGTGTACGATCAGCCAGCGCCCGAACGGTAAAAATCCCCAAAATACCCTTACAATATTGTGTTATGAGATATGATATGATATGATATGATATGCATGCTAGAAGACTAGGTATTCATATTAGGACTAGAGTGGCCTGATTTGTGATGCCTTAGTCTAGGGAAATCTGTTGCTATGAGATGCTTTGAGAGCGAGCGGGTAGTTAGTGGATGGCAAGAGTAGAGTACTCAGGATCCGGGGTTTGGGGAGGAGGACTTGGGATGAATGCTGATGCGGTGTAGTCGGTAGTATTGGGCCCGTACTACCGAAGACACCGGGTCAGTGGGCAACCCAAGTAAGAATCCCTGGGTATCGGAGACTGAGTAGGGTTGCGTTATCGAGTGCGATTATGCTCGATAGAGTCTCTGATATTTCTATGCTATATTTCAGAGGCATCATGGTTGGACCACGCCACAGACCTAGTACGAGCAGTGTGAGTGACGAGGAGATTCATCAGATGATTCATGAGGAGGTGGCTGCAGCGATCCGGGCTGAGATTCCGGAGATGTTTGGGTCTATTAAGACCACTCTGATGGAGACATTTGATGAGCGGTACGCCGCGTTGACTGAGGCTGCACCCGCTGCAGCTACCGCAGCTGTGGCTGCTGCCAGACCACAGGGAGGTGACTCGTTGCTGTTCCGGGAGTTCAGCAACACGAAGCCACCTGAGTTTGACGGGACGCAGGATCCGATCGCTGTGATGAGATGGATTGCTGATATCGAGGGATGCTTCTACACTTGTTCTTGTTCGGAGCATCTGAGGGTACAGTTCTCCTTGAACCAGCTCCGCCTGGGAGCAAAGGATTGGTGGAAGTTCGTGACGGCGAACTTCACTCTGGCAGAGGTTTCAGCTGTGACATGGGAGAGGTTTACCACTATGTTCAGAGATGAGTACGTTCCCCCGGTGGAGAGGGAACGGTTGGTTCAGGAGTTCTTGACCCTCAAGAAGGGTAATGATTCTGTCACGGTGATCACGCGGAAGTTTCATGAGAGGGCAATGTTCTGCCCCGAGCAGGTGTCCACGGAGCAGGCTCAGATGAGCCGGTATTTGGGTGTGTTGAGGAGGGATATCCGGGAGTTCGTATCGAACTCGTCATATCAGACTTTTGCTGAGCTTCAGGCGAATGCCAGGAAGCACGAGATCGAGTTGGAGACCCACGCCAGGGAGGAGGCCGAGTCTCAACGGGTGGATCGGCGGCCGGCTCAGTCTCAGCCGGCTGCCAAGCGGCTAAGTCCGCCGATTCGAGGACGGGAGGCCATAAGGGCCGCACTTGCGGAAAGTGTGGCAAGGGTCACGAGGGGACATGTCGATCAGGTGCTTGCTACAAGTGTGGCAAGGAGGGGCACATTGCTAGGGATTGCCCCAAAGGGTTTATGGTTTGCTTTCATTGCAACCAGACCGGCCATCGGAAGGCCGAGTGCCCTCAGCTTCTCCAGAGATCTACACCTGCTACTAGGTTTGCTGAGACTCGACCAGTGAAGGCCGAGGCCCCGAGGGCTCGTAGGAGAGCTTTCCAGTTGACTGCGGAGGAGGTCCGCGCGGCGCCTGATGTTGTGGCTGGTATGTATTCTTTCATGTAATTATTATTCTTTTATGGGATGTTATGCTTATTTCATGATTATGCGTAGGTACTTTTTGATGGGTTTTGGTCATAAGACATCCTATGTGCTTATACAAACCCTAATGCTTTGATCTAGGTTTCTCTATTGTACATGCTTTGAATCCAAGACTATAAACCCTAATTCTAGCATATGGAAATCAATATTAACATATAATTAGGTTTAAGATATTACCTTGATTGTTATGTAGCAATAACAATCCCAATTCCTCCTTTGAATTGACTTTGGAAGGCTTAGAATCACAAGTGTCACTCCTCTAATGGTTCACAAACACCATAAGCAAGAGGATGAAGGCTGCCCAAAACGTGTTCTAACCCTAGAAAAGAAGTTCCCCACGTTTTTGAGTCATAAGGGTCTTATATATAGTAAGGCTATTAGGGTTATTTAACAAGGAAACCCTAATTTGGTTGCTTAAGCCCTAAGCAACCCATAGACTCCTTTAATCAAGCCCATGGACGAAATTCTTATGGGTTTCCCCATAGAATTCGTCCACCTCTTGATTCAAGGCAATCCATGGCCCAAATTGCAATTATCCTATAATTACAATTCCAGTCCCTTAAGTTTACTTAATCTCTTTTAGTCACAAAACTAATTACCAATTAATTATTGACTAATATTAATTAAACAATATGATTTCTCCTTTAATATATTATTCTCATAATATATTAATAAATCATATTTAATCCTTTCTCTCCATAAATCATCCTATCAAGTTGCTTTGGTGAAGGCAACCCAAAAGGACCATGCACCATCGGGTCAAGTACATACCAAAATAGTTATGGACTTAGACACTAATGCAACACTTTTCTTGTGAATTCTGTACCTGCTTTAGTATTATTTGACTCGGGTGCGAGTCGGTCTTTCATATCTCTGGCCTTTAGTCAGCATATCAGTGTTAGTCGTGAGGCGTTGAGTCGGCCTCTGAGAGTTTCCATAGCTGACGAGAGAGTGATTTGTGTCACGGAGGTTCTCCGGGGATGCGTGTTAGAGATTTTTGGTGTCGAGTTTCTAATTGATCTGGTTCCTATTGCGATGGGTGATGTCTGTGTCATTGTGGGCATGGACTGGTTGAGCAGATTTGGCGCAGTTATCGACTGCGAGCGTCAGCTGGTGACCATATGAGACCCTAGTGGGGGAGTTCTTTCGGTGTACGGCAAGGGTACATGTTCGGGATCAGCTTTTTGTTCGGCCGCTAGGGCGAGGCAGTGTCTACAGCAGGGCTGTAAGGGTTTTGTGGCGTATGTTATGGATATGCGGGTGGCTTCCGAGAGGCCGAGTTTAGTTGAGGAGGTTCCGGTGGTGTGTGAGTTTCCAGATGTTTTCCCGAGGAGTTGTCGGGTGTGCCTCCTGTGAGACAAGTGGAGTTCAGTATCGATTTGGTTCCGGGGGCCGCGCCTATCGCTAAGGTGCCTTATCGCCTTGCACCTTCGGATATGCAAGAGTTATCCTTGCAGCTTTAGGAGTTGCTGGGGAAGGGATTTATTCGGCCGAGCAGCTTGCCGTGCGGAGCGCCTATCCTGTTCGTCAAGAAGAAGGATGGTTCACACCGGATGTGCATTGATTATCGGGAGTTGAACAAGCTGACAGTCAAGAACCGTTACCCGTTACCGAGGATCGACGATTTGTTCGATCAGTTGCAGGGAGCATCTTGGTTCTCCAAGATCGATTTGAGGTCTGGATATCGTCAGGTGAGAGTGCGGGATGAGGACGTCCAGAAGACAGCGTTCAGGACGCATTATGGGCATTATGAGTTTGTGGTGATGCCTTTTGGGCTCACCAATGCCCCGGCTGTGTTCATGGATCTCATGAACCGAGTATGTAGGCCGATGTTGGATCGGTCGGTGATTGTATTTATCGATGACATTATGGTATATTCGAGATCTAGGGAGCAGCATGAGGAGCATTTGAGAGAGGTCCTTGGGGTTCTGAGATCGGAGAAGCTTTATGCAAAATTCTCCAAGTGTGATTTCTGGTTGTGGGAGGTCCAGTTCTTAGGACATCTTGTTAACCAGGAAGGGATATTGGTCGATCCGGCCAAGGTTGAGGTAGTGATGAGTTGGGAGGTGCCGAAGTCACCCTCTGAGATCAGGAGTTTCCTAGGGTTGGCAGGGTATTATCGGAGATTTATCAAGGATTTCTCCAAGATCGCAGTGCCACTCACCAGATTGACCCGGAAGGGTGTTGCTTTGTCATGGGGTCCCGAGCAGCAGGCCTCCTTCGAGACACTTCGCCAAAGGTTGTGAGAAGCCCCGATATTAGCTCTCCCGGAAGGGATGGAGGACTTTGTGGTATATTGTGACGCATCGATTTTGGGGCTGGTAGCGGTGCTGATGCAGAGAGGGCATGTGATAGCATATGCATTGAGGCAGCTGAAGCCTCATGAGACGAGATATCCCACCCATGATCTAGAGTTGGGGGCAGTAGTGTTCGCCCTCAAGATTTGGCGTCATTACTTGTATGGGGTTCGGTGTACGATTTACACGGACAATAAGAGTTTGAGGTACTTGATGGATCAGCCCAACCTAAATATGCGACAGAGAAGGTGGTTGGATGTGGTCAAGGATTATGATTGTGAGATCATGTACCACCCAGGCAAGGCTAATGTGGTAGCCGATGCGTTGAGCCGCAGGGCGGAGAGCACTCCACTGCGGGATGTATGTTTGAGATTGACCGTGATAGCTCTGGTATTGGATGCCATTCGTGGGGCACAGGCCGAGGCTGTGCAACCTGAGATGCAGAAGAAGGAACGGGTTGTTGGTTTGGTATCAGGATTCGTTACGGATGGTCGAGGGCTTATGACTTTTCAGGGTCGGATTTGGGTACCGTTTGTGGGCAGTACGCATACTATTTTGATGGAGGAAGCGCATCGATTGAAATTCTCGATTCATCCCGGGGCTACGAAGATGTATTTGGAATTGAGAAAGGAGTATTGGTGGCCCTGTATGAAGAGGGACGTCGCGTGGTTTGTTGAGAGGTGCATGACCTGCCGTAGGGTTAAGGCCGAGCACCAGAGGCCGCATGGCAAGTTGTAGCCATTGGAGATTCCCGAGTGGAAGTAGGAACAGATCACTATGGATTTCATCACCAAATTGCCAAGGACTGCCAGAGGAGTTGATGCAATTTGGGTGATTGTGGATAGGTTGACGAAGAGCGCTCACTTCCTTGCCATCAGTGAGAGTTCTTCAACAGAGAAATTGGCGGAGGTGTATGTGAGGGAAGTAGTATCTCGGCACGAGGTGCCGATCTCGATTGTTTCAGACCGTGATGTGCGTTTCACTTCCAGATTCTGGGAGAAATTTCATGAGGAGTTGGGTACTAAACTGCATTTTAGTACCGCATATCATCCCCAGACAGACGGTCAGAGTGAGCGGACGATTCAGACGCTTGAGGACATGCTCCGAGCATGTGTGTTGGATTTCGGGGGTAGTTGGGATGCGTGTTTACCCTTGGCAGAGTTTTCCTACAACAACGGCCATCATTCGAGCATTGGTATGCCACCCTTTGAGCTGTTGTATGGGAGGAGGTGTCGGACCCCCATTTGTTGGGGAGAGGTTGGGCAGAGAGTGATGGGCAGTACAGAGATCGTGCTTCAGACGTCAGAGTAGATTCAGCAGGTCAGACAGAGGTTGTTGACTGCTCAGAGCCGACAGAAGAGTTACGCAGACAAACGCCGGTCCGAGCTTGAGTTCCAGGTCGGCGACCTTGTTCTCCTGAAGGTCTCTCCTTGGAAAGGAGTGATTCGAATCAGGAAGAGGGGCAAGTTGGGGCCCCGATATATTGGTCCATTCCGTGTGATCGCGAGGGTAGGCTGGGTAGCCTATCGTTTGGATTTGCCAGCAGAGTTGGGGCAGATTCACGACACTTCTCATGTGTCGCAGCTGAGGAAGTGTATAGCCGATGAGTCGGCAGTGGTTCCATTAGAGGATATTCAGGTGGATGCGAGCCTGAATTATGCCGAGAGACCAGTGGCCATCAGAGATCGGAAGATCAAGGTTCTGAGGAACAAGGAGGTACCCCTGGTGTTGGTTTAGTGGCAACATCGGAAGGGATCAGAGATGACCTGGGAGCTGGAGCGTGAGATGCGTGAGCAGCATTCGGAGCTATTTTCAGAGCGAGACTTCGAGGGCGAAGTCTAGTTCTAGTGGGGGAGAGTTGTAACAGCCCGGATTCGCAGGTATCTTTTATGCTTATGTTTTTGGTGTTTTGTGAGGGGACTCGGCGAGTTGGAGCTCAAACTCGCCGAGTAGGATCGCGGTTCTGGACGCGGGTTCGCGCCTGGACTCGGCGAGTCCGCGCTGTTTAATGAAACCCTAATTTCTCGGGTTTGGGACCTATTTAAAGGGCCTTAAGGCCGTCATTTGTGCTCACCAGTCCCCTGAGTGAAACCCTAGTGAGTTGAGCGTTTGGAGCAAAGCAAGAAGCCATTATTGACCTTGGAGGTGTCATCTTGCAAGGGAAAGGAAGAAATAGCTAAGGGAAATCAAGAGGAGCCACTTCCTGAAGGTTTGAGGTCCAGAACATCACATTTGAGGTAATACCTTCGAGCTATTCTCTGTTATGTTGATGTTTATATTGATTTAGGGCTTATTGAGCCCTTTTGTGGCTTGATCTAGTGCTCCCTTGGTCCCTTAAGTGAGTTAGATTCTAGATCTGGACCCTTGGAGGTCCAGAGTGTCCCTTTGCCCAAGCTTTTTATGAATCCATGGGGGTTTTGGATTGGGATCCTTGTGCTTAAGGTCAAAACACCATTTATGAGTCATGGGGTGTATTATGAGCACCAAGATATGGACTTTACGTGATAAATAAGCTTAGGAAGGCCAGATCTATGAATTATTGGAGCGGATCTGACCTCAGAAGCAAGTTTGAGTTGATGCATGGCATGGACTCACCGAGTCTGACAAACAGACTCGGCGAGTAGCATGAAGATTGTCCTTAACCACTCAGTGAGTGGTCCTGTCGAGTTATGGGCTGACTCAGTGAGTCAGGGCGAGTTAGAGAGGGTTGACAGGTGGACTGAGTCGAACTGGAACTCGGCGAGTTGTTCTTGAGACTCGGCGAGTTGAGTCGGGGTGGCCCCGCGATTCTTAACAGGTGGAACTCGTCGAGTCAGGGGAATACTCGACGTGTCAAAAAGGGAATCCTAGAGAGTTGGTGAAAACGTCTAGACTCACCGAGTCGCCCTAGTGCACTCATCGAGTCCGGTCAAAGTTGACCGCTGACCGTTGACCGTTGACCAGAGTTGTCTAGTGTTGACTTGATAGGGGTAGTCAACCTTAGTGGTAAAAGTGTTAATTAGAGGCATATGATGTTATAGGGGGATTGTAGCTCGGAGGATCGAGCACGAGTGATTTCCAGGATTTGCGAGCTATCGAGATACACGAGGTGAGTCTTCTCACTATACTATACCCGGAAGGGTTTTGACTGTGTGACCGGAAGGTCGGATATGGTATGAGACATATGTATTATGTGTGATAAGTTAATCGTTATATGTGCCATGTATGATATGCTTGATATGGGCCGGAAGGCATTATGTTATGGGCCGGAAGGAGAATATGTTATGGGCCGGAAGGCGTTGTAATGTGGACCGTAAGGTTGGCATGGGTAGGACCGGAAGGTTTACCCAGTCGGGACGGAAGTCCCCTGAGACACATGGACCGGAAGGTCAGGGCCTGGAAAGGCGTATGTGCGTAGGTTGTATTTTGGGGAACTCACTAAGCATTTATGCTTACAGTTGTTGTGTATGTGTTTCAGGTACTAGCGAGGACCGTGGGAAGGCGCCAGCGTGATCTGTACACACTGATAGAGGATTTATGATCTTGGGATTTATATGATTTGTATTATGACATGATACATTGGATCTTTATGCCTTATTTTGGATGGAAATACATTTTTAAGAAATGAAAAAAAATTTGTTTTAAAATTTCCGTTGTTACATTTAAATGTCCCATATTTACTCCTTATGCCTAGAATCTAACCTAGGCTATTACCTTGAAGTGTTTAGGACTTGAAAACACCAAAATACATGAATCCATGAGAGTTTACAGTATGGTCCTTAGACCGTAAACTCCATTTAGGAGTGTTTTGATGCCACACAACACTTCCTCAGACTAAATCATGAAGTAGGAATGCTTGGAATAGCTTAAAAGACTTCAAAACAACAAATGGTCAAAAGGCTAGGAGTTTACGGCAGTAAACTCACGAGTTTATGACCGTAAACTCAAGGGGTGTTGGTCTTTAGGGAGTAAACTCATTTTAGAAGTGTTCCTTGAACCCCAAACACACTAGTCCTTCCCTACAACACTTAGATGCACTCCTTAGCACTTATAACACTTATACCAAGTGTTTGTCATGTCCTAGAGTGTCTTGACTTGTTTATTGGTTATTTAAAGACTATTTCTTTATATACATATGTCTCTATATGTTATTAGGATCTTTGTGTGTGTCTAAGTCTACACTTGACACCAAGCACTTATCCGACACTTCCTTCCGATCCACTTGTTACAGGTTAGTTCATACCCCTTAATCAATGTTTTAAATGATTTTAAATGCTTTAATGGGGGGGGGAGGGGAATACAAGTAGAAAACAGCATGTTATTAAATCAATCATAGGTATTTATAACTGTGTTTCCATCCAACTGATTTCACATGCTTCAAAATGTGATGTGTGAAATGGTTTTCTATCTTAAAAATACCATGTTATCAAAAGTATTATGTTTGAAATGATTATTAAAATGACATCAAGTCATTCTTATTTATTGTTCAAAATTCTTAAATGTCATACAAAACCATTTCTTTTACCTTCTTGGACAAA
This sequence comes from Lactuca sativa, assembly GCF_002870075.4. Lineage (NCBI taxonomy): Eukaryota > Viridiplantae > Streptophyta > Magnoliopsida > Asterales > Asteraceae > Lactuca > Lactuca sativa. The sequence continues at coordinate 216,284,517 of NC_056631.2, read as the reverse complement.
ACTATATCTATATATTGATGTTCTTATATACGTATTCCTTCATTCAGTTTCCCACACTCTTGTGTAACAAGGGTGTATAAACCTGCTTGGACAATCAATTACCTTCCAGTTAACTATTATAGGGATAGTTAGGAGATACAAAACATTATTCCTATTACAAGGAAATTACACCAGAGTCAGTTCATTCATGAGTCTATACTATACATTACATGTTACATGAATACGTCTACATCGATACGCTTACATGAATACATTTACATATATAGACTTATTTGTACACACTTACATGGATACTTGTACCTAGATTCACTTGGATGATTTACTAGTACATTATGTGTAGATTGTCCTGCCCGTCCCAGTTCAACGAGATGTCTAGACGGGACTAACCATTCCGGAACCCACCTGTTAGCAGCAGTGGTAGACGAACATCTATGGATGCCTACGGTTATTACTTTTATTAGGGATACCTTTACGGGACTAACCATTCCTTTAGCCTACTGTTGCTACAAATGTAAATGACCATCTACGGATGCCTACGGTTAATACTTATATTAGGAGTACTTTTACGGGACTAACCATTCCTTAAACCTGCTGCAGCCACAGAGGAAAATTGAACAATCTACAGATGTTCAAAGGTTATACATTTCGCTAGTCGTGATGTCGTGTTAATCCTAATACAAAAGGATAACACTTACATGATTATAATTTTCCTATTACTTTATTTCGTGATACATTTACGTAAACGATGAGTTAGACTAAGTACTGTTAGTAAAAGTCAAAAAGAAGGAAAACCATCTTTGTTATAGCAAAACACACGAGTCTTGGTAGGAGACTACTTACAAAACACACGAGTCTTGGTAGAAGACTACTTACAAAACATACGAGTCTTGGTAGAAGACTACCTTCAAAACATTCAGGTCTTGGTAGAAGACTACTCTTTATACGAATAGAAATCATAGGGATTTGCTAAAGTATTCAAACACTTTTAACTGCTTTCAAACAGTTCACACTTATACAGTCTTTTTCCAAAGATTTACAAGTCATTACTTTACAGTTTTACAAATCAAAGACACATTAATACTTATGAATTCACCAGCTTTACGCTGATACTCGCTTTCAAAATAACTTGTATTCTCAGGTCACCAGTTAGACAGGTACGATGGCCAAATTTTGAGAAGACGGAGCATAGACAAGACTCGTCTTTTATTTTGATTACATATTTTGGTGTCTTGTTACAATTAAAGAACACACATGTATTAAAACTTTACTTTTAATGCAATGGATGATGTTTTTGCTTGTTTACTACTTTACAATGTTATGATACTTCACATGACGTCCTCCACCCCGGAACGTTTCCGCCGTTCTCGGTTTTGGGGTGTGACAAATACCCTTCTGGTTGACAAGGTGCCCAAGAGATTGCACTTGCACAACCAGAACTCACATTTGGAGAACTTTACAAAAAGTCTCTCCCCCATTTAGATTCGACTAAGTCTTCATGGTACGTGAGAATTGAAGGATTCCCAATCCTTCATACTTCCTAATCGTCCACCGCCGACAATCTGAGCTTACCAATGCTAACGATCAATTACCAGTCAAACCTTAAGATCTTCCCATCTTCTGAAATCTCAAAGAGTACTCTTGAAATCTGGTCCAGTCTGACACCTTATTCCATCTACCATGTTGTCAAATGAAGGCCTTAATCTTCACTCTAGCTGACGAATCCTCATTCCCACTTCCAACCTTGCAGTACCACTGAATTCTAACCAAACACAACCCATGCGAAAATACAATTCTCTTGAACATCCAATGACCAACCACTTTTGCATCTAACACCCACAACTGACATTACTATCTTCATGCTACCGGTCCTTTCCTAGCACCAGTAGTGCCTTAAACTCCAAAGTTCATCCATAGAAATTTGTTGACCACACCCGAACCATGATAGAACCACTAAATGTTGACTTCATTGGAGAACTATCATTCTAACCCTGACCGAGTATCCTCTACATATTACTCCTGCACCTATCCTGACAAAGATCCAGAATGATAACAGTACACGCAGAACCCACTCTGCAAGATGCGTCTCTCTGTGGGTTCATCAAGGACTTTTCGGCATGCAGGATGGCATATATGATCCTTGATAACCCAAAAAATGGCAGAGAACCGACTCGAGATCTAACTTGCCCAAACTCAATCAGAATTCCAAAGTGGTACGTATTCCCAACATCCATCTAGTAGCAGAAGATGACATACCGGCGAACATCTGACGAAATCCTGGTCTTGAAGAAAGGAACCAACTATAGAACCTTCCTTCCCAAATGATTCTAAGGGTCCACAGACCTTGGGTTTCAAATGGACCCTAACTACCCCACGACAAATCGGGCCCGAAAGGCCCCGAGACGACTACCGAGACCTCCCAAAGTCCTTTCCATAGCTGAACGAAAGACCACTGAGGTCCATTCCCATAACTCTACAAGTAATCTAGCTCCGATGAGATGAACTTCTGCAATCGTGCATTGACTGGTCTAGGCCCTGCTCCTGAGCTAGAACCAGAATCTGAATCTTATTCTTGGGTGCTTTAACACCATACTGAATTGACATTCCAAGGATTCAAATATACCCAAGAATCCTTATCACCTTGTGCTGACATGAGCAACCCCACTACCTTGTAGTAGCCTAAACCCTTGGAGCGATAACTCTCTCTTGTGCAATTTCCTGTACATGTTGCATTGACTCCGGCCTCGCTGCCTTTCCCCCGATAATCAGAAGTCATGGGTCTCTTCCCAGGACCCTCTACTATACACACCTGGCACAACCCTCTCTTCCCAGGGCGCTCCAAACAAATCTCGCATCTACAAACTCTTGGAAGTCATATCCTTCAGGGTCTAACACTCTGTCATGCTCACTAGCTCACTTGCCCATGGCTAAGCTGCAACAACTGGAACATCCTCTGTCCCCAAGCCGAGTCACAAACTCCTCCCTAAAGCTTCTCAAATTCTCCAAGACTCTCACCGATTCAAGTATGGATCCTATGCCTCTGGTAGTACGGGCCCAATACTACCTTCCACACCTATCCATACTTTCCTCAACAATCCTCCAAGTCACTTCCTCAAACTGGTACCCCCAAGTCTCACTGAACCTCACTACTAACCCAATGAAACATATCTTAAGCTTTCCCAGGTTCCCGAACCCACCCAATCCTTAGCTGCTGAAAGATTCCCAGTAATGTCAACTAGCTACCTCATGAATATAGCTAGCTCACATTACTAAGACACCCACAAAGCACAAAGAAAGCAGCATTCAGACAATCGAAAATCTAACCATCATATTCTAGTCAAACCATTTTATCCTCTACTCAGGAATCTATACATGCAAATCAAAGGCTCATACAATAAGGCATCAACTAAATAATCCATCCTATCACTGACTGACCAGTACTATCATGCAGCTCATTCCTTATACAGTCGACTCCTTTCCTTTGAAAGCATAGTACCTGAAACCAAAACTGAAAACCGTAAACACGAAGATTAGTGAGATCCCCCATCATACCACATACCATACAATCACATAGCATTCATACTGTCGAGCAATTCTGGGGGTGCCCAACCTACCCGGTCCGGCCATTATGGGGTGCCGACCTACCCATGTTAATCCATTATGGGGTGCCGACCTACCCGTGTCAAGCCATTATGGGGTGCTGACCTACCCATCGGTCCTAACAACCGAACTCCGGGGACTAATTCACCCCTTACTACTACTACTACCACATATATCATAACATAAAAGTACTGCTAGGCATATCAGGGGTGCCCGACCTACCCTCGGTCCTAACAACCTGAAGGGTCCAATTAATGGTTTGGTCTAGGCTTACGTTGTAATAGGTTCTTTTGGGTCGATATGCAGTTTTGGTAGTGTTTATGGTAGTTTACAGCCATGTTATGAGTTTACGGCCGTAAGCACGTTTACGACCGTAAACCGAGAGTCGGCCCAAGTCCACTATATATAGAGGCCAGGTAGGTCATTTAATGGTTGTTGATGCCAAAGAGTTCACAGTTGTTGTAAAGAAGTTATACCAAACGTTTTTTGTTAATAGAAGCGTGTGCAAGCTTGTTCTGATTTCTGTTTCTACTTCATTCTTATTATAATTGATTGTTTTATTTGTTTGATCACTGGTAAGATCCGTTTCAGGTCCTTACACAACCGAACTTGGGGACTAGTCTCCTCCTACTACCACTATCACATATAACATATCATGCTAGCACATAAACATATAAGGTAGTAGAAAACCAGACAATTATCACAAAGATAATCATCTCAACTAAAATCAAATACTAGTAGGCCGACCTTGGTGCCTTAGATCCACTTCTACTGGAAGGTAACTCACCTCACGCTATTGAAGACCTGTAGATACAATCCCAGCCGTTGGATGACAGATTCTCGATCTGTTAATATCAAACATCACCCAATTAATAATTGGGTTCCAACACATGTCCATAAGTCCATGTTGGGGTAGAAGACTACTTTACCCTTATATAATCCAAAGGCCCAAAAGTCAACTATGGGTCAAAGCCCAACACATGGCCCAATTTTCCAAATTGGACCCAAGCCTTTATAAGGTCTTACCATAAGGCCCAACCATTTAGTCCAGTCCAACATTCAACATTCTAATGGCCCAACTATCATATAATCATAAAGGCCCAAACTATGGCCCATCTATGGAAAATTGGGCCCAACTATGCACATGGGCCTTACCTTAAAGCCCATTAATTATTCTAGTCCATTTGCTTGCTCTTGGATGGCCCATTAATAACCCAATCATCAAGGCCCAATAGAAAGGACCAACAATAAACCTAAGCGAAATTAGGGTTTCACATAAAATGACGATTAGGGTTAAGGGGCTGTTCGGCAGGAACTGAATTTTTAAGATCTGAATTTCTAAGAGAGTCTGAATCTTTAAGATCTGAATTTTAACATGCTATTTGGTTGGAACCTCTGAATTGTTGTGCTGAATAATAAAAATAACCATTTTACCCTTCACTGTCATTTCTTTCAATTATAAAATTGTACTTCCAACCATTCCTTATTAAAACATTGTATTTTAAAAACTATAACCAATTCTATGATTCTAATTGGGTAGAAATAGGAAGTACAATGCTATAAAAACAAAAATGACTATTTTACTTTTTAACTATTTTTTCAACACCATCAATCTCACCAAAATAGCATCAAAACTTATAAAAACATCAAAATTCATAAGAACAACACCAATATTAACAAAAACAACATCAAAACTAATAAATGTGTTCCATTGTTGCTATCAAACTATTACATATGTGTTTTCTACATATGTGTTCCATTTTTACCTGATATTGAAATTACTTTCACCAAAACCTCTTGATCTCTTTTGACAACATCTTTTGCAGTCAAGATTCTTCTTGTAGTAGTATCCATTTGTGAGACATGAACTAAACCTTCTTTACCTTTAATATCATGATCATGAAGCTGTAAAAAACAATCATTGTCCATAACTCTCTGACACCCTCCCTTTGTAGACCCCTTTGTAGACCTGGTACTATTCATGTCCATTACATTATCATCTTCCCTTTATAGACCTCGATTATAATCAGACACCTATATCAACCAAAAAAAGGATTCATCCTATGATATCTAACTATTAATGGTAATTTAATGTCCCAACAAAGCTTTTACCTGATGAACTTTTCATTCAATCAAAATATAAATACAAATTGCTTTTGAATAATCAAAACATGATTCAAATTGACTTTGAACAATTATCAAGTTTATAGAAACATATCGCGATTGAGATACATGATGAGATATTAGTTCAATCAAAATATAGATACATAAAGATACACATGAAGCTAATCGTATGAGAAAGACGACCATGGGCCTAACCTGTTTCTACTGAATTGTGAGGTGATCAATCTAAGGCTTCAATGTCGAGCTTCTTGAGCGGCTGAAGGGAGGAATTTTGTTTCTAGGGAAATGTTGTTGGTTGCGTGGAAGGAAGAGTGCTACACCGGTTGCGGGGAAGGAGGAGCGTAGCAAAGGACAACAGTGGAGATCACCAGAGGAGATCATCGGAGACAGGGAGGAGATCGCCGGAGGAGATCGTCGGAGGCAGGGAGGATTATGGAGGTCGCAGGTTTTAATGGTGGAGGGGTTGATGATCGTGGATGGAATTGATGGTTGTGGGAGGCATCGATGTTGGAGGTGTCGATGGAGGAGAGCAAGCGATGGAAGGGTATTAGGAGAATAGAGGACAAGCGTGTAACTTTTTCTTTTCAGACTTCCTCCCAACACTTATTCGGTCAGATGTTTTTTTAAGATTAAGATGTGAAAATAAGAGCCAAACAAACGCTTTGAGTTGTAAAGATTCAGATCTGCCTCTTATTAAGAGGCAATAAGAGGTAAACAAACGGGCCCAAAGTGTTTCTCACTTAACCCATTAACAGCTTAATCCATTAAGTCTATCACTCTTCTAAATAAATCATATGGTGTGATTGGGCTTAATACACAATTCCATTCCAATGGCCCAAATGTGGGTCCCAATAAGTCCAAGCCCATAAATCCAATAGTAGGGTTTTCTAAACCCTAATTAGGGTTTCCAACCCCATCTAAGCCCAATAGGCCCAATAGCTAGGTCTTTTGATCAATTAGGGTTCATTAGACCCATTAGCTACACGTTTGGGCTTTTAGATCAATTAGGGCTTTATTGGGCCCATTACGGTTTTACTCCCTTTGTCCAAACATCCAAACGAGTCAGAATCCAAACAAGGCACACCGACACCCGACACAGCGGCCAGTGGCTACAGGAGGCGGCAGCCACCACCCTATGGTGGTGGTTTTAGCTTCTTTCCATTATTCTTCTTTCCAGTTACGTTTTACAATGCTAAAATCCAATAATCACACACACACACACACTAATACAAATACATATAGACAACAACCTAATGGTGGTCGACGGTGGCACGTGGTGGTGGTGGCTATACTCGATTTTCCGGCTAAACAAACAGCAACTACTACCCATCTATGTGATTCTGATTGTTCAAAGGACCCGGTCACCCACCTGGTGGCTCACGACGTTGGCAGTAGCACCAAAACGGCAGTAGCAATGGCGGTTGCGGTGATAGCGACCACCTTACGGTGGTAGCGGTGGTTTTTCTTAGTCCCCAGTCGAGCAAACACACACACACGCTCATAAACACAAGCTGAACATTGAAATACTCCCAACTCAGCTACTTCGGGCGGTAGGTGACGACCGGAAACACAGAAATGGTGACCCAAGGCCACCGGTAACCCCTGTCGACGTGAACGACACCAAATCATAGAAAGAACGAAGATAAAGGAATAGATGGGTGGAAGCAATCCTTACCGAGAGCTTCCAATTCGTATATGACTTGCACAGCGGCGAACAAAGCTCGCTTCACCGGAGGAGGGTAGCGACAGCTCGCTGCTGGCGTCTTTGTGTTGCTCTTCGTTGCTGGCAATGGATTCGCCGGCGATTTGGTTGCGGTGGACTCCAAGGATTATAACATTTAGCTCCCAAAACCAACATCTCACTAAATATTATGGACTTTAGGGCTACTACTATTTTATAAATTTTATCTATTTATTTATTAAATAAACAGGGCGTTACACAACTTCCAACAACAAGAAGGGAATGTCGGCCAAGAAGCCCAATTCAAAAGATGCTCTAGTGAAACAAAGACCGGTTAGGTCAAAGTCATCTCGGCAGCTGACTTCAAGTTCTAAAGCAAGCGATTACGCACCTAATCGATTGAACAAGAAATGGGTTAAACCCAACTATAGATGGGTTCCGAAGGTTCACTCTCCCAAATATCCTAATGACTCTAATATTTCTTCATCTTCTGTCATTAATAAACAGGATATATCATGAGAGAGAGAGAGAGTAATGTGAATTGATGACAAAGGTCAACCCAATTTCAAAATGGACTGGGTTCCGAAGACCAACTGATCCCGCACTTTGTGCTGGAGCAGCTATGGAGGAATATCATCATACTTCGGTTTGTTGATAGTAGCTATTCCAAGCACATAATAGGGGACATCTCTTAAATGTACAACATTCAGAACTTTGTTTGAGAATATGTGTCCTTTGCGAAAAAGGAAGAAAATGAGAGGATTACAAATAGGGTTTGTTCTTAATGATGTGAAGAATTTTTAGATCTGTTCCGAGATTGAAACACAGTTAAGGTTGCATTCGTTGCTGCTTGCGTCTTCAATTGTTGACTTTCAGTTTGAATTCTTTCAATGCTCTTGAGTTTTTCTTAAAATGATTCGTTTCAAAGAAAAATTTCTTTTAATTTTGCGCATTTATTTTATTTCTTCCCCATGCTCAATTTAAGGGGGAGAAATCAAAATACAAAAAATTAGAAAAATCAAAAATTTTAAAAAAATTACATTTTGTATTTTACTTTCATTTTTGGTTTAATTTATTCATATTTTCTTATATTCACAAATTTAGGGGGAGAATTAAAAAAAAAAAAAACAAAACAAAAAAAAAACAAAGCAAAACAAAACAAAACAAAGAATTTATAAAATTTTAAAAATACAAAAATATTTTCATTTATGTTTTGATTTCTTTTTCAGAAAAATCAAAAGTCCAAAAATAATGTTTTTGACCGTATTTTACTTTTATTTTTATTTCTTAGTGTGCTAAGTTTACTTTTATTTTTTATGTTTATCTCAAAAAATTTAATTTGACTTGAAAAGTGAATTCAGGAGAAGATGAGATGAAATCTGAAAATGGAAAAGGAATCGACGGTCATTTTACTTCATACTACTTTCACAAGAAATCGACGGAAAATGCAAATGCGAGTCATAGACTCTTCCATATTGAGACATATACCAGTCTTAATAGGAGTCTTCGCATCAAATGTTAATGATCAAATGTCATTTTCACCATGACCAATGTGAAACACCCAACCATTCTTCACCCATATCTAAAATTTTATCCATCAAATCATTTCCATGTACCGGTACCCCTTGAGGTTCGAGTATAAAACAACTCGACTGACGGTTGCCAAAAAGTCTGTGTTTATGATCTAAGATGTCGTTGTCACCATGACTCTAATTGAAACCCAAAATCCAACTCCAATTATTTTGTAATTGATGATGAACCTTTGATATGTTCTAGATTTCACCCATGAATTAACGGATAATGGCTCATACCTGGTGTGACATTGTACAAAATGTCAGTTAGGCAGTTTCTTTTTAAGAACTATCGTATCTAAGGAATTGAAAGTATGAAACAGTACAAATTGTCATATTAAGCTTGTTAGCTTTCTTTACAAAAGAACTGTCACGGCACCAGGGCGATTCAACCAACACGGAAATAGGTATCGTTGAACGTCTCGCCAAGGGCCAAGTTAACTCGTTAACTTTATAACTGTATTGAGATCGATGATCAAGGATATACAGGGGCTAACATCAAAAGTAGCCATGAGTAGTTCTCTGATACTCAACAAATCGCAATGCGTTCCTCTGAGTTCACACAGATACTGCGATAAGTCTCTTTTTGAGCCCAGGATTCATCCTTGAACAACTGTGGTGAGAAGGGTTTTTATGATTTTTTCTGTGATCCACGGGGACTTTTTAGTCAATGGTTACTTCTCAAGACGCATTGGTGATTGTTAAAAAGCATTCATTCGAATGAACAAGAAGTGAAGATCATCTTTCAACTCCAGAAGCAAGGTGAAGTTGTAATTGAAGATTATGTAACAAGTTGCATTGAAGCCTCCTCAATCAATTTGCTACTATCTATGTACCTGCTGAAGTGATCCAGACGAGTTGGTCTCTCTGTTATTTTCTCTGAAAATTCTCAAAGCTGCAAGTGCTGATTTTCAAGAATCGTTACAAGAAGCCTCCACACCCAATGTGCGTTCAAAGTCAAATTTTTAAAAGGAAGTCCAACTACTAAAGATGAAGTTATTCATGAAGATTCATATGTTCATCTTGAAGTTGTGAAGAAATCAATGATAAAAGATGAAGCCAAAGAATAAAGCGAAGACTGACAAGAAAAGAAAAGCTACAATTAAGGGGGAGTTTGTTAGGTCATAAGAAAAGAATGCTATAAACCAAAGGAGAGACTGTTAGGTCATAATTTATGGTTTATATTTTGTTTTTCATAAGCCTTTATGGTTTTCGTTCTAGTGCCGGAATCCCCGTGAGTTCCTTGTAATTGGACCGAAATCATGTGTGATTTTGGTTAGGCTTTGTATTGTTTTGTTTAGGTTTTGGGCTTGGGCTTGGTTATTAGGCCTAGGTATATATAGGGTTATTTAGGCTTGAAATGAGTAAGAAAGAAGGGTTGGACGTTCTAGGGGTTGCCATATTGCTTAGAAAACGTTTTTGGAGAGAAAGAAGAGAGAACAGTGTGTAACAGCGAATCTTGTGTACCCGACTATTGAATGATAATAGTGTGCATTGAAGATTAACTATTTCTGTTCTTATTCATCTTATATCTTGTATTATTCACTTTGATTGGGATTCCGTACCATCAAAGTGAATCCGATAGATTCGTAGAAGAATTCGAGACTTACAGTTTGTGTATGTATGTGTGTGTGTGTGTGTGTGTATATATATATATATATATATATATATATATATATATATATATATATATATATATATATATATATATATATATATATATATATATAGCGTCTCTCCTTAGTTTTAGGATTCTTGGCTTTTGGGTGTGAAATATTAGAGGTACTCCCATTTGGATACTAGTCTTCCAAAAAGCAACAAGATATCAATGAATAAAGTAGACAAATCGATTTGTCCGTAGGTATGTATTCGAATCCCTCTCTTATAGATAGAGTTGCTAGTTTTGAAAGTACGTTGCTATAACAGTAAAACTTAGAATCATATGGTGCATATAAACTTAAGGTTATTATTGAATGTTTCTATTGTCATAACTAATGTTGAAATGTATAGAAAACCCAACAATATACCAACGGAATATTTTTCCGTAGATACACCCTCTTTTTTCTAGTAGTGAGACATTCAACATCATGTCTATTCGATATAAGAAATTGCCAAATGTAATGTTAGCATCATTATTATTGGTGGGGCATAATTCATTGATCAATAAAAATAATATAACGATGTAATTGAACTGTATACATTACGTTTTAACTATATAATCCTCGCTAGCCAATTAGAAAAGTTGTATATCAAAGCCGATGTTAATTTGTTTCGTAATTGGTTTTAAACTGTATCAAGTTATAATACAATTTTTTCTTTCGTATTTTGCTAATTTTCGTAAATTGTCGATTGATTTTAAATAAAATAATTGTTTACATATTTAATCAGTAATCATATATTTTTATGAAGGTGTAAAGTTTGAAAAAAGATCTAAAAATAATTTAATAATTTTGTGCCAAGAATTGGGGTTGACAATTGAAAGTGGGAGACAAGAAATTAAAAGTCCAATTTACCATCTTTCTTCTTTGTAGCTTGTCATGCCCTACAGTGAACCACCATTATAACATCAATTTTAGCATGAAAACAGCATAGTCAAAAGAAAGTTGAACTCTATGCATTGGTATGGTTGTACATTTGGATTATGGACAACAATTTAATTAGATATCGAAGGTTCAAAAAGTTTGGTTCCGAACAGACATTCATACAAGTAAAACCGAAAACCGAAAACGATTATACAAAATCATAATGTTGCATCATATCAATTATAGATTCATATTCATATCAATATGTGTTGAAACTAAATGTGAAACTGATACTACAATAACAAGAGTTCACCACAACTTAAGGGCATACTGGTATAGGAATGGTTGATAAGATACCTCTCAACCATTTTGTTGAACGTTCAACCCCGACGAATATTTAGATTTATGTTCAGACTAAGAGGTGTATGAATTATATATCAGCACACAAAAGAAAAAATAATAATGACGTATACATGAATCTTGAAAATTAAAAGAAATAGAAATATAATATAGTAAATTGATTTTTTTAAAATTGGGTTTGAGTATTTAGTTTTCTATAAATGACATCATAGAATCATCATAACAAAAACAATCTCCCTTTATGCGATACCATAAAATTATTGATAACATTGTTAGATTTATGTATTTTTTAAATAGTTTGTCAACCACTTCGTTTATCTTGTTGATTCATTTCGATCATGTTTGATCGTGTTGGATCATGTTGTAGTAAAACTATACGTTTGCTTGTTAGTTGAGACTCCTTAAATAGCAAGTCAATTATTAGTTATCCTCTTACAAAACGTACAAATTCTTATATACATTGTATAACTAATTTTATAAAATTTAACTATTATTAAAGATTTGGGAAAATTTCATGAAAAAGGGTACTAATTTTATACAATTCCAAATTTACCCCAAGTCAAAAAGGGTGCCGTACCAAAACCATGCACGCTCATGCACCTTTTCCATGAAAAAGCCACTCCATTGCTTTTATTTCCCCCTTTCCCCACCCTTAATGATCATATAAACCTAATGCCAAGGTCAAACGTTTAACTATTTAAATTTTATTTACAATAATGTTAATTAACTTACCTTAATATTCTCGTATATGTATTTTTAAAATACATTTAACAGAAGACTTACATATAAAATGTTAAATATCACATAATTAATTTTGCGAAATGTATTTTTCTAAAAGCTTTTAAAATAATATACCACTATTTTTTTACACAGATATATAAGTTCAAAGGTAATTATACAATCGAAATTTAGTAAATGAACATGATAGTAAATGAGTTTCGGTGGTTTAATTTGTCACATAATAATTAGTGAGGCTTATTCTATCTTCTATTTTACCTTTCATGGATGATAACATTTTATGTATGAAATATAATCAAGAAGTACAATATATTTTTAAAATTGTACAATATATGAAAGAATATTCGTGATTCCGAGTAGTTTCTGCTAGTAATATAAACTTTACATGCTTGTCATAATTATCCGGAGATAGAATATATATTATTATTTATTTACATAGTAGTCCTCAAATGAAATTACAAATTTGCAGCCCCCACCCCCAAACAAAAGTTATTTCCCATGTAGTTAAGTTATGGTCTCACTAAAAATACATGAATATAAGTTATTCTTTTAACAGCAAGAATATATAACTTATTTAATTAGCCTTCTTATGTCTCTATCTTTCCTCAAACTTCAATCTCTCTTTCTCTCCCTATAAGGGAGGGAGAGTTTCTCATGGGCATATATGCAGAGCCAGTTTGGCATTCTGTCCACCTCCATGTGTGTTAGTGTTTATGGCTGTGAAGATTGCCAACAATCGGAGGTGGTCAGCCTGCTAAATTAGCTCTGTAAGTTTGTTCATGAGAAACCCTAGTAGCTATATATATTTACTTTCTTATCGATGCATACAATCATACTAAGAAATTATATATATAACACCAGATGAAGTTTATATATATATATATATATATATATATATATATATATATATATATATATATATATATATATATATATATATATATATATATATATATATATATATATATATATATATATATATATATATATATGTGCAGATGTTCCGATCATCATATTAATTCTTCATTGTCGAGTTTTCGCGTCACATGATTCAAGAACCAAACGATCAAGATAAATAGGTTAGATCTTCGTTAGAAAGTTTTTTCTAGTTTTCACATGTGTTAAAGTGATTCTGGTAGAGGGATTCTTAACCTCTTCATTTCTACAGTCAAGATAGAGATTGTTAATTTGTTCTTCGAAAAATGCTAACAGACTTGTACAATCTGTTTTTTCAATGAATATTGATGATAGTATAGTAATTAAGATAAAACGCCCTTTTCATTAGAAATTTGTGTACCTAAAACATTAGGGTTTTCTTTGGTTGTTTCTGTAGCATGAATGATCTACTCTTTTCTTTCTTTCACTTTCCCACTTCCATATTATTATTTATTAGGGTTTTTTTTTTCTTGGCTTCAGTTTCTTACCATCATCAATGCTAAATGGTAATTAAGGTCCTGTGTATCTTTATAAACTACCAGTTGCTTTTTCCAAGATGGCAAGATGTTAAATAATTTGATTTTAATAAATTCATGGTTGGCATAATAATTCAAAGAATATAATTGTCATATGGACACATTTTATGAATTTAATTTCTTTTAATGTATATAATATAGCTTGTTTTATTGTATATTTTCCCTTAATTGTTTCTAAATAGTTGTTTAACTTTTGTTTTACTGTAGATAGATTTCTTCTCCTTTTGGTCAGTCATGAAGCATCCTATTTTTGGGTGGAAGCCAATATTTAGAAAGATAAACAATATCTATTCCAATATATAATAAATTAATTTGATATGGTTTATTGTAATTAAAGTTACTAGTTTATTAATAGAATCGATCAATGGTTCATGTTACTCTTACTAAGTGTTTATTTGACGTGCGAATATGCTTCAGTATTCGCCATTAAAGAACAATGATAGTTACAAGTTTGCAACAAAGAAAATCTTATGAGAAACTTTTCTGTTCACGGATTTAACAACATGCTTTTGTGTGTGTATATATATATATATATATATATATATATATATATATATATATATATATATATATATATATATATATATATATATATATATATATATATATATATATCATGATCTTCTCTTATGCATTTTCTTTCTCTTTACGATTTATTAATTATGATCAATATGTGTGGAAATCTAATTAACGTTGACTTGGTGGAAGTCAGCCTATGAAAAATCTATCGGTTTATTTATTTATGAAAAGAAACAATGTAACAATTGAAACGTTTTTGACTTTTATTTGTGATTTAAATTTATAAAACTTAAAGGCATAGAACTTTTTGTCAGTTGAATGATTCAAACACAAGAGATAGTGACACAACATGTTCCTTTCTCTTCTTCATCATGATGATGCATAGCGATTGTGTGCTTTCACCAATGGAATTCCCACTTAAAGCCTTGGATTCTTATCACTACCATTCTTGAAATTCCACCCATTAACTTTAATTTCAATATATATATATATATATAAGGAAAAAGGTCATTACCGCCAACAAAAGTCGCCGGTAATACTAATAGAGGCGACGCGTCGCTGGTACTGAGTCGCCACTACTAATTCGTCGTTATTGATCACTTTGTCGTCGCTAATGAGAAATGTCGCCGTTATTGACCATGTCGCTGCTAATGAGTTGTGTCGCCGCTAATAACTATGTCGCCGGTAATGACTCTTGTAGCCGGTAAAAGTGTCGCCGGTAATAACAATTTTTATTTTTTAAATTTTTTTTAATTAATTATTTTGGTTGGCGGTGATAATGTCGCCGGTAAAAGTGTCGCCAGTAATAACAATATTCGATTAAATATCAAAAATAATAGTGTCGACGCTAATTACAAATTAAATATTAACAAACATCCGATTAGATATCAAACATAATAGTGTCAATGCAAATTATAAACAAACATCCGATTACAATTAAATATCAAAAGTCATAATAGCCGAGTAGCAAAACAACCAAAATTTTACAATCTACCAAGTAGCAAAGCATGACAACATATGCAAATAAAACGCATCGTTACATACCATCATCTTCGTTCCCATCGTTTCCTTGATTATTCTGGGATTTAAAAAACGAATAAAGCTCATCCCTACATGCCGGGTCGGCGAGCATTGGACGAAGATTTTCCAACTACATAATTAATAACAATATATATATATATATATATATATATATATATATATATATATATATATATATATATATATATATATATATATAACTTATAAGTTAGATTGTCAAACATAAACAAAAACTATCAAAATACATTTCTATTTTTAAACTAAGATAGAAAACCAAAGTACATTGCTATTTCTTGCACTTGGGACAAAAACCCAATTACCAAACTTTTTAGCAAATAATCACCACAAAACCAAAATTACCAATTCAACATGCAATTTACGATGCTAAAGTAGATTGCTATTTTTAAACTAAGATAGAAAACCAAAGTACATTGCTATTTCTTGCACTTGGGACAAAAACCAAATTACCAAACTTTTTAGCAAATAATCACCACAAAACCAAAATTACCAATTCAACATGCATTTTACGATGCTAAAGTAGATTGCTATTTTTAAACTAAGATAGAAAACCAAAGTACATTGCTATTTCTTGCACTTGGGACAAAAACCAAATTACCAAACTTTTTAGCAAATAATCACCACAAAACCAAAATTACCAATTCAACATGCATTTTACGATGCTAAAGTAGATTGCTATTTTTAAACTAAGATAGAAAACCAAAGTACATTGCTATTTCATGCACTTGGGACAAAAACCAAATTACTAGACTTTTTAGCAAATAATCACCACAAAACCAAATTACCAATTCAACATGCATTTTACGATGCTAAAGTAGATTGCTATTTTTAAACTAAGATAGAAAACCAAAGTACATTGTTATTTCTGGCACTTGTGATGATTGTTGTGATGGTTGCGAAGGCTGTGGAATCGGCGGGAGAGCAGAAGGTTTACGGCCAATGCCTCTAATATCACCACGTCGCTCTCCTAATACTTTCTCGAATGCAGCTCCTTCTTGAGCGGGTGTTAACTCACTTTCACCTTGAGTTTGTTCTAACAGCTCTTCAACTAGCCAATTCTATAACTCCCAAAATTGAGTAATAATTAAGTATAAATAAGCATTTAATTATATGATAAAATTATAATTAAATACATACGTATTGTTGTTCCGCCTCAGCAGTAACAAATACACCATTCTTATCGGTATGAGCTTTGTGAAACGTCTCCACTCTCTTAAGGTTCTGTTTAACTTTAAAAATTAGATTATATTTTAAATAATTAATTACATGTATCGTATGGTACCTTCTTATAGCAAGTACTGCTATACGAGCTCGAACCCCCACGATTCACACTTGTTTGCATTTCACGGACTTTTTTGTTCCTTTCTGATGCAATTCTGTGTTCGTCCATTTGAAAATACTCAGCTGCCTTCGCCCAGTTATCAACTAGCATACCCTCCGAAGGATTGGCTAATGCTCCCGGGATATCATCATACCCTCCAACTAACTTAAAATATTCTTTTGCGTCAGCTTTACGTTCTCGATAACCTTTTAACAAAGCTGCTTGAAAACTCTCTGCCAACAGATTAGCTTGTACATCCTGGTACATCTGATCCAAATCAAATTTTGTTTACAAAAAAAAAAAAAAAAAGTTAACCAAGTAAAAAACAATTATAGTTAACCATATAAAATATATTTAAATAAATAATTACCGCTAAATGTTGTAATACGGTGTCCTGTATTGAAGGAGAAACTTTTTTCCAAGTCCATTTGTCAAACGGGACCATCTGCCACATTGTTTTTCCAACTTCTCGGGAAAACATGTCTTTCGGCTCTCCTACGGGATCAAATGTGATATCCCTATCATATTGCAAGCTAATTGGTTTCCCCTGGTTCCGTAAGATTGCTTTTTCAAGTTTTATATTTTTTGCTTTGCCTCGAACTTTCCTTCGGGCACGTTCCTCAACTACAAATATAATTAAAAATTATTAGAAACGATATTTAATTTATAATAATTGAACAAAAATATTAAATAAAAATTAATAATAAGATTTACCGTCTTGCTCATGCTGACCAGCACCTCTACCACCTGGGATAGGTGGGTACTCAGCTCCGTCTCCCCCATGTGCTGGTCGGTCGACATTTAGACTCAAACATCCAAAACTTTGTTTTTTCAATGACAACATCTTCATTTCTTTCCGGACGATTCTTTACATCTTGAAGGTACATCGAACAAAATGATAAAGCTTCTTCAGCAACATAACCCTCAGCTATAGAACCTTCAGGCTTCGCCTTGTTTCTGACATAGTTTTTTAGTCTTTTCATATACCTTTCGAAGGGATACATCCATCTCATACATACCAGGCCTCCGGCAATCGCTTCATCAAGTAAATACAAAACTAAATGAAGCATAATGTCAAAAAAACGTTGGTGGATAAATCAATTCTAACTTGCACAAGATTGCAATAATGTCCACTTTTGCTTTCCTTATATCCTCCACCTTCAATGTTCTGGAACAAAGTTGCTTGAAAAATGTACAATGGTCTACAATAGGTGTATACGTATCTTTGTCTAGCAACCCTCTTACTCCAATTGGTATCAAACGTTGCATAAGAATGTGGTGGTCATGCGATTTCAACGCAATAATGTTAGTATTGGTATCGTTCACTTTCTTACTGATGTTAGAACCAAACCCATCCGGCAGTTTAACCTCTTTTATAAATTGACAACAGAGTTGTCGAGTAGATTTCGTGAAAGAGTATCTTGCTTGGGGTCTATGAAACTTGTCACCATTTTTTGCAACCATTCATTTCTCCGAATGTTTAGAATTCTCAAGTCCTCTCGTGCATTTGATGTGTCTTTGCTTTTATCGTTCATTAGAAGAGTACCTAACAAACTCTCGTCCACATTTTTCTGGACATGCATGAGATCTATGTTGTGTTTCAACTGTAGAGAAGAACAATACTCGAGTTCGTAGAAAATGCTTCGTTTCGACCAGTTCAACTCGTATTCTTGTCGCTTTGGCTCCCCGCCTCCATGCTCAGGATGTTTACCCGGTTTACGAGTTAGTAGGCGACCTAGTTGCTCTTGTATGTCATCATTACTAAAGTGTCTCGGAGCGGGTCTTGTCTCTTCCATCCCGTTAAAGTCCAACCTCTTTCTTAACGGATCATTAGCATCTAGAAACGACGATGACCAATATATACGACTTTGTTTGTTGCACGGTACGAAGGAGTGTCTTCATTGC